>NW_026652276.1:11763446-11961069 GCF_009828535.3 Hylobates moloch
AAAAAAAAAAAAAAAAAAAAAAGAAATGAAAAGGATACACGTATAAGTTTCTTCATTGAGGTATTACTGGCAAAAGCTAAAAAAAAAAAACAACCTGGGGGGCCGGGCACGGTCCACTTTGGGAGGCCGAGGTGAGCGGATCACGAGGTCAGGAAATCTAAACCATCCTGGCCAATATGGTGAAACTCCACCTCTACTAAAAATACAAAAATTAGCTGGGTGTGGTGGCAGGCGCCTGTAATCCCAGTTATCTGGGAGGCTGAGGCAGGAGAATCTCTTGAACCTGGGAGGCGGAGGTTGCAGCAAGCCGAGATCACGCCACAGCACTCCAGCCTGGATGACAGTGAGACGGAGTCTCAAAACAAACAAACAAAAAAAAACAAAAAACAACAACAACAAAAAGCAACCTGGGTCCAGCAATAGGGACTGGATGAATGAACTTTGACACAACCTCACAAAGGAGTACTCTGTTAGTTATGTGCTACCCTGAAAAAGAATGATGAAGCCAGGCGTGGTGGCTCATGCCTGTAAACCCAGCACTTTGGGAGGCCAAGGTGGGTGGATCACCTGAGGTCAGGAGTTCAAGACCAGCCTGGCTAACATGGTGAAATCCTGTCTCTACTAAAAATACAAAATTAGCCAGATGTGGTGGTGCATGCCTGTAATCCCAGCTACTCGGAAGTCTGAGGCAGGAGAATCGCTTGAACCCGGGGGGCGGAGGTTGCAGTGAGCCAAGATCGCACCACTGCACTCCAGCCTGGACAACAGAGTGAAACTCCGTCTCATAAATAAATAAATAAATGCCTAGGCTGCTGAGTGCAGTGGCTCATGCTTGTAATCCCAGCACTTTGGGAGGCTGAGGGAGGAAGACTAGTTGGGGCCAGGAGCTTGAGACTAGCATGGATAACACAGTGCAACTCTACCTCTACAATAAAATAAAATAAAATAAAAATTAACTAGGTGTGGTGGTGCATGCCTGTAGTGCCAGCTATTTGGGAGGCAGAAGTAGGAGGATTGCATTAGTCCAAGAGTTTGAGGCTGCAGTGTGCTATGAATACACCACTGCACTCCAGCCTTAATGACAGAGCAAGATCCTGGTCTCAAAAGAAAAAAAGATACCAAAATTAACTTTATTCATTATCTAATTATTTATAAGTAGTTAGAAAATGAATATGGGAAGAAATATACCCTACATGCAACAGTTCAAAACAATAAAATACCTAAAAATAAATAACATAAGTAGTATAAAACCTAATTTTTTTTTTTTTGAGATACTCTGTCACCCAGGCTGGAGTGCAGTGGCACGATCTTGGCTCACTGCAACCTCTGCCTCCCAGGTTCAAGTGATTCTCATGCCTCAGCCTCCCTGGTAGCTGGGATTACAGGTGCATGCCACTGTGCCCAGCTAATTTTTGTGTTTTTTGTAGAGATGGGGTTTCGCCATGTTGGCCAGGCTGGTCTCAAACTCCTGGCCTCATGTGATTGACCCAGCTCTGCCTCCCAAAGTGCTGGGTTTACAGGCGTGAGCCACCATACCTGGCCAAAAACCTAATTTTAAAACTATTCAATTTTATTGATGGCCCTAAAGCCAATACCTGAACAAACTGAGAGGCATTTTATAGTCTAAGATTAAAATTTTAATTTCCTTTTTAAAAAACTATCCCTTCCCAAATGAATATGTAAACCTAATGCAAAGCCAATCAAAATTCACATTTTTCGGGGAAAGAGGACAAAATTATTTTAAATTCATGTAGTAAAATAAATGTGGCTGGGTGCAGTGGCTCATGCCTGTAACCTCAGCACTTTGGGAGGCCAAGGCAGGCGGATCACGAGGTCAGGAGATCAAGACCATCCTGGCCGACATAGTGAAACCCCGTCTCTACTAAAAATACAAAAATTAGCTGAGCGTGGTGGCAGGCACCTGTAATCCCAGCTACTCAGGAAGCTGAGGCAGGAGAATCGCTTGAACCTGGGAGGCGGAGGTTGCAGTGAGCCAAGATCGCACCACTGCACTCCAGCCTGGCGACAGAGAGAGACACTGTCTCAAAAATAGATAAAATAAAATAAAATAGTTGTGTGAAAATTGCCAAGAAAATCTTGGGAAAAAAATTGTGTCTTGCAATATATTAGAAAGTAATATAAGGCTATTATAAATAGCATGGTATTTGTATATAATAAATATATCAGTGGAAGAGTTCACCAGTATCTTCAGGTATATATGGAAAAGGTAGTATTTTAATTTGGGAAGAAAGGATGATTTACTTAATAAACAGTATTAACATGATAAGCCACCCATCTAAAAGGAATAAATTTATTATTATTATTTTGAGATGGAGTCTCACTCTGAAGCCCAGGCTGGAGGGCAATGGCAGTGATCTTGGCTCACTGCAACCTCTGCCTCCCAGGTTCCAGCAATTATTCTGTCTCAGCCTCCTGAGTAGCTGGGATTACAGGTGCCCGCCATCACGCCCAGCTAATTGTTGTATTTTTAGTAGAGATGGGGTTTCATCATGTTGGCCAGGCTGGTCTCGAACTCCTGACCTCAGGTGATCTGCCCGCCTCGGCCTCCCAAAGTGCTGGGATTACAGGCATGAGCCACTGCGCCCAGCCTAAAAGGAATACATTTAAACTGCTACCTCCAATGACACTCAAAAATAAATTCTAGGCTGGGTGTCATGGCTCAACACTTTGGGGTGGCTTGAGGCTAGAAGTTTGAGACCAGCCTGGGCAATGCAGCGCAACCTCATCTCTACAAAAAAACTAAAAAGTAAAAATAAATATTAGCCAGGCATGGTGGCACATGCCTGTAGTCTCAGCTACTAATGAGGCTGAGTCAAGAGGATTGCTTGAGCCCAGGTGTTCGAGGCTGCAGTGAGCTATGATGGCAACAGTGCACTGCTGTGTGGGCGACAGAGTGACACCCTATCCCAACCACCCCCCCGCCCAAAAAAAAAAGACCAGTCATGGTGCCTCACACCTGTAATCCCAGCACTTTGGGAAGCCAAGATGGCAGGATGGTTTGAGCCTAGGAGTTTGATACCAGCCAGGGTAACACAGCTCACCCCACCTCTACAAAAATAAAAAATTACCCAGGTGTGGTGGCGTGCCCCTGTATGCAGTCCCAGCTCCTCAGGAGACCGAGGTAGAAGGATCACTTGAGCCCAGGGGGTTGAGGCTGCAGTGAGCTATGATCTTACCACGGCACTCCAGCCTGGATGACAGAACGAGACCCCATCTCAAAAATAAATAAATAAAAATAAATAAATAAATTCTAGATGGATATGAGAAATGCCAAAGTAATACTACAGTATTTTAATAATAATAAATAATTATAATATCACTTTCATTTCAGAAAAGGGTACAGGAAACAGGGATAGCACCCCCACACTAAGAATCATTATGCCTGCTTTCAATACCATCCTTATTATCAGGCTGAAACCTTGAAATTAGAACTTTAGAGTTGACTGATTAGAAGCTGTTATTTTAACTGTACAATTCGCTAGAGATGGTAGTTATTCATTTTGCTTCCTCTCCTAGGTCTTCAGATCCAGAAATGTAACTTTGGCAGTATTCTTTTTTTTTTTTTTTTGAGACGGAGTTTAGCTCTGTTGCCTAGGCTGGAGTGCAGTGGGACGATCTCGGCTCACTGCAAGCTCCACCTCCTGGGTTCACTCCATTCTCCTGCCTCAGCCTCCTGAGTAGCTGGGACTACAGGCACCCGCCACCACGCCCGTCTAATGTTTTTGTATTTTTAGTAGAGACGGGGTTTTACCGTGTTAGCCAGGATGGTCTTGATCTCCTCACCCCGTGATCCACCCGCCTCGGCCTCCCAAAGTGCTGGGATTCCAGGCATGAGCCACCGTGCCCGGCCTACTTTGGCAATATTCTTTAGAGAAAAATGTTCTATTACAATAAAGCGCCGGGCGCGGTGGCTCAAGCCTGTAATCCCAGCACTTTGGGAGGCTGAGGCGGGCGGATCACGAGGTCAGGAGATCGAGACCATCCTGGCTAACACGGTGAAACCCCGTCTCTACTAAAAACACAAAAAATTAGCCGGGCGTGTTGGCGGGCGCCTGTATTCCCAGCTACTCGGGAGGCTGAGGCAGGAGAATGGCGTGAACTCAGGAGGTGGAGGTTGTGGTGAGCCGAGATCGCGCCACTGCACTCCAGCCTGGGGGACAGAGAAAGACTCCGTCTCAAAAAAAAAAAAAAAAAAAAAAAACAATAAAGCAAACTGGAGAATTCAGGATTGCTGTCATTTTCTCCTCACCATGCATAAAGACTTGGATGTTTACACCTCAGACACAATCTCACATTAGGCAGATTTTCTGAAAGCAAAACTTGCACAAGATTTTGCACAAGGGAAGAAGAATACATAGTAAAGTGTAAATACCAAATGGTCAAAATCTTTCCAAAAGAAAATGAGGCGGCCGGGCGCGGTGGCTCACGCTTGTAATCCCAGCACTTTGGGAGGCCGAGGCGGGCGGATCACGAGGTCAGGAGATCGAGACCACGGTGAAACCCCGTCTCTACTAAAAATACAAAAAAAATTAGCCGGGCGTGGTGGCGGGCGCCTGTAGTCCCAGCTAAAGAAGGAGGCGGACTCGCAGGAATGACCAAGTCTACTACACTCACCTGGCGACAGACAAACCCCAGAAAGAAAATGAGGGAGGCCATGCTCAGTGGCTCACACCTGTAATCCCGGCACTTTGGGAGACGAACATGGGAGGATCACTTGAGGCCAGGCGTTCAAGACCAGCCTGAGCAAAACAGCAAGATTCCACCTCTTTTTATTAAAGATTAAAAATTATTTTAAAAAAGAAAATGAGGGCAAAATCTAACATGGGTAATTACGATTCAGATAAGCAATAAGAGGCTACAAGATGGATAACCTAAGTGAATGGAATGTCACTGTGTTCTACAGTGTGAAGGAACAAAGGAGACTTTGAGAGCATCCAAGCAGTTTTGGACTTAGAGGGACATTCCGGCTCAAGGACTTACTAACTGGGAGACCTTGGGTGAGTCTCATTATCTGTTTCTTCAGTGTCAAAGAGATAATAATGCCTTGGTCACAATGTTTTGGGAGGATGGAAATGAAATGATACATGTAAACACGCCTAGCACAGTACCAGGAACATTTTTAGTTTCCTGTCCCATTAACTTATTACTGGACTTTGTTTACATATAGGGCGAGAATGTAGTCATACTTCCCTAAGGTTTATGGGAAGAAGCTCAGATCCACTCCTGCAGCGGGACACCGTGAGACATCACTCCCAAGTGCAGAGGGACAGGGTGAGTCAATGCCACACCAACAATTCTTTTTTTTTTTTTTTTGAGACGGAGTCTCGCTCTGTCACCCAGGCTGGAGTGCAGTGGCGCGATCTCGGCTCACTGCAAGCTCTGCCTCCTGGGTTCACGCCATTCTCCTGCCTCAGCCTCTCCGAGTAGCTGGGACTACAGGCGCCCGCCACCACGCCCGGCTAATTTTTTGTATTTTTAGTAGAGACGGGGTTTCACCGTGGTCTCGATCTCCTGACCTCGTGATCCGCCCGCCTCGGCCTCCCAAAGTGCTGGGATTACAAGCGTGAGCCACCGCGCCCGGCCTCACACCAACAATTCTAACACATGCTTTATAGAGGCCTAACCCCAAAACGCTCAAGGTGTCTGCAGATAAGTGTGCTAAAAATTTCAAAGAAATTCAGAGCCCTCGGCCGGGTGCGGTGGCTCACGCCTGTAATCCCAGCACTTTGGGAGGCCAAGGTGGGCAGATCACAAGGTCAGGAGTTCAAGATCAGCCTGGCCAATATGGTGAAACCCCGTCTCTACTAAAAATACAAAAATTAGCCAGGTGTGGTGGCGGGCGCCTGTAGTCCCAGCTACTCGGGAGGCTGACGCAGGAAAACTGCTGCTTGAACCCAGGAGGCGGAGGTTGCAGTGAGCTGAGATTGTGCCACTGCACTCCAGCCTGGATGACAGAGTGAGACTCTGACTCGAAAAAAAAAAAAAAAAAAAAAAAAGAAAGTCAGAGCCCTCTATAAACAATAACAACAAAAAAAAATTGTAAAGGTCAAACAGATGGAAGTGAAGGTTTTTTATAAAATTTGTTTTTTTTAATTTGCATTAGTACAATATTATCTTTCAGAACAAACCTCTGAAAAAATAATACAACCTGGAATCCTGTTTCCAAAACCTTCCCAGATATGGGTAGGCAAAGTGACTAAGGTAGTACAAAGCCCCCAAGTGTCTGTGGCTCCACTGTACCAAATTCATCTTGGGATAAACCTGACTCTAAGCCTACAAGCTGCTTCTTCAAAAAGTTACTATTTACAACTTGAAGGTGTCTATGCTTTTACTTCTGGTACAAAATTGTAATCTAGTAATAAAAAATTTATTTTGGTCAGGCGCAGTGGCTCACGCTTGTAATCCCAGCACTTTGGGAGGCCGAGGCGGGCGGATCACGAGGTCAGGAGATCGAGACCATGGTGAAACCCCATCTCTACTAAAAGTACAAAAAAAAATTAGCCGGGCGTGGTGGCGGGCGCCTGTAGTCCCAGCTACTCGGAGAGGCTGAGGCAGGAGAATGGCGTGAACCCGGGAGGCGGAGCTTGCAGTGAGCCGAGATTGCGCCACTGCACTCCAGCCTGGGCGACAGAGCGAGACTCCGTCCTAAAAAAAAAAAAAAAAAAAAATTTATTTTAAAAATTTTGCCCAAGTTTCTTGAAGGCACAGCTGGAAGGAACTCTGTTAGTGTCTCATCTCCTGGTGGGGAATGAGGGAAATGCCAGGTCCAGCTGGTTGAGAAGCTGACAGTTAACTTTGGATCAGACAAACATTTGCTGTCAGAAACACAATTTTTCTTTCTCTCGTCCCTTTCTCAATAGTGACAGCTTCTTAATTTCTTCTTGTTATTGACTCATTCCCTATTACTGCTTGCTTCAAATGCATCCTCAGGTAGAGTCCTGTCACTCAGAAAGGGTCACCTCATTGTTTTGTATTGTTTTGGAGTCACATTCTATCGCCCAGGCTGGAGTGCAGTGGTGCGATCTCGGCTCACTGCAACCTCCGCATCTCCGGTTCAAGCAATTCTCCTGCCTCAGCTTCCTGAGTAGCTGGGATTACAGGCGCCCGCCACCACGCCAAGCTAATTTTTGTATTTTTAGTAGAGATGGGGCTTCATCATGTTGGCCAGGCTAGTCTTAAACTACCGACCTCAGGCTATTTGCCCGCCTTGGCCTCCCAAAGTGCTGGGATTACAGGCATGAGCCACCGTGCCTGGCCTACTTCATAGTTTGATTTCTCAGCCTCCTTCAGTCTCTCTGCATATGTAACGTTTCTCTCTTTACTGTGTGGCTTCCTTTCTTCCTGCTGCGGGATGCCTGCATCTATGCCCTTTTCAGTGCCTATCTGCCAGTGAAAAGAATATCCACTAACGCACTTGTGTTTCTGGGAATTAAGTATTCTAAAATTATTAAAGATAACAAAATTGGATATAGTTTCATGAAATCTTCCTCCACTCCTGTTAGGAACTGAACTGTGTCCCTCCCAAATACATACTTTGAAGTCCTAACCCCCAGTGTGATGGTATTTGGAGATAAGACTTGTAAGAAGGATATCGAGATTAAATAAAGTCATATGGGTAGAATCCTAATTCAATAGGACTGGGGTTCTTAGAATAAGGGGAAGAGACCCCAGGGGTGTTGTTGGGGCTTAGAAAACAATACCCCACCTTATGAGGTTTGGCGCTGAGTGCTCTGAACTAAAAGAGAACTAGAGTCTCTCTGACCTTTTCCTGCCCTTCTGTCTCTTGTCCCTTTTTCTCTCCCAAAGTGCAGTGAGAGGCATTCCCTGAATTTCCCTTATCTGCCTTGAGATCCTTCAGAAAGAACTCAATTGTCCTGCATCCCCCTCCACAAGAATCCCATCATGTAGGGAGACTGACTTACCCAGGAAAGAAGACCAAAGGTTAACATCAAATATCCGGACAGACTTTGTCACAAGTTATCACCTGTTCTTCTGGCCCATTCTTTCTCTCCCTCAAATCATTTATGCTTCCCTAAGCTGTCTGCATCCCTCCTTCCCTTCCCCTGTGATGAGAGCATATAAGCTTCTAAATCTCACTGCTTTGCGGATATTTTCTTTCTTGTGATGCCCCTTTTCTATTGTTAATCTGTTTACAGTCAGTTCATTTCATAGACTCAAATCACGGAACCTTCAGAGGGTGATGGGAAAGTTCCCTTTGCCCTGACAATGTGTATGCCCAGAGAAAAGACCATGGCAGGACACAGCAAGAAGTCAGCCATCTGAAAGCCAAGGAGAGAGGCCTCAGCAGAAGCCAAACCTGCCAACACCTTAATCTTGGACTTCTGGTTTCCAGAACTCTGAGAAAATACATTTCTGTTGTTTAAGTCATCGAGTCTGTGGCAGTTTGTTATGGCAGCCTGAGAAAACTAATACAGCTCCCAAAATGATAATTGTAAGAATAGATTTTACTGAGTGGCTACCATGTGACATGTACAGAGTGCTTTGGACTGAATCCCATTTAATCTTTACAACCACCCTAAGAGGTTAATTAGGATTGTGTGCTGGGATGAATAAAGCAAGATGCAAGGAAGTTTAGAAGAACTTGCCCTCAACCATTCACTGCTCAGTGGGACCTGAATCCAGGTCTATTTGGTCCCACAGTCTATAAACCTGTTAAACATGTGACCTTACAGGAATGGCAGAAAGCCTTAACTTTTCATTGGCCATGATAATGTAGAGAAGTAGTGGTGTTCATAATCCATATGATGCCAATCCACAAATCATTCATGTTTGGAATTAGATGGGTTTTGTACTTAAATTTGATAGGAGTTCGAATGGTGTGCTTGAGCAATCATAGTATTTCATTCACTCCAGAAACACAGAGGGCATTGTTTCAGGCAAAACAGACAAAACCCCCGACTCCCATGGGGATTCCATTCTTTGATGAGGGAGAGAAAAGGGAGGTAGACAATACATAAAACAAGTAAACATATTTCTCTCTCCTTTTTTTTTTTTTTCTGAGATGGGGTATCACTCTGTTGCCCAGGCTGGAGTGCAGTGGCACAAGCAGGGCTCACGCCAGCCTTGACCTCCTGGATTCAAGTGATCCTACCACCTCGGCCTCCCAAGTAGCTGGGACTACAGGCATGTGCCAGCATGCCCAGCTAATTTTTTATAGAGATAGGGTTTTGCCGTATTGCCCGGGCTCAAACAATCTGCCTACCTTAGTCTCCCAAAGTGCTGGGATTACAGGTATAAGCCACCATGCCTGGCCAACATATTTCATAGTGTGTTACTGAAAAATGCTGTGAAGAAAAATAAACAAGGAAAAGATAAAAAGTGCTGGGCAGGGGATGAGGTTTCAATTTTAAATAGGGTGATCAGGCCTGGTGCGGTGGCTCACACCTGTAATCCCAACACTTTGGGAGGCCGAGGAAGGCAGATCATTTGAGGTCAGGAGTTCAAGACCAGCCTGACCAACAGGGTGAAACCCCGTCTCTACTAAAAATACAAAAATATTAGCTAGGTGTGGTGGCGCATGTCTGTAGTCCCAGCTACTCAGGAGGCTGAGGCAGGAGAATTGCTTGAACCCGGGAGACAGAGGTTGCAGTGAGCCGAGATGGCACCACTGTACTCCAGCCTGGGCGATAGAGCGAGACTCTGTCTCAAAAAAAAAAAAAAGGCCGGGTGCGGTGGCTCATGCCTGTAATCCCAGTAGTTTGGGAGGCCGAAGCGGGCAGATCACTTGAGGTCAGGAGTTTGAGAACAGCCTAGCCAACATGGCAAAACTCCATCTCTACTAAAAATACAAAAATTAGCCGGGTGTGGTGGCGCATGCCTGTAATCCCAGATACTAGGGAGGCTGAGGCAGGAGAATTGCTTGAACCCAGGGGGCAGAGGTTGCAGTGGGCTTAGATTGGGCCATTGCATTCCAGCCTGGGAGACAGAGTGAGACTCCATCTCAAAAAAAAAAAAAAAAAAAAAATTCAAAGGGTGTGTAGTGACAGTTGCATCATTCATTTACCTATTGGGTCAACAAAGTTATCAATTAAATAAGGTTGAGTGTGGTAGCTCACACCTATAATCGCAGTACTTTGAGAGGCCAATGTGGGAAAAGAGCTTGATGCCAGGAGTTCGAGAGCAGCCTGGGCAGTAAAGCAAGACCCCGTCTCTACAAAAATAAATAAATTAGCTGGCGTGACGGCACATGCCTATAGTCCCAGACACTTGGAAGGCTGAGGCATATGTAACCCTTGAGGTGGCAGTTAAAGGCTGCAGTGGGCTGTGATCACGCTACTGCACTCCAACCTAAGCAACAGAGTGGACTCTGTCTTTAAAATTAAAAAAAAAAGAAATAATTATGTTGACTTGTAAAAGATGAATCAATGGCTTTAAATACTTTAAATTTTTACTGTTATACTAAGGTAGTACAGGATTCTCATTTCACTAACAAAGATGTGAAGAAATAAATTTTTCTTGTTCTCCTTTTCCCTCCTCTCTCCTTCCCCTCTTGAAAAAAAAATCTTTTTTTATTTTTTTTTCTCTGAGACAAGATTTCATTCTGTCATCCAGGCTGGAGTGCAGTGGCATGATCTCAGCTTACTGCAGCCAGGGCTCAAGTGACCCTCCCTACTCAGCCTCTGAGTAGCTGGGACTACAGGCATGTACCACTATGCTTGGCCAATTTTTTTTTTTAATTTTTGGTAGAGAAGAGGTTTTGCCATATTGCCCAGGCTGGTCTCAAACTCCTGAGCTCAGGCGATCTTCCCACCTTGGCCTCCCAAGGTGCTGAGATTACAGGCAAGAGCCACCACACCTGCCGAGAAATTCTTTTTTTCTAACTGAATGTTATTTTATTTTTCTTTTCTTTTTTTAATTTTTTGACAGAGTCTCGCTCTGTCACCCAGGCTGGAGTGCAATGGCGCAATCTCCGCTCACTGCAACCTCCGCCTCCCGGGTTCAAGCAATTCTCCTGCTTCAGCCTTCCAAGTAGCTGGGATTATGGGCGCTTGCCACCACGTCCAGCTAATTTCTTGTGTTTTTAGTAGAGGCAGGGTTTCGCCGTGTTGGCCAGGCTGGTCTTGAACTCCTGACCTCAGGTGATCCACTCGCCTCAGCCTCCCAAAGTGCGGGATTACAGGCGTGAGCCACCGCACCCGGCCTTTTTCTTTTCAAATAGGCAATACATGCACATGGCAAAATGAACACAGAAACAGGGAAAAACATCTCTCTCCATCCCAACCTGAGAAAATGTTTCCTAAAACCAAATATTGGTCACGTTGGCACATCCCTCACCTCTCTGTTGAGTCAAAGTCCAAGTTTCTCAGGAATAGTGGTGAGTTCTCCACGTCATGATCTACTGGCCAGCATCAGGTAAGATGCCATCCATCCCATCTGTAGTTCGTTATCAGTTGCACAGCTCAAGGCTGCAGGATTCTCCTCCTGGTACCCTCTTGGCAACACTGCCTCACTGCTGGCTGCAGAAGAAGGTGCCTAATGGTTCCCTGAGTACTGCAGGAGGCTGGGGGGCTGGGAGGGTGTCTTAACCTGTCCAGCCACCACCTCCTTTAGCAAAGTGCTGGGGATGCGAGGCACTTCAGATTTCTCGGCTGGCTCTCCCATTCATCTGCCGCCCTGTGAGAAAGGTCAGGGTGGAGGTTTGCTCAGCCACTGGTTTACTGACCTTCACTCCTCAACTTGATTGAAAACTGAAGATGCCTCGTGGGAAACAGCAGTATCTAACTTCTTTCTCTGAGAATATCTTCTCCCTCTTGCAATCTGAGATGTTTGCTTGATTAGAGAATACAGAGATGGACTCTGCATATTCTAACCATTCTATTATCTGTGTCTTAAACTTTAAGCCTCTACCCAATGTTTGGGCTTTTGAAATGTAAAACTCCTAAACTCTTGCATCTCAAGGTGTTGTCTTGGGAAACTCCCCTAAGGCAAGGAATGAAGAGGATTTAAGGGAGGAAAGCAGAAACAAGAGGGAAAAGAAGACGAGAAAATTCAAGGGAATGTCCTTCTCCACTGAACCTGAAGTTGTTTGGCCTGCAGTCTGGTTATGATAGTTATAAACTTTCAAACATACAATTTAAAATAAAGCAATGCCTAAAAAAAATTAGAGTAATTAAGATAACTTATGAAATGTTCTGTCAGGGAGAAAAAAAACATTTTCTTGAAAAAAAGTTTAAATAAAACATTTCATGCAAAAATTTTTGTTCACCAAGTTATAGCCATGACCACAGTGAAAACCTTGGCGAGAGCTTTCGTGTCAATATTTATGAGGTTTCATTCTCAGGCTCAAATGGCCAAAGCATTCCAGGGTCCTTTGTGTTTAAGCTAAATTGGAATTGAGCAAAATCACTTGCAATCACTTGACCAGTCATATAATCTAGATCTTTCCTTGTTTCCACTTGCTGACTTCAGTTAAACAAAATTATGGGAGACCATTGTTTTGGCCTGTGCTCCTGCACTAGGCCCAAAGAGAGCAGACCAACTAAAATGGAATCACTTCTTCTAAATGCCGCATCATCCAACTGAAACTTCAAGGGAGAAGATAGATCCCAAAGCAGATCAATTTTCCCTGAAATCAGGAGATTCCAGTCTACCTGAGTAAGCATCATAAGGAAGTCCTTTCTGATTTAATGCTTTACAAAAAAGTAGCCTGGGCTGGGCGCGGTGGCTCACGCCTGTAATCCCAGCTCTTCGGGAGGTCGAGGCAGGCAGATCACCTGAGATCAGGAGTTCAAGACCAGCCTGACCAACACGATGAAACCCCATCTCTACTAAAAATACAAAACTTAGCCGGGCATGGTGGCACTTGCCTGTAATCCCAGCTACTTGGGAGACTGAGACAGCAGAATTGCTTGAACCCGGGAGGTGGAGGTTGTAGTGAGCCAAGATCACGCGATTGCAATCCAGCCTGGGCAACAAAAGCGAAACTCCATCTGAAAAAAATAAGAAAAAAGAAAAAAGTTGCCTGGGCCGGGCGCGGTGGCTCACGCCTGTAATCCTAGCACTTTGGGAGGCTGAGGCGGGTGGATAGCGAGGTCAGTAGATCGAGACCATCCTAGCTAACACGGTGAAACCCTGTCTCTACTAAAAATACAAAAAATTAGCCGGGTGTGGTGGCACACACCTGTAGTCTCAGCTACTTGGGAGGCTGAGGCAGGAGAATCGCTTGAACCCAGGAGGCGGAGGTTGCAGTGAGCCGAGATCACAACACTGCACTCCAGCGTGGGCAACGGAGCGAGATTCCGTCTCAAAAAAAAAAAAAAAAAGTAGCCTGAAGTAACCCGTGTTAACCAATATGATTTTTTTTCCCTGTTGTTCTGTTTCCTTGTTTTCCATCTTACAAAACCCACTGTTCGGCCATTGCTCAGTGGGAGCTCTCATTCTGTTCTGTGGAAAGGAGGCTGCCCTGACTCATGAATTGCGAATAATAGCTAATTAGATCTATGATAAAATTTGTTGTAATGTTGTCTTTTGACATTTCTGACCTTACAAAGAACTTACTTTACCTCCATACCTCACGTTCCTCCCTCACTCTCCTGCACTCAGCTCTCTCTTTTCCCTTTGGGCTGTGATTTTATTTATTTATTTATTTTTGAGATGGAGTCTTGCTCTGTTGCCCAGTCTGGAGTGCCGTGGAGTGATCTCGGCTCACTGCAACCTCTGCCTCCTGGGTTCAAGCGATTCTCCTGCCTCAGTTTCCTGAGTAGCTGGGATTACAGGCACGTGCTGCCATGCCCAGCTAATTTTTGTATTTTTAGTAGGGACGGGGTTTCACCATGCTGGCTAGGCTGGTCTCGAACTCCTGACCTCGTGATCCACCCACCTCAGGCTCCCAAAGTGCTGGGATTACAGGCGTGAGCCACTGCGCCCGGCCTGGGCTGTGATTTTAAAGCAAGTTCCTGGTCTCACTGCTCTTGTTAGCGCCGCTGGGCCAGTTTCCCCTGTCCTAGAGCTCAGGGTGGCTGCTGGAGGCACTGAAGCTACATGCTATGATTAATTTTTCCTGAGACAAGTTAATGTAAAATTTCTTCCCGTTGGCTGCCATCTAATGTGTCTCTTGTTTTCCAGACACAAGTTTTTTCTGTTTTGCTTTTTTGTTTTTTTTTTGAGAGGGAGTCTCGCTCTGTCACCCAGGCTGGAGTGCAGTGGCAGGATCTTGGCTCACCGCAAGCTCCGCCTCCCAGGTTCACGCCATTCTCCTGCCTCAGCCTCCCAAGTAGCTGGGACTACAGGCACCCGCCACCACGCCCGGCTAATTTTTTTGTATTTTTAGTAGAGACGGGGTTTCACTGTGTTAGCCAGGATGGTCTCAATCTCCTGACCTCGTGATCCGCCCGCCTCGGCCTCCCAAAGTGCTGAGATTACAGGTGTGAGCCACCGCGCCCGGCCTCCAGAGACAAGTTCTTTTCAAGTGTTGTCTTTGTATTGTCTCAAATTCCTCACCTCCAATCACTTTTCAACCTACTATAGCCCAGCTCCACATGGCTTCATGGACACTGCTATTGCTTAAGTCAGCAATGATCTTTTTAGTGGCTTGACCGGGAAATAATGATTCAACAAATATTTATTGAGTGTCAACTATGTGCCATGCACTCTTACTAAGTGCTAGGGATATAGCCGTATATAAAATGCTTAAAAGTCCCTGTTCCAATGGAGCTTATATTTTAGTAGGAGGAGAAAGACCATTTAGATTTGCTTCTTTTTTTTTTTCTTCTTCTGTTTTCTTAATTTTTAAATTTTATTGTTTGTAAAGTAAAAGTAAGTTTATTAAGAAAGTAAAAGAAGAAAGAATGGCTACTCTGTAGGCAGGGCAGTGTTCTTTTTTTCTTTTCTTTTTTTTTTTTTTTTTTGAGATGGGTTTTCACTATGTTGCCCAGGCTTGGCTTGAACTCTTTTATACTAAAGGGATCCTCCCGCTTCAAGTAACTGAGACTACAGGCGCATGACCCCACACTCAGCTAGATTTCCTTATTTCTTTATTGTTCTTATTTTAATGATAGCCCAATTCCAATCACCCAAGACAGAAATCTGGAAGACCCTATACGTCTTCATCCCTCATTCGATCTGTCACCAAACCTCAATTCAACTCCTAAATCTCCCTCTAATCCACCCCTTCACTATAGTCCCACACTACTTGCCTTAGATTGGCTATTAAAACCTATACCACAGGGCCGGGTGTGGTGGCTCAGACCTGTAATCCCAGCACTTTGGTAGGCCGAGGCGGGTGGATTACTTGAGCTCAGAAGTTCGAGACCAGCCTGGCCAACATGGTGAAACCCCGTCTCTACTAAAAATACAAAAAAAAAAAAAAAAAATTAGCTGGGTGAGGTGGTGCGTGCCTGTAATCCCAGCTATTCAGGAGGCTGAGGCAGGAGAATCACTTGAACCCAGGAAGTGGAGATAGCAGTGAGCCAAGATCGCACCACTGCATGTCTCCCATTACATATTCCTTCAAGGACTTCCCACTGCCTGTGAGTATATTTCTAAAGAAAAAGTAGGCTGGGCGCGGTGCCTCATTCCTGTAATCCCAGCACTTTGGGAGGCTGAGGTGGGCAGATGACCTGATGTCGGGAGTTCAAGACCAGCCTGACCAACATGGAGAAACCCTGTCTCTACTAAAAACACAAGGTTAGCCGGGCATGGTGGCACATGCCTGTAATCCCAGCTACTCAGGAGGCTGAGGCAGGAGAATCGTTTGAAGCCAGGAGGCAGAGGTTGCAGTGAGCCAAGATTGCACCATTGCACTCCAGCCTGGGCAACAAGAGTGAAACTCCGTTGAGATCTCGGAGATCTCGCTATGTTGCCCAGGCTGATCTCAAGCTCCTGAGCTCAAGCAATCCTCCCACCTTGGCCTCCCAAAGTGCTGGGATTACAAGCATGAGCCACTGTGCCTGGCCTATTTTCTTAATGAGACTAGTTTTTTAAAGAGAGCACTTAAAAAAATTAAAAAGACGTTATAGTTTTTATAATAATAAAGCTGATCATAGTTTAAATAATAAAAAAAGCATAGGAAGAAACTATAAAAAAATAAATTTCCATTTCCAGATACTGAAAAATATTGGAATTTTTTTTTTTTTTTTTTTTTTTTTTTTTGAGACGGAGTCTCACTCTGTCGCCCAGGTTGGAATGCAATGGTGTGATCTCAGCTCACTGCAACATCTGCCTCCTGGGTTCAAGTGATTCTCCTGCCTCAGCCTCCTAAGTAGCTGGGATTACAGGCACGCACCACCACGCCCGGCTAACTTTTGTATTTTTAGTAGTGACAGGGTTTCACCATGTTGGTCAGGCTGGTCTTGAACTCCTGAACTGGTCATCCGCCTGCCTCGGCCTTCCAAAGTGTTGAGATTACAGGCGTGAGCCACCATGCCTGGCAAAGAATATTGGAATATTTTTATACTTACAGACATCCACCAAGTATTTCTCAGCATCTATATACATATATAGATTAATTTCTGTGTGTGTGTGTGTGTGTATACGTTTTACATGAATGGGATAATTCTAAACATGCTTGTCTATAATCTCTTCTTATACTTTATGTCACAGACATCTATTCATGTGATGTCTAAATATAGCATCATTATTTTTAGTGGCTTCACAGTGTTCCTTTTTACATAATTTTAATTTACTTAACCAATTTTCTTTGAAGGACTTTTATTTTACTCTTCCCCACTCCCTATTTGTGTAATGATTTCCTTAGGGTAAATTCCCTGAGGTGGGACACCAGAATAAAGGATGTGCACATGTTACACGTGACAAAACATTGCTAAGCTGTCTTTGGGAAGCACATCAGACAGAACTAGGTCCAGCTGAATGAAACATCCAAAAGGGTGGTTTATACAGACAGGCAGTTATGTAAAAAAAAAGAGGCATCCTGAGACCAGACGCAGTGGCTCACGCCTGTAATCCCAGCACTTTGGGAGCTCAAGGCGGGATGATCACGAGGTCAGGAGTTTGAGACCAGCCTGGCCAATATGGTGAAACCCCGTCTCTACTAAAAAATACAAAGATTAGCCGGGCGTGGTGGTGGGTGCCTGTAGTCCCAGCTACTCGGGAGGCTGAGGCAGGATAACTGCTGGAACCCGAGAGGCGAAGGCTGCAGTGAGCTGAGATCATGCCACTGCACTCCAGCCTGGACGACAGAGCGAGACTCTGTCTCAAAAAGCAAAAACAAAAATAATAAATAAATAAATACATAAGAGGCAGTAGGCAGTCCATAACCCAGGGAACCAGGCCCCTTTCCATTTGGGTTTCCTGTCACTTTCAGAATTTGGCTGCTTTTGCGTGGTACCAGATAGCTGCTGAAGTCCTAGCCATAGAATCTGCATTCTAGACAGCAGGAAGGAGGAAGAGATGAAAAGGGTCCAACTCTCACAGACTCTTCTGTGTAGTCCCAGTCACCCCTTCCACTGCTATCCCCTTGGCCAGAATTTAGTCATGTGGCTAACTGTAGCTCCAAGGGAGGATGAGAAATGAAGTCTTTTTTTTTTTTTTTCTCTAAAGCCCATGTGTTCGGCTAAAAGTCAGATAATTGTTTACTAAGGAAAAGAGAACATGGATATTGGGGGCAACTAATGGTTTCTGCCACAGGAAGGATGTACTCATTTACACTCCTTGGGACATCACACAGAGGAGGCCTTTTCCCATGCCTTTACCAACACTGTTTTTTCAGACTGTTTCTGCTCTAAACGCAATTTGTTACTTACAATGAAAAACATTTGGCTGGGCGCGGTGGCTCACGCTTGTAATCCCAGCACTTTGGGAGGCCGAGGCGGGTGAATCACGAGGTCAGGAGATCGAGACCACAGTGAAACCCCGTCTCTACTAAAAATACAAAAAAATTAGCCGGGTGTGGTGGCGGGCGCCTGTAGTCCCAGCTACTTGGAGAGGCTGAGGCAGGAGAATGGCGTGAACCCGGGAGGCGGAGCTTGCAGTGAGCCGAGATTGCGCCACTGCACTCCAGCCTGGGCGACAGAGCGAGATGCCGTCTCAAAAAAATAAATAAATAAAAAAATAAAGTAGTTAAATGAAAATAACTTATAAGGCCGGGCACGGTGGCTCATGCCTGTAATCCCAGCACTTTGAAAAAAAAAAAAAAAAAAAAAAAATTTAACCCAACCTCAAATAACTTGTGTAGATTAGAACACCAATATCAATGATGTACATTTCCCCCCAAAAGTAAAAAGAACATGTAAATGTGGGGACACAAGTGTTCCTCTGCCTTAACTTCTTAAATGTTTATTTTTAAAAACATAATTTATTTATTTTTTTGTAGAGAAAGGGTCTTGTTATGTTATTTAGGTGGCTCTTGAACTCCTGGTCTCAATGAACCTTCTGTCTTGGCCTCCCAAAGTGCTGGGATTAAAGGCGTGAGCCACCACACCCAGCCTGACTTCTAAATGTTGAAGCTCTGTCCTTAGTGACATCCATCCTCTCTCTAGGTAATCTAATCCAAATGGTTTTCAGTGCTGAGTCAAAATCTGTATCTTCACTCTTGATGTTGAATCCTACTAAATTATGCAGCTGCTTACTGTGCACACCCACCTGTAATCCACAGGGGTAGTTTATACTCAGCTATAAAAAACTGATCTCATCATGTTCCCTTTGAAACCTACCTAGTCCACTTCCTGTATTCCTTATTTTGGTGGCACTAGTTGAGTCATTCTAGACTCTCTTAGCCTCTATCATCACAAAACATCAACTCCATGACTAAATTCTATTGATTTCACTTCCTTAATATAACTTGACATTCAACTCCGTGGTACTCTAGAGGATCATGACAAAATCTAATAAGAAAGCTCTCTGCCTCCATGGGCTTGAACTGATCCAAGAAATCTTCTACACAGCAGCCAAAGGCTGCTTACTAAGATGCTGGTGTCGATGTGATCTTTTTTTCTTCCCCATGGCCCAAATCCTTGGGGTGGCATAGAAGGCCAAGGAGTGACCCCTGTCCATCTCTTCTTCAGCATCATCTCATACTAGCCACTGACTATGCCCTACATTTCAGCACATCACTGTACTTCCAAACTATAGTATCACAATTCACTGACTGCTAAAATGAATCCCTCCTGCCTAGAATTATTCCAGCTCCCTACTTCTTTACTCTGTAAAATATAACATTTTTTTGAGATTCGTATCATATAGTCACAACCTGCCTAAAACCCTTCCTGACTTACTTCCTTGCTTTGTGCCATTTTTGTACTCTATAGTTGCTTTTTATTTTTATTTATTTACTTTTGAGACAGAGTTTCGCTCTTGTTGTCCAGGCTGGAGTGCAATGATGTGATCTCGGCTCACTGCAACCTCTGCCTCCCGGGTTCAAGTGATTCTCCTGCCTCAGCCTCCCAAGTAGCTGAGATTACAGGCACCTGCAACCACGCCCAGCTAATTTTTTGTATTTTTAGTAGAGACGGGGTTTCACCATGTTGGCCAGGCTCGTCTGGAACTCCTGACCTTAGGTGATCCACTAGCCTCAGCCTCCCAAAGTGCTAGGATTATAGGCATGAGCCACAGTGCCTGACCTCTGTACTTGCTTTTAATCCAACAGCAAATAGGACTAATATTTATTAATGCAACAAATATGTACTGAGTTCACACTGTGCTTGGCATTGTACTAAAAGCTGGATTCATGACCATGTGCAAGCTGAACATTAGGCTCTTACAGTGTTTGGTCTATACATCTTACATTAGAAGAGGCTAATTTCCATTCACCATCTCTTGTTTGCTAGAAAAGAAACTGTCTCTCCTCTGTCAGTCTTTAAGAGATGCTAAGAAACCAATGTTGCCTGTTGCTGATCATGTCAAGAGATATTTTCTTCAATGTCTTGTTGCTTATTCAAGTTTTTATTTTTGCTTTTATGACTCCATATTGTTGGCTGTCACTATCCAGAGTTACCTGGATGTTTAAGACACAAAAATTTGGCTTATTATTTCCTAAGCTTTCTCCTCAAACTCATCCCTGAAAAAGGCCAAGTTAAGGGGATTCTTGGCAGAGATGCAGGCAGATCTAACAGGATGAATGACTAGGCAAAGATTGGGGAAAGAGTGTTCCAAGTGGAAGAGTAGCATAAGCAAAGGCTGAATGAAGGATAGAGGTGACAATGGGTGAGTTCAAAAGATAATTTTTACAAGGGAGTAGGACGACCATAAACTATGCTGCAGAGGCTTAGCTCACAGCACACCTTAAACACAGCAGTGCATCAAGACCTGGCTTGGATCCACCTGGATCATACATGTCCCATGGAAGTGCAGTCCTATGGTCTCAGGTACCCACCTCTGCTTCCTTCCCTCCACTACAACCCCCTAGGGCTGCAATGCAAAGTTCTTACTCCTGTTTTACTTCCTTTTCATCCTCCCAATTACCAGTTTCGTCTTTTTTTTTTTTTTGAGCTGGAGTTTCATTCTTGTTACCCAGGCTGGAGTACAATGGCGCAATCTCAGCTCATCGCAACCTCCGCCTCCCGGGTTCAAGGACTCTCCTGCCTCAGCCTCCAAAGTAGCTGGGATTACAGGCATGCGCCAATATGCCTGGCTAATTTTGTATTTTTCGTAGAGATAGGGTTTCACCATGTTGGCCAGGCTGGTCTCAAACTCCGGAACTCAGATGATCCGCCCACCTCAGCCTCCCAAAGTGCTGAGATTACAGGCATGAGCCACCGCTTCATAATCACTCCATGGAGTTTTGAGGAATGGATCTGGGGAGATGTCTACATCAGCAGTTTGCCCAGGTTCAAACACACACACGGTCACAGCACTTCCAGCAAGTCTGCCCACGGGCCAGGGCTCCTGACAGCCTCTCACATTTCCAATCATGTGCTTTTTGAGGCTACTGGTGGTTTTGGTTTGATTTTTTTTTATTTGATAACCACAGCCACCATGATTTACGAACTCCAAACATCAACTTGGCCTTGCACAGCCTTATTTATAGTGGAAAGACTCAGCTTCACACTGCCCGTCCCACAGCCCCATTTCAAGGACTGACTTCAGCACACTTTGTTCTGCAGGTGACATCTGGCCTGCTACTACAGCCACTGCTGACTGGACCAGGGTGGCCATCCGACCTGGACCAGTTAGGACATTTTCAGTTACAGGTGATGGAAAACCCTCTCAACCTGATTTGAGCAAAGAAGAGAGGCCTACTGACTTACCTAACGGTAATGCCTAGCTGGCTGTGGAGGCTCAAACAGTGCCACAGAGACCCCACCTCTCTTTCACCTATTGGCTCCTCTCCCTCCATATTGGCTGCATCTGTAGGTAGGTTGTCCCTGGTAGTGACAGCATGGCTGCTAGACCCTGGTTAACATCACTACAACCACAAGTTCAGGGATAAAGGAAGTGCGCCTTTCTCAAGCATCTCATTGGCTTGGATTGGGGAGTGGACCCATCTCTGCATTACTATGGACACTGAGGATGGTGGGTCCATATGAGACTATTTGGACCGTACAAAATGAGGGTGAGGGAGGCATGACTTTCCTGTGGAAAATCAGGGTACTGTAACCACAAGAAGACGGACAGAGGCGGGTGGTAAGAACATCAGCTCCTACCACATGATCCAAGGATGGGCAATAGACCGGCTTGACTGTAGGAAAAAGCTCCCGAACAGGGCAGAGTGGCTGAATGAGAGTGTCACATCCTCTAGTGGGAGGAAATGGAACTTGAGGCTCAGGACTGAGCCTTTGGTATTGGCAGCAAAAGTCGAGGGACACGTAAACCCAGAGACGTGGTGGGAAACAAGTGGCTGAGCCCGTGGTGGAGCAGCAAGTAGGCCCTTGTACACTTCTGCCCCTGTGGAGCTAGGCTGGAGCTGTCCCGGACCCCCCAGGGCCTTCCCACCTGATGGTCCTGGAGCCCCTGGAAGCTGCTAGGCCTCAAGTCTATGAGGCTTGGCTCAGCAGCCACGACTTCTAATCATGGTGATCTCCATGAATTTCTCAGGATACAGACTCACTGCAACAGGTAACCGGAATGAGGAACCCAAAGGTCCTAACCAGCATTTTTATGCAGGGTAGGTAAAGACAAACAAGAAGGAAAAGAAATAAAAAGAAACAAAGAAGAACTGAAGAGAAAGGGAAAGGCAAGACGGGACAGAGGGTGGCACACAGCGGAGTGGCAGAATGCACTGCTATGCCACGTACTCTCGGGAGCTCCGGCACAGGGCTGTGGTGCGTGGGGGAAGGACGCTGCCTCCTATTATCCATGTTACCGCTCACCCTTGATTTTATTTCTAAGTGGCCAGACGAAGGGGCCCAGCCCTATTCCACCTCCCTTTAAAGAAACCTCCTAAAAGTCCTTGGTTAATACTTAGCTTCAAGGTCACACTTAGCTGCCAGGGAGGTTAGGACATGCAGTCTTACTGGGAAGCATTAAGCCCATCCAAGTTTTTTTTTTTTCTTTTGAGACCGAGTCTTGCTCTGTCACCCAGGCTGGAGTGCAGTGGCATAATCTCAGCTCACTGCAACCTCTGCCTCCTGGGTTCAAGCAATTCTCCTGCCTTGGCCTCCTGAGTAGCTGGGATTATAGGCATGCGCCACCACGCCCGGCCAATTTTTGTATTTTAGTAGAGACAGGGTTTCACCATGTTGGCCAAGCTGGTCTTGAGCTCATGACTTCAAGTGATCCACCTGCCTTGGCCTCCCAAAGTGCTGGGATTGCAGGTGTGAGCTACCGCGCCAGGCCTGAAAAGTTGGGTTCTCCACTAAAAGGTAAGATTAATTGTGGAGAGGCAACTTGCAGCCTCGAGTGAGAGTAACAAATCCCCTCCTATCTCCCCTTTCCCACTGTCATGTCCCTTCTCTGAGTATTTTTTTTTTCTGCCTCTCCTGGCCAGCAGTTTGCATAAACTTCAGAATGGCCACTTTGAGCTTCCTCTGGACCTATTTCAGTTCCCTGAAGCTACTCCCTGCAGCTATATTCTTCTGTGTCTTAGTCCCCATTTTCTTTTTTTTTGTTGTTTTTTTTTTTGAGACGGAGTCTTGCTCTGTTGCCCAGGCTGGAGTGCAGTGGCACTATCTTGGCTCACTGCAGCTTCTGCCTCCTGGGTTCAAGCAATTCTCCTGCCTCAGCCTCCCGAGTACCTGGGACTACAGGCATGTGCCACCACACCCAGCTAATTTTTTGTATTTTTAGTAGAGATGGGGTTTCACCGTGTTAGCCAGGATGGTCTCGATCTCCTGACCTCGTGATCTGCCCCCCTCGGCCTCCCAAAGTGCTGGGATTACAGGCGTGAGCCACCGTGCCCGGCTTAGTCCCCATTTTCAAGAAGGGGCTCCTCTTTCCACACCAGGCCACCCAAGTCCTATGGCTGCTGGTCAGTCCGTAGATTCACCGCACTAGAGTCAGGTGTCTATCCTTGGTCCAGTGGCAAGCAGTAGGCCAGGCGGATTGTGCCAAACAGATAGTGATCTATCTGAGGTGGAGGCTTGGACAGGTGTGAAATGACCAACACACCCAGGCAACTCTATTTTCCCACTAACATATTTAGGTGAATCAAGTAGGTGGGCCACAAACAGCTTTACACACTCAGGACTGTCATAACAAAGGACCACAAATGAGGTGGCTTAAAACAACACAAATTTGTTTCTCACGATTCTGGCGATAGAAGTCCAAAATCACAGTGTTAGTAAGGCCATGCTCCTTCCTTCTGAACGGGAAGTCTCATTTTTTTTTTTTTTTTTTTTCCGAGACGGAGTCTCGTTCTCTCACCCAGGCTGGCAAGCTCCGCCTCCCAGGTTCACGCCATTCTCCTGCCTCAGCCTCTCCGAGTAGCTGGGACTACAGGCGCCCGCCACCACGCCCGGCTAATGTTTTGTATTTTTAGTAGAGACGGGGTTTCACCGAGGTCTCGATCTCCTGACCTCGTGATCCGCCCGCCTCGGCCTCCCAAAGTGCTGGGATTACAAGCGTGAGCCACCGCTCCCGGCGGGAAGTCTCTTCTTAGCTTCTGCTAGTTTGCCGAAAATCTTTGGCAATTTTTGCTGCATCCCTCCAATCTCTGCCTTCATCATCACATGGCTTTCTGTGTGTCTGTCTTCACATAAGGACACCAATAGTACTGGATTAGGGGCCCATGCTACTCTAGCAGGATCTCATTTTAACTAATTTCATCTGCAATGACCTTGTTTCTAAATAAGGTCACAGTGTGTGGTACTCAGCGTTAGGACTTCCAAGTATCTTTTTGGGAGGAGACATAATTCAGCCCCTAACATATATCTACATGGGTTATACAGCCTATAGCCTATCTTCCATAAATCAGATACACACCTAAGCATTACGGCGGAATTACTCCTGAATGCTCCTCATTGCAGTACTATTACATGGATGTGCCTACTATGTCTTTACGTATCCATCAATCGCTCTTAGTTACGCTTTCAATAAAGTAGTCTTGGTGTTACTAACCACCCTCCAAAAAAGAAACAAGGTTAAACAAAATCCGTGTTTAAAAGTAATATTTAGGAATAATTATTTCACTTATATATATAAAAACATCCTTTAGTCACAGCTTAAACAAGCTCCACTAATTAGGAACAATTAGTTTGACACAGTAGGCAGAATGTAAAAGCATTAAAAATGTTGCCAACAGCTTCTTAGCCCTTTTTTATATATTTTTTTGAGACAGGGTCTCACTCCAGCGGAGCAGGCTGCAATGTGGCGCAATCCCGGTACACTGTACCCTGGACTCCTGGGTTTAAGCAATCCTCCCACCTCTCCTCCAAGTAGCTGGGACTACGGGCCTGCGCCACCACGCCTGGCTAATTTTTGTATGTTTTAGTAGAGACGTGGTTTCACTATGTTGATCAGGCTGGTCTCAAACTCCCGACCTCGGGTGATCCGCCCACCCTGGCCTCCCAAAGTGCTGGGATTACAGGCGTGAGCCAGCGCGCCCGGCGGTTCTTAGCTCCTTTAGGGTCTCGAGGAGCTTCTGTAAAGGCCAAGGTGGCCGCCATCTTCAGAAGAGGGAGCCTTGGGGAACCAACGTGTGGAAGACAGGAACCCGGGAGCGGAGGCTTTAAAGGGTATGAATGTGGAAACGACTTTTCCAGCCAAATGCCAATCTGTTTCTCTCTCTCTCTTTTTCTGAGGCAGAATCGCGCTGTCACCCAGGCTGGAGTGCAGTGGCGTGATCTCAGCTCACTCCAACCTCCACCTCCCGGGCTCAAGCGATTCTCCTGCCTCAGCCTCCCGAATAGCTGGGATTACAGGTGCACACCACCATGTCCGGCTTTTTTTTTTTTTTTTTTTTAGTAGAAATGGGGTTTCACTATGCTGGCCAGGTTGTTCTTTTCAGAAAATGCTGAACAGATACTTTAATACAGTTTTAGACAGGAGGAAGACTCATCTTGGGACGAAAGGACGTTACATAATAAAAATGTAAAATAGGGCAAGAAAATGTGCAAAAAATTTGTATATCTTACCTCATATAATCCTTGAAACATTATTACGAGGTAGAAAGTTGTATCTGTTGGGCCGGGCGCGGTGGCTCATGCCTGTAATCCCAGATACTGGGGAGGCTGAGGCAGGAGAATCGCTTGAACCCGGGAACCGGAGGTTGCGGTGAGCCGAGATGGCGCCACCGCACTCCAGCCTGGGCAACAAGAGCGAAACTCCTCCTCAAAAAAAAAAAACGAAACAAGAAAACAACAATAAAAAAAACCAAAAAAAGTGTATCTGTTTTTTGGGGTAAGAAAACTAACCCATCCGGCCGGGCGCGGTGGCTCGAGCCATCTCTACAACCCCATATCTACAAAAAATACAAAAATTAACCGGGCATGATGGCGGGTGCCTGTAATCCCAGCTACTCAGGAGGCTGAGGAAGGAGAATCGCTTGAACCCAGGGGGCAGAGGTTGCGGTGAGCCGAGGTGGCGCCATTGCACTCCAGCCTGGGCGACAAGAGCGCGAAACTCTGCCTCGAAAAAAAAAAAAGGGTGTTCTTTGGGGTAAGAAAACTAACCCATCCAGCCGGGCACGGTGGCTCGAGCCATCTCTACAACCCCATCTATACAAAAAATACAAAAATTATCCCGGCATGATGGTGGGGAATGATAGCGGGTGCCTGTAATCCCAGCTACTCGGGAGGCTGAAGCAGGAGAATCGCTTGAACCCAGGAGGCGGAGGTTGCGGTGAGCCGAGATGGCGTCATTGCACACCAGCCTGGGTGACAAGAGTGAAACTCCGCCTCAAAAAAAAAAAAGAAAAGAAAAGAAAGAAAGTTGTATCTAACCAATCCGGTCTGGCGCGGTGGCTCACACCATCTCTACAACCCCATCTACACAAAAAATACAAAAATTAGCCGGGCATGATGGCGGGTGCCTGTAGTCCCAGCTACTTGGGAGGCTGAGGCAGGAGAATCGCTTGAACCCAGGAGGCAGAAGGTGTGGTGAGCCAAGATGGCGCCATTGCACTCCAGCCTGGGCGACAAGAGCGAAACTCTGCCTCAAAAAAAAAAAAAAAACAAAGAAAGTTGTATCTAACCCATCCGGTTGGGCGCGGTGGCTCACGCCATCTCTACAACCCTATCTCTACGAAAAATACAAAAATTAGCCGGGCATGATGGCAGGTGCTTGTAATCCCAGCTATGCGGGAGGCTGAGGCAGGAGAATCACATGAACCCAGGAGGCGGAGGTTGCAGAAAGCCAAGATCGCTCCACTGTACTCCAGCCTGGGGCGGCAGAGTGAGACTCTGTCTAAAATACAAACAAACAAACCAAAAGATACTGATCAGATAAACATATAAGCAAAACTAAGAATGTCCACCATGGTAAGTGCTATCAAGAAGAGAGACCTGTGCTCGCTTCACCAGCACGTATACTAAAAACTGAAACGATACAGAGATTAGCATGGCCCCTGGGCAAGAAGAGACACCCTTTCCCTTCTGAGCCTGCTTAAAAAAAAGAGAAACCCAGGCCGGGCATGGTGGCTCACGCTTGTAATCCCAGCACTTTGGGAGGCCGAGGCGGGCGGATCACGAGGTCAGGAGATCGAGACCACAGTGAAACCCCGTCTCCACTAAAAATACAAAAAAAAAAATTAGCCGGGCGTGATGGCGGGCGCCTGTAGTCCCAGCTACTCGGAGAGGCTGAGGCAGGAGAATGGCATGAACCTGGGAGGCGGAGCTTGCAGTGAGCCGAGACTGTGCCACTGCACTCCAGCCTGGGCGACAGAGCGAGACTCCATCTCAAAAAAAAAAAAAAAAAAAGAGAAACCCATGTGTTCTACAGTGTGTTATGATAGGATGTGGCCTTGGTAAGAAGGTCAGGAAAGCCTCCTCAGACGATGTGAAGCTTGACTTGAGATCAGGAAAATTGGGTGAGTGGAAAAAAAGCCAACACTGCTGAAGCAGGGAGAGCCAGGGTGGCAAGGCAGAGGCCAGGCTATGCTGGCTTTGTAGAACACCGTCAGGAGCTTTGTCCTGATACTGAGAAGATGAAAAGTTATTGGTTTTTATTATTTTTAAAATTATTATTATTTTTTTGAAACAGAGTTTTGCTCGTCACCTAGGCTGAAGTGCAATGGTGTAATCTCTGCTCACTGCAACCTCTGCCTCCTGGGTTCAAGTGATTCTCCTGCCTCAGCCTCCCGAGTAGCTGGGATTACAGGTGCCCGCCACCACACCCGGCTAGTTTTTATGTTCTTAGTAGAGATGGGGTTTCATCATGCTGGCCAGGCTGGTCTCAAACTCCTGACCTCAAGTGATCTGCCCGCCTCGGCCTCCTAAAGTGCTGGGATTACAAGCGTGAGCCACCGTGCCCAGCCAAATTATTGGTTTTTAAGGAGGTGAGGTGGTTGGCATACTATATTCCAGTGATTGTGAGACACATTTTCTCTTACAAAATCGCTGAAATCAAAGTTTAATTAGCATTGTTTTCTTTCTGGGCTATATATAAAATAATGATGTGACTTATATCAGGGGCATTTTAGAGTTGGTGAGATATGGTGATTACATTTGCAATTTTAGAAGTTCATGTTAGATTAATATGGAGAATCGATTTATGATCAGCTACATGGATCAGGCTTAATTTTATAATAAAATGCAGAAATTTACTATTGATGCTGAGTAACACTAATGTTTTCATCTCAAATCTTTTTTATTTTTGAGACAAGGTCTTGATCTGTCACCCAGGCTGGAGTGCAGTGGCACAATCATGACTCACTGTAGCCTCATCCTTCTGGGCTGAAGTAGTCCTTTTGCCTCAGCCTTCCAGGTAGCTGG
Organism: Hylobates moloch; assembly: GCF_009828535.3. Lineage (NCBI taxonomy): Eukaryota > Metazoa > Chordata > Mammalia > Primates > Hylobatidae > Hylobates > Hylobates moloch. Next base: position 11,791,688 of record NW_026652276.1, read on the forward strand.
GACCACAGTTGCATGCCACCACGCTTGGCTCATTTTAAATTTTTTTTGTAGAGACAAGGTCTCACTTTGTTGCCCAGGTTAGTCTCGAACTCCTGGGCTCAAGCAATTCTCCTGCCTCAGCCTCACAAAGTGTTGGGATTACAGGTGTGAGCTACCGTGCCCAGCTTGAAGTTTTCTTATCACAGTAGTTCCTTTGTTCTCATTAACTTCATAATAATACTATTAATCTGAACTTATAAAACAATCTGTCTTTATAAAATGTCCCTTTTAATAGATAAGCATAAATTTACATAGATATTTGTAAACAGATACAGATAAAATCTGTAAAGAATTTTTCTTCATAAAAGTGTTCTATTTTAAAAAGTTTGGAAACTGCTGGTCTAGGTAATAGGGGTTCATTAGCCAAGGATTTTTGCACAGGAGAATAAAATGATTGAAGTTGTAGGATAGAACTGTGACTCTGGCCACAGCAATATAGAAGCATGATGGGGAGAGACAGGAAGGTGCTGTGAGAATGGGAGAGAGAGGATGGGTTAGTTTTTTTTTTGTTTGTTTGTTTGTTTTGAGACGGAGTTTCACTCTTGTTGCCCAGGCTGGAGTGCAATGGCGCGTGACCTCGGTTCACTGCAACCTCCGCCTCCTGGGTTCAAGCATTCTGCCTCAGCCTCCCAAGTAGCTGGGAGTACAAGCGTCCGCCACCACACCCAGCTAATTTTTGTATTTTCAGTAGAGACAGGGTTTTGCCATGTTGCCCAGGCTGATCTTGAACTCCTAACCTCAAATAATCCACCCGCCTTGGCCTCCCAAAGTGCTGGGATTACAGGGGTGGGCCACCGCACCTGGCCTTCTGATCAGTATCTCTATCTCCCACTAGGCTGTAAGCTCCATGAGGGCAGACTACATACTTTTGCTCCCAACCATATCCTCAGTGCTTGGCACAGCACATGGTAGCACTTGATATACAGAAGATACTTGAACATTTGGTAACGGAATGAGTTGAAGTCCATTTTTTTAAAAATGATTCATGCTGCTGATTTTAGGATACCTTTCAATTCCAAGGATCCAAAAGATCCACTAATGTAAGGACAGGAAGACTTCTGTTGAATCATTAACAGAGTTGAATCATTAACAGTATCTACCAAATTCTTATATCCTTATCAAATACCAAATTCAGAAAAAAGCATTGAAAATTACTGTGTGTTAATACTCTCCCTAGCTCGATATTATTATTATTATTTTATTTATTTACTTATTTGAGATGGAGTTTCGCTCTTGTTGCCCAGGCTGGAGTGTGATGGTGTGATCTTGGCTCGCTGCAACCTCCACCTCCCAGGTTCAAGACATTCTCCTGCCTCCACCTCCCAAGTAGCTGGGATTACAGGCATGCACCACCACATCTGGCTAATGTTCGATATTATTATCACACGGTGGTCAGTGCGTTTTTGTGAACTGTCAGCGTTCCAAGATTTTGCGCTGAGCTGGTGCGTCTGAGACTCTTATGATTTTCAGGCTTACTCTCTGCTCCAATTATACCTGCTTTGTATAGGCACAAATCCAGGGGGTTGGTCAGAGCTGAGCTTTCCCAAACAATAAAACATTTGTAAGAAATTCTACCATATTCACAGTGATGACAGATGCTTTCCTCTGTGGCGTGCATCAAAACATGTTCATCCAGATTTTGGAAGCACAAGTTAAGGTGTTAAAATGTGGCATATAACACATTTGAGGGTGCAGGTATTTTCTTTTGGATTATTAGTTTAAAATATTTCTAAAGAGGAGGTTAGAATAAAATGGTTGCAGAAACTCAGCAGCATATTTATTTGTAAAACCAAAGGAAAGGCTGAGCGCAGTGGCTCATGTCTACAATCCCAGCACTTTGAGAGGCTGTGGTCAGGAGTTCAAGACCAGCCTGGCCAACGTGGCGAAACCCTGTCTCTATGAAAAATACGAAAATTAGCCAGGCGTGGTTGCAAGTGCCTGTAATCCCAGCTACTCGGGAGACTGAGGCACGAGAATCATTTGAACTCAGGAGGTAGAGGTTGCAGCAAGCCAAGATCGCGCCATTGCACTCCAGCCTGGGCAACAGAGCTCCGTCTCAAAAATAAAAATAAAAGTAAAAATAAATAAGGAAAATGAAACAGTCATGGAAAGGGTAAAATTTGACTGATTTGGTGCCGGTATTTAACATTTCTTCAGCATTTTCTGCTGTGTACCAGGCAGACTGCTGAGTGGTTTTCCAAACAGCATTCCAGTCACAGTCCCTAAAGATGCTCAGGGAAAAGACTGTTCTGTGGTCATAGGAAAAGCTCCACTCTGCAGTAGTCTCTTGGAGATTCATATGCAAAATAGCATTTTATTTTATTTATTTATTTATTTTTTTGAGACGGGGTCTCACTCTGTCTCCCAGGCTGGAGTGCAGTGGTGCAATCTTGGCTCACTGCAAGCTCCGCCTCCCAGGTTAATGCCATTCTCCTGTCTCAGCCTCCCGAGTAGCTGGGACTACAGGCGCCCACACCATGCCCAGCTAATTTTTTGTATTTTTAGTAGAGATGGGGTTTCACCGTGTTAGCCAGGATGGTCTTGATCTCCTGACCTCGTGATCTACCTGCCTCGGCCTCCCAAAGTGCTGGGATTACAGGCGTGAGCCACTGCACCCGGCTGCAAAATAGGATTTTAAAGGCTCTGAGAAATTTCAGAGAAACGAAGGAAATATAATTTTGTTTTACTTAGAATTTTCCAATCTTTTCTAATCACGAAACTTTTTTTAATGTTGGTGTATTTTTTTTTTTAAAGGGGGGTTGGGCACGGTGACTCACGCCTGTAATCCCAGCACTTTGGGAGGCCAAAGGGGGCAGATCACCTGAGTTCAGGAGTTGGAGACCAGCCTGGCCAACATGGCAAAATCCCGTCTTTACTAAAAATACAACAATTAGCTGGGCATGGTGGTGCGTGCCTATAATCCCAGCTACTAGGGAGGCTGAGGCAGGAGAATTGTTTGAACCTGGGAAGTGTGGGTTGCAGTGAGCTGAGATAGTGCTATTGCACTCCAGCCTGGGCGACAGAGCAAGACTCCATCTCAAAAAAAATAACAACATAGAGGGGGACTCAGTATTTTGCACAGGCTGTACTCAACTCTTGAGCTCAAGCTTTCTGCCTCAGCCTTCTCAATAGCTGGGACTATAGGCTCGCACCCCTGCACCCGGTTCATGATGCCTCTCTTTGAGAAATACTGGCCTGGAGTGCTTTTTACATACATCTGGTTCTCACTATATTTGTGAAGTAGCCACAACTTAACTTCACAGAAGAACGGAATGGAACATCAGGCAGGTTACGCCAGGTCACACAGCTACTAATACACAATCTTTGTGTGTGTGTGTGTGTGTGTGTGTGTGTGTGTGAGTTTTGCTCTTTTGTTCAGGCTGAAGTGGTGTGATGTCGGCTCACTGCAACCTCTGCCCCACCACCTGGGTTCAAGTGATTCTCCTACCTCAGTCTCCCGAGTAGCTAGAATTATAGGAATCTACCGCCACGCCCGGCTAATTTTTGTATTTTTAGTAGACGTTTCACCACGTTGGCTAGGCTGCTTTCGAACTCCTGACCTCAGGTGATCCACCCGCCTCATCCTCCCAAATGGATTACAGGTGTGAGCCACCGCGCCCAGCCTCTAATACACAATCTTCGATGCAAACTCAATTTTTTTTTTTTTTCTTGAGACGGAATCTTGCTGTCGCCCACCCAGGCTGTAGTGCAATGGCGCAATCGCAGCTCACTGCAACCTCCGACTCTTGGTTTCAAGTGATTCTTCTACCTCAGCCTCCTGAGTAGCTGGGATTACAGGCGTGCGCCACCACGCCCGGCTAATTTTTAATTTTTAGTAGAGATGGGGTTTCACCATGTTGGTCAGGCTGGTCTTGAACTCCAGACCTCGTGATCCACCCGGCTCGGCCTCCCAAAGTGCTGGGATTACAGGCGTAAACCACTGCGCCCGGCTATGCAAACTCAATTTGTCTAAAAGAAAAGGAAAAAAAAAAAAAAACTCCAGTGCTTTTTCCAGTATAAAACACCACTTTCTTTTCTTTCTTTTTTTTTTTTTTGAGACAGAGTCTTGCTGTATTGCCCAGGCTGGAGTGCAGTGGTGCGATCTCGGCTCACTGCAACCTCCGTCTCTCAAGCGATTCTCTTGCTTCAGCCTCCTGAGTGGCCGGGATTATAGGTGCACCACCATGCCTAGCTAATTTTTTTTTTTGAGACAAAGTTTCACTCTTGTTGCCTAGGCTGGAGTGCAATGGCATGACCTTGGCTCATTGCAATCTCCAACTCCCGGGTTCAAGCGATTCTCCTGCCTCAGGCTTCTGAGTAGCTGGGATTACAGGCACCCACCACCACGCCAGGCTAATTTTGTACTTTTAGTAGAGACGGGGTTTCTCCATGTTGGTCAGGCTGGTCTCGAACTCCTGACCTCGTGATCCGCCCACCTCATCCTCCTAAAGTGCTGGGATTACAGGTGTGACCACCGTGCCCAGCCTAAAACACTACTTTCTTAGCTGGGCATAGTGGAACGGGCCTGTAGTCTCTGCTATTTTCAGGGGGCTAAAGTGGGTGGATCGCTTGAGCATGGGGAGGCTGCAGTGAGCTATGATTGCACCACTGCACTCCAGCTTAGGTGACAGATCAAGACCCTGTCTAAAAAAGAAAAATTATATACACATATACAAGCAAAAAACAAAAACAAAAAACACTACTTTCATGTGAAACAGCATTTTATTTTATTTTTTTGAGACCGAAGCCTCACTCTGTTGCCCAGGCCAGAGTGCAATGGCATGATCTTGGCTCACTGCAACTTCCACCTCCCAGGTTCAAGCGATTCTCCTGCCTCAGCCTCCAGAGTAGCTGGGATTACAGGCATGCGCTACCACACCCAGCTCATTTTTGTATTTTTAGTAGAGACGGGGTTTCACCATGCTGGCCAGGCTGGTCTCGAACCCCTGATCTCTTGATCCGCCTGCCTTGGCCTCCTAAAATGCTGGGATTACAGGTGTGAGCCAACATGCCGGTAGTGAAACATCACTTTAGAGCTGGGATAAAGCTTAGTGATCTCTCAGACTAGTAACCTTATTATGCTGATGAGGCAAATAGGGCTCAGACAAATTAAGTGCCTTGCCCCAGGTCAAGAGCTTGCAGACTGCAGGAGGAATGAAAGGATCTGTGACTCAGTGACTTCCAATTAAGTGCTCTACTGCCCCATATAATTATGAAGCAAATCTGTGTCAATGTAGGGTGAGACCAAATTAACTGCCCAGATTGAGCAGGCACTCACAGGTACCAAGTGAACAATTTACCTGGGAAAAGGTGATACCGGAATTATGTCCAGTTGTCATGTGATTTTGAAATGAGGATTTAGGAGCCACTTGACTAGACTAACTAAACAGTGAATACTGTTATTTTTAAGAGTTTAATCACCTTACTTGGATCATGCCATCCTCTCCTCAGAAAAGTGCCATATGGCACTTAAAAAAATTAAAAGAAATTAAAAATTTCTGACTAAAAGGGATTTCACAACTTAAATTGGGCGCATCCTGGAGTGTCATAAGACACGATTGGGAATCATTTTTCTGAAGTGTGTCAGACATGAGGAACAGAAGAATAATGCAGTTTATTATTATAAACACCTGGCCTAACCTGTAGGGCAGGGAAGGGAATGTTTGCTGCACTTGCTGCCATCAGGAGGAGCAGTGAGGGGGTAAATGACAGCAGGAGGGAAAACCATAGCACACCTTGAGGAGGGCTCCAGCACAGCTGAGCTGGGCTGAGGTTCTCAGGTGCAGTGGCGAAGGGGTAAAGCATCTCTCTTTTTTGTTTTGAGACGCGTTATCACTGTCGCCCAGGCTGGAGTGCAGTGGCGCAATCGTGGTTCACTGCAACTGTTGCCTCCCAAGTTGAAGCGATTCTCCTGCCTCAGCCTCCCAGGTAGCTGGGATTACAGGCGCCCACCACCACAACCAGATAATTTTTGTATTTTTAGTAGAGACGGGGTTTCACCATGTTGGCCAGGCTGGTCTCGACCTCCTGACCTCAGGTGATCTGCCCGTCTTGACCTCTCAAAGTGCTGGGATTACAGGCATGAGTCACCGTGCCCAGCCTAAAGCATCTTTCTTAAGGGAAGAGGGAAGAATAAGGGACTTTGAAAGAAAAACAAAGACAGCTGAAAAGTGGAGTGTAAATCAACACAAACAACAGAGATGAGGAAAGTAATTTTTTTTCTTTTTTTTTTTTTTTTTTCTTTTTTTGAGACGGAGTCTCGCTCTGTCACTCAGGCTGGAGTGCAGTGGCGCAATCTCGGCTCACTGCAAGCTCCGCCTCCCGAGTTCACGCCATTCTCCTGCCTCAGCCTCTCCGAGTAGCTGGGACTACAGGCGCCCGCCACCACGCCTGGCTAATTTTTTGTATTTTTAGTAGAGACGGGGTTTCACCGTGGTCTTGATCTCCTGACCTCGGGATCCACCCGCCTCGGCCTCCCAAAGTGCTGGGATTACAAGCGTGAGCCACCGCGCCCGGCCAGTAATTTTTTTTCTTTAAGATACAGGGTCTCATTCTGTTCAGTGGAGTGCACTGGCACGATCATGGCTCACTGCAGCCTCAAACACTTAGGTTCAAGTGATCCTCCCGCCTCAGCCTCCTGAACAGCTGGGACTACAGGCTCATGTCACCACGCCCAGCTAATTATTTATTTTTAAAAACAGAGAAGGGGTCTTGCTATGTTGGCCAGGTTGGTCTTGAATTCCTGGCCTCGAGTGATCTTTCTGCCTAGGTCTCCCAACGTGCTAGGATTACCTGTGTGAGCCACCACGCCTGGACAATTTTTAGATTTTTTTGTAGAGATCGGATCTCGCTATGATGACCAGGCTGTGGAAATAAATAAGCACAAGTATGATACTGACTTTTGGAATTTAAAAGGAGCAGCAGTAGTTCTTTCTGTGTGGAAACATTTTGGCGGTGGACGGTGGTCGGTGGGCAGAATGGGCATGATAGCTTAGAAGTCTGCAAAAAACATTCTTTTTTTTTTTTTTGAGACAAAGTCTCACTCTGTTGCACAAGCTGGAGGGCAGTGGCATGATCTCTGCTCACTGCAACCTCCACCTCCCGGGTCCAAGCAATTCTCCTGCCTCAGCCTCCCGAGTAGCTGGGACTACAGGTGCGCGCCACCATTCCCAGCTAATTTTTTTGTATTTTTAGTAGAATGTTGGCCAGGCTGGTCTTGAACTCCTGACCTCGTGATCCACCTGCTTCATCCTCTCAAAGTGCTGGGATTACAGGCATGAGCCACCGCGCCTGGCTGTGTCTTTCTTTTTCTTTTTTTTTTGAAACAGAGTCTTGCTCTGTTGCCCAGGCTGGAGTGCAGTGGCCTGATCTCAGCTCATTGCAAGCTTCGCCTCCCAGGTTCAAGCCATTCTCCTGCCTCAGCCTCCCAAGTAGCTGGGACTATAGGTGCCCGCCCCCATGCCTGGCTAATTTTTCTATTTTTTTTTTTTTTAGTAGAGACAGGGTTTCACCATGTTGGCCAGGATGGTCTTGATCTCCTGACCTTGTGATCTGCCTGCCTCAGGCTCCCAAAGTTCTGGGATTACAGGCGTGAGCTACCATACCTGGCTCCTGTAGTTTCTCAAAAGTAATTATTACTTATATTAAAAAGAAAGAGGCCAGGTGCGGTGGCTCACGCCTGTAATCCCAGCACTTTGGGAGGTCGAGGCGAGCGGATTACTTGAGGCCAGGAGTTCGAGACCAGTCTGGCAAACATGGTGAAACCCCATCTCTACTAAAAACACAAAAATTAGCTGGGTGGGGTGGTACATGCTTTTAGTCCCAGCTACTTGGGAGGCAGTGAGCCAAGATCATGCCACTGCACTCCAGCCTGGGTGACAGAGCAAGACTCTGTCTCAGAAAAGAAAAAAAAAAAAAGAAAAGAAAAAAAGCTCAGAAGTTTCTAGACACTAAATTCTCCTTAAGGATGGGTACAGAAATTCATGCTTGTAATCCCAGCACTTTGGGACACAGAGGCGCAAGGATTGCTTGAGCCCAGGAGTTTGAGGCTGCAGTGAGCTGACTGTACCACCGCATAGCAGCCTGGGGGACGGAATGAGATTCTGCCTCTAAAACAAAAATGCCAAAAATCCTCCTTAAAATTTTGCAAGGAAAATTGCAAAATTAATCATTAATCAATCTGCACTCTAAAACTGTAGAATTAGAATTATCCTCCCTCCACAAAAACAGCAGGAGTTTGGGACACAGCCGTCAAAGCTATTCAATATTCAATATTCAACCTCAATATTCAATGAAGGAGGTGGGTGAAAGGTGGTGCTGGCCAAATAGGGGGAATACAGGCAGGACACCACCTCAAAGTAACAGTTATCCATTTACACTTTCATTTTAAATCTTTATTGCTTTTCTCTGATTATAAAAATAAATGCTCATGGTAGAAAATTCAGATCTTCCAGAAATATGAATGCAGAGAGTAAAAATCTGTAACTCTAAGAGTGCAACATTCCAGCTTTTTAAGAATTATTTAAAACCTCACTAACATTTATTTAAAACACTTTTTTAAAAAAGTAGGATATGCTATGTTTAATCCAGCAACTTGCTTTTCTTGCTAAAGATTTTATTTGGTCTACTGAGTAAACAGAGATCCACCGCATTGTTTTTGAAAAGTTGGATAGTATTCTATGGCATGAATGAATCACAGTTTAACCACATTTCCTCTCATGGAAAAATGTTTTTACAATTATTGACTTTGGTGAATAATCTTGCTCACATATCCTTGTGCACATGTGATAGCATTTTTAGATATCCAAATCCTAGAAATGGATTTGCTGGGTCAAAGGATGTGTGCATTAACATTTTTATTAGACTGCATTTACATTTTAAATCTTCAAAATTGGTCTGCAGTTTGAAATGGCACTAGCTCAATTTTTTGTTGTCTCTCGCCCAGCCGTCACCAAGTCTAGTTTTAATTCTTTTGTCAGAAGTCATTGAGATGACAGCTTCCTGTCACAGGCTGGCATGCAACCTCAGGTGTTTTCAGTCTGTTAGTGCTACAACTCTAATGCACTTCAAAAATAATTGCCATTTTTTTTAGGGGGCTGAGTTTTCATTTTTTTTTTTTCAAATAACACTAGCTTCATATATCTTTTTGGAGCTTTGGATAGGATTTAGTAAAAGAGATAAAACAAGACTAATCTATCGCCCAATTCTTCCTTCTTTCATCTGCTGGAGTTAACTATAACATATTGGTGCTCTTCGGACAACCACCTGGGTTATTGGCTGCAAGAGGCCGTATCTGCCAGTTCCCATCTACTTAGCATACCATTACTCTCTTTCTAACACTTTTCCAGTACTTGTCACATTAAACCTAAGTTAACTGTTCTGGCCACCTAAGCAACACTTCCATTTTGAGAGGACAAAGAAGACAACATTTCAAGAGTACAATACTGGTAACAGTACCCTCCTGGACCACTTAGTATAAAGTGATTTTTCGCTTCTTCTAGACTCATAGATTTTAAAACACCTGCACTCGTTAACTTGCCAATTGGTCATGATCTTCCTTTGGAGTTAGAAAAAATACAACATATAAAAGATTAGTCATTAAAGTGTTTTTACAAATCAAATACTAGCTACATTCTCCCCACTATAAATAAGAATATATATGTGATAAAAGTAGGAACTAAATAATATTCAAGATTCTTTCTAGCCCTGGCCAGGTTTGGTGTCTCACCCCTGTAATCTCAGAACTTTGGGAGGCGGAGGCGGGCAGATCACTTGAGGCCAGGAGTTCAAGATCAGCCTGGCCAACATGGTGAAACCTCATCTCTACTAAAAATACAAAAATTAGCTGGGCATGGTGGCGGGTGCCTGTAATCCCAGGTATTCAGGAGGCTGAAGCAGGAGAATCACTTCGACCCAGAAGGCGGAGGTTGCAGTGAGCCGAGATCGCCCCACTGCACTCCAGCCTGGGTGACAGAGTGAGACTCTTGTTGCAAAAACAAAAAAAAAAAACAAAGATCCTTTCCACCCCTAACACTTTATTAATCTACTAGTTTTCAAAGAATTAGAATCCAATATAAGAAAATATATGTAAACTACTAGAACTAGAGTAAGAATAACAGTATTTATTTATTTTTTTTTGAGATGGAGTCTCACTCTGTTGCCCAGTGGTGAGATCTCGGCTCACTGCAACCTTTGTCTCCTGGGTTCAAGTGATTCTCCTGCCTCAGCCTACCCAGTGGCTGGGATTACAGGCTCATGCTACCATGCCCAGCTAATTTTTGTATTTTTAGTAGAGACAGGGTTTTACCATGTTGGCCAGGCTGGTGTGGAATTCCTGACCTCAAGTGATCCACCCCTCAGGCTACCAAAGTGCTGGAATTACAGGTGTGAGCCACCACACCTGGCCAAGTAAATCTTATTTATTTATTTATTTTAAAGACTGAGTCTTGCTTTTTTGCCCAGGCCGGAAAGCAGTGGTGTGATCTTGGCTCACTGCAACCTTTGCTTCCAGGGTTCAAGCGATTCTCCTGCCTCAGCCTCCCGAGTAGCTGGGACTACAGGTGTGCATCACCATGCCCAGCTAATTTTTTGTATTTTTAGTAGAGACAGGGTTTTGCCATGTTGGCCAGGCTGGTCTTGAGCTCGTGACCTCAAGTGATCCGCCTGCCCCAGCCTCCCAAAGTGCTGAGATTACAGGCATGAGCTGCGCTCAGCCCCACCCCCCCTTTATTTTTTTAAGAGAAGGGGTCTTGCTATGTTGCCCAGGCTGGTCTGAAACTCCTTAGCTCAAGCAATCCTCCCTCAAGCAATCCTCCCACCTGAGCCTCCCAAAATTCTGGGTTTATAGGTTTGAGCCACTGTGCCCAACCTTTGAGTGAATCTTTGATTTAGAAAGCAGTGCACTATTTTTTCTAAAGCTGGAGATCATCATTATAAAGATCAGCTTTGAGAAACTAAACTGACCCCAAGCTATAATCCGAAAGTTATTTATTTGAATAAAACCCCCCCCAAAACCCAAAACAACATGGTATCAAGCAGTAAAAGTGCCTGTATAAGCATACAATATATTTCAAATGTTACTATATAAACAAAGGAAATATTTATGTATAACATTTATATTCTGGACTATGTCAGTGGTGGTATGACACTAATGACAGAAATATCTGCCCTCAAATCCATGTCAAATGTGCAGTTATTTGGATTTAAGGACAACGAAAAAGATGCAGTGAAAAAGAGACTAAAAAACAGAATCAGCATGAAAGAAGGATTCATCTAAATCTGAGGCATAATTTGGATAATATACAACATTAAAAAAATAAAGACAGGAGAAAGGGGAGGAAATGTACAAGAAATAATTTTAGAAAATCATTCCAGAAAAAAATCTATCTTATAAAACACATTTTAATGCTAGTCTTTTAGTACTTATTTATGTCAGGCCACCTCTTACTGGATGTTTGGTTTCCTGTGCTGAGACTCAGAAAAATTGTCTTGTGGTTAAAAAATAGCATATTCTCAAGGCAGTTGACTGAAAAGTATATTTTTTTGGCATGCCATTTTTTACAACAAATTTTACTTTAAAAAGAGGGTGAATTAATTAGCTTGGAGATTAACTCTCACTGGTAGAAGTGTAGTGGATTTATTCAGCATGCTTAAAAAAGAAAATGGATCAGAATTTAGGATTTTATGTATATGTAACTGACAGAACCTGAGATAAAGGAGAGTTTTTCACTTGCAAAAAAAGTAAATAAATAAAAAATAAAAATAAAGAAAAAGAAAAATTAAGAACATTGAAGGGATGGTGGGAAAGATTTCTTAAAAAAGAGTAGTTAGCGCCGGGCGCGGTGGCTCACGCCTGTAATCCCAGGAGATCGAGACTATCCTGGCTAACATGGTGAAACCCCATCTCAACTAAAAATACAAAAAATTAGCCGGGCGTGGTGGCAGGCGCCTGTAGTCCCAGCTACTCGGGAGGCTGAGGTAGGAGAATGGTGTGAAACCCAGGAGGCGGAGCTTGCAGTGAGCCGAGATTGAGCCACTGCACTCCAGCCTGGGCGACAGTGCGAGACTCTGTCTCAAAGAAAAAAAAAAAAAGAATAGTTAAAGGCATGCGCCTAAGTTAGACTTGAGGGCAAAGTCTGAAGAACACCAACAACAGAATTATTCTTTAGGAAGCCGAATGCCAGGAGCACTCCTAAGGATGATTTACTAAAACAAAAAGGCAACAAGATATTCAGCCTGGTGAGGCTTACAAATGAGAGAAATGAAGCATACTTGTAAAATACCAGACCCTCAAGGGAAAGAAAATGCTAAAGAAGACAAATTTTTAAAGGCTGTAAAAATTAAAACATTCTAACTTACTTGAGGTAGATAAAAATAGAAAATCATGTAAGATTAGAACAGATCATATTTTTGACCACTCATGTTAGGAGGTGAAGAAATGTTAGGATCATAAATCTTAAAGCCAGCCAGGCGTGGTGGCTCAAATCTATAATCTCAGCACTTTGGGAGGCCGAGGCAGCTGGATCACCTGAGGTCAGGAGTTGGAGACCAGTCTGGCCAACATGGCGAAACCCCGTCTCTACTAAAAATACAAAAATTAGCTGGGCGTGGTGGCGCACGCCTGTAATCCCAGCTACTCCAGGGGCTGAGGCAGGAGAATCGCTTGAATCCAGGAGATGCGGAGGTTGCAGTGAGCTGAGATCGCGCCACTGCACTCCAGCCTAGGCAACAGAGGGAGACTCCCTCTCGATAAACAAACAATCTTAAAGCCAATGGAAAAATCAATAATCCTTTTAAAAAATGTACAAGGCCGGGCGCGGTGGCTCACGCCTGTAATTCCAGCACTTTGGGAGGCGGAGGCAGGAGGATCACGAGGTCAAGAGATCGAGACCATCCTGGCCAACACGGTGAAACGAGGTCGCAGTGAGCCAAGATCGCGCCACTGCACTCCAGCCGGGCGACAGAGCGAGACTCCGTCTCAAAAAAAAAAAAAAACTAACTAAAAAAAGTATAAAAAAGGATGCCTTTCAGTATTTCATAAATCACTAAATGTGCAAAAACCCCTAAAAACAGTTTAATTAAAAACTTGAGGCTGACTCTGGGCCCACTGCCTATGAATTAGCCTCGCTCCGCAAGGAGCAGTACTGTTTTTTAAAAAAATTTTTTTTGGACAGGCTGATATTACATTTGTAATATTTCTAAATCTTAATTAAAAATTATATATTAACATTTATATTTTAAAAAATGCTTTTAAAAATATAAAAAAATTAACTCACCTATTTTAAGGGCTCCTGGAAAAACTGAGGGAATGATCAATATGCACACCAAAACAAATATATACAAACTTCTAAATTTCATTTTATAGGAATAGTATCTGTTGAAAGGGCAGGGTGCATGAATAACTCAGTGACAGGCTGCTCAGCCAGGATTAGAAACGTCTTCCCAATGGAGGCCCCGCTCAAGTTGAGAATTTCATGGACACAGGAAATCATCCAAAAGCCCACCTTCAATAACCAAAGTAGGCATAAAAATAGGCCGACGGTTACTTTGGAGATAATATAATCCTCGGTCTTATTGTTGTGGAGCAGATGTCATTATGGGTGGGGCTGAAGGGCAGAGCAGCTGAAACATTTTTATACCACCACCCGCACACTTTCAATGGGATAGAAGGGACTCCAAAAGGTAAGAGCTCCCAATCGTCAGTTGCTACTAGAAATAACTAAGTTTTGATGTGGCCGTGGCACGCGTAAAGGCCACAAAGAGATTTATAAAATTCTCCATGATTAATTCCTATCCTGGAAAAGAGGCAATCTCCTTTTCCCCTCCCTAGCCAGCTCCTCCTTGGGACACTTGGCTGAGTCTTTCTTTCCCTCCTCACGCTGAGGTGAGGCCGCACGCAAGCCGGAGACGCCCGTTTTCCTCTTCGCGCGGAGAAAACTCTAGGGGTAAGAATGCAGGGTGGCGGGAAAGGAGCGCGCGGCACCGGGGGGAGGCAGAGAAGGCTTGCCAGGGACTAGCCGGGCTCGGGGAGAGCAGGGACACGCGGGCCACCACACCGAGGAGGCCGAGGTGACGAGGAAATCTCCCGGCGCGGAGCCGGGACTGGGCGCTTCCGGCGGGCTGCGGTTGCTCTCGGCCTAGCACGGCCTGCGTCCCGGGCCCCAACCGGGCCAGGTAGGGAGTTAGGAGAGAGGGTAAACCGCGTTTCGCACTTGCCTGAGACCGGGTGACCGGTAACTGGTAATAGTCTTTGCTCGGCGGCGGGCCTTGTCCTACAATTTCAAACAGCGTCTCCGGCAGCCACGACGCCATCTTTGGACGCCACCGCCGTCGCTAAGACAACCAGGAAGGGGCGGGGCTTGGTTGGGGTCAAGGGGCCAAAACCCTAGTTTAAATTGAACCACGCTTATGAGCTGGCAGAAGGATTTCTAACTTGGGGCGATCGTCTCCTCTTCTAAAGGTCTCAGGGAACCCTGATCCGTGAAATTTCCAGCTCTAGGTCCCGGGTGACCCGAAGGGGAATTAGTTCCTGCTACCACGGAGGGGAGGGGGTGACCCCGGCGGAGGGATACCAAGCAGCTCTCCACAGTCCCCTTCCTGGTCCCTCGAAGGGATCGGGCGGAGATCGGAGGCTGCTGAGAGAGTCGAGCCGGACGGCGGGGGAGGGAGGGGCGATGTGATGGGCCGCCAGTAGGCAGCGGGGCCGGTCCCGCGGACGAGCCCGTCACCGCAGCCCGAGGGCAAAGTAGTTCCCCGAGGGTGTCTGAGCGGGCGGGCGGGGAGGGAGGCGGTACGGGCGGAGGCGCACGCCGGGCGCGGTGCTGCGGCTCAGCTGATAATTGAAGGAACCCGGAGCCGCCGCCGCCGCTGCCGCTGGGGGGGGTGGGGGGAGCTAGTGGAAGTTACTGCCGCGCCACCGAGTCCGGACCGGAGACTTTGGGGCCTAACTAGGTAATTGGGGCGCAACTCCGGGCGGCGGGGGCAAGCCTTGGGGGAGGGGGCCAGCTGAGGGGTTGGGGGGGCGGGGGGAGGAGCTGGAACAGAAAGTCCCAGGAAGCCCGGTTGTGTCATCGCCGCGATTCGGCCCCCGCTTGGCCTGCTCCTGGCGCCGGCGGCGGCGGGGCCGCGGAAGGACTGGGCCGGGGGTGGAGGGGAGAGACGCTCGAGGGCGGCCGCGGCCGGAGGGACCGGGGCCCGGCGGGAGGCAGGGGTCGCTGGGTCCCTCCTCCGGCTCCCCGCAATGAGGAGGGCCCTTCACAGAACCGGGGTAAGGCTTGCGGGTGTTGGGGAGCTCGGCGGGGGCCGGAAGTGGGCTTTGGAGCTTGGAGGGTGTCTGGGAAGAGAGAAAGTGGGGGGCCGGAAGTGCAGGTGGGGGGTGTGAAGACGGCAAGGGTTCCCCGGAAATGGGACGAGGGGCCCGGAAATCGGGAAAGGGGAGGCTCCGGGGCCATGGACGGCCCGGAAATGGAAACTGGGGAGCAGCTCGAGTGACAACAGTTGTGGGAAGCGAGGGTCAGAGGAGGGAGAGGCCGGAGTGACTTTAGACCGCAGTAAGGGGTTTCCTGCCCAGGGGGACGGCGAGAGACGGTTGAGGGAGGGCGAGCCCGGAGACGGGGTCTGCGCGGGGCAGTTTTTTAAGCCGTGGGAAGTTGAGGCTGAGGATGATGAGGAGGAGGGCATGCAGGGAGGCCTAAAGAAGCCGAGAAACTTGACTGAGAGGAATAGAGTATCCTTTTAAATAGATCAGAATGGAAATTGGTGGTAGGTGGGTTTAACTAGACTTGGGGGAGGGAGGTGGGCCAATTGTCACCCCAATCGTATTAGCATTCAGAGCGAGTCAGGCGATTAATTTATTTATATGTGGATTACATAAAACCTATTACAACGTTTGTCCGTCAGTTGAGCCCCTCTCCTTCCTTCTCTATAGTGAGTGGGTTTCTAGTACAGGAAGAAGTTAGAGGGGAGTTCGAATAACGAAGGCAGTAAAACCTCAAATCCTGTCTTCCTCGGCGTCTCTCCCTTCCTCAGAATAAGAAATCCTTCATTTCTTAGACGGAAAAATGCGGAAAAACATAAAAACACATGTAAATCGGTGGGAAATCACACGTTTGAACTGCTGGTGGGGGACAGGAGGGAATTGGTTACCTTACGTGGTGAGGAGAGAACGGAAGGGGCAGCTTCCAAACCCTTAAGACAGATGTTTGTTTTTTTGATAATGCTGTTTTACTTTGTCTGGGGGAGGTTTAGCCTAAGCATGGAGTCTGGTGGTGGGTATAGTTTAATTGCTTCTTTAGTTAATTGAGGGAGGGAATGTGTCTGTGTATAAAGGTTGGGCCGGTGGGGGGTGGCGGGGCGGGTACGGTTAATAGCGCAGTGAATCCGTTCTAAGTGGACGTCTAACTGCTCTCCTGCTGTCTCCCTTCCTAGTCGCGGTCCTCTATCTTGCCTGGGCTGCCAGATCACCCGATCTCCAGGCTTTACTCCGTTTTGTAGGCCCTTTACTGATGTGTTTAACTTTCTATTCCTCTCGAGAGTCTCATTAGATATTTTTGGCATTTCATTTTTTAAAGACCTATCAAGTTGAGGCTCAGAGTCTCCTCTTCAAAAACAAAACAAAAAATACGGGGTAGAAAGTTGAAAGAGCTATTGAGTGGGGTAAAACGACGCTCAGAACAAAGGTCCTAGTTGTGTTAGAAAAAAAGGCAAGAGGCCTGTATATGAGGCCTGTGTGTGTCGCATTAACACCCCGGGGGGGTTGAGGAATGGAATTAGCAGAGGTTTAGAGACAATAAATTGTAGAGGATTTTATTGAGGCTGATTTTCATATTTACCGCATGCGAAGTGATCAATATTAAGTGCAAGTTTTAAAGTATACAAAATTTCTAATTCTTTCTTTTGACACTTCCTGCTGTGTGTTCAGCCCCAGAAATATTGAACTGCTGTGACTATCTTTGTGAGATTGAGGGAATTTTTATTTCATTTATTTTAAGCTTAAGAGTATATAATATGATTGGGGTTTTTGGGCTTTGTACATGTCTGCCTTTCTATGAATGTGCCAATGTCCATAAGAATTGGAAAACTGATTATCATTGTTTCCATTTAGTCCCCAGTTTTTCAGGAGTGTGAGCAGTTTTTAAGTCTGTTCAGCTGACATTTATACTACTTAGTCTGTGTCTATGAACAGGCGTTTTTTTTTTTTTTTTTTTTTTTTTTCATTTACTTTCAGAAAGTTTGAGAACAGTTTTGGCAGTTAGGTTCCAGAAGGTGCTAAACTAAAGTAGTTACATTTAAAAAACGAATGGGATGCTAGGTAGATCACGGTAAAATCAGTACTTTCACCTGGCAAAATAAATTTGTAGTAATGTATGATTCTATGTGTGATTCCTTTCCCATTGTAACTTTTTTTTTTGAGACAGAGTCTTGCTCTGTCGCCCAGGCTGGAGTACAGTGGTGCAGTCTAGGCTCACTGCAACCCTTGCCTCCTGGTTCAAGCGATTCTCCTGCCTCAGCCTCTTGAGTAGCTGGGATTACAGGCACGCGCCACCACGCCCGGCTAATTTTTGCATTTTTAGTAGAGACAGAGTTTCACTATGTTGGCGAGGCTGGTCTCGAACTCCCGACCTCAGGTGTTGCCCGCCTTGGTCACCCAAAGTGCTGGGATTACAGGGGATAGCCACCACACCGGCCCCAGTGTAACTTTTAAGATTATTGTATTTATGTTATCTAGACAAGGTTTTAATATCCTGCTTTATTTTAAGGTTGTCATCTTAGCAAAGAAAACATCACTGGCTTGGAAATTCACACACTACCAGTTAGTAGCTTTGTGACCTTGAGCTAGTCACTTAACCTATCTGGTCTTCATTTATTTTATCTGTAAGATGGGAGTAGGTAATCTCTATTTTACCTCACTGGGTGGTTGTGAGACCCAACAGATGTAATGACTGAAAAAAAACAACATGCTAAATAAGTTAATTTTAGAAAATTACATTAGCTGTTTTGAGGTCATTTTTAAAAGATACAGCTTCTCATTAGTGGTGGTGGTCCATGGGGCAGGGGAGAATTAATGTAAAGTAGGTTGAAGGTACAAAGTTATAGAACTTTATAATTTGAAATTGCTGCTTAATTGGTAGTAGAATTTGCGTCTCATTTTTGTCTTTTTAAAGTTACCTTCTTTTTTTGGTATCAGCATGCCAGATACTTGTTTGCCATACATTCTACCGAAAAAACTTGTTATCTGTTTAAAGAAACTTCAAATTCGTTTACGTTTTTTATTGACAAAGTACCTGTTCTGGTTTGTGATTCTAATGAAATTGACTTAATGTAAAAGATTACAATTAGGGAATAATGCTTCTGAATCTTGGTCACTGTTTTCTTTACAGAACCTAGGGAACTTCCCCCCTTTTAAGTGGATGGGTAGGGATCTTTTTGAGCAAATGGGATACCAGTTGCTCCTTTATTTTTTTGTTTGCTATTTGATGGATTCAAGTCAAAACAGCAACCTACTTGGTTTTTTTATCTTCACTGAAATCGTTCTTTGCAATTGCCTGTTTGACATGGACTTTTCCCTCATTTAAATCAAGCAGGCACCCACTATGTACAGAAAAACATAGAAGATAAAGGATGTAAAGAACAACTTACAACTCATCCCTTCAGATCACTTCCTCAAACAAGTTTCTACCTGTGATCTTTGTATTTCTGATTAACTGTACTTGCTTCGTTTCTGCATTACAGTATTGCATTCGTTGACATGTGTTGCTTTTGTTTCCCTGATTGGACTGTAGGCTTCCTGAGGGCAAGGATGATTTCATGTTAATGTGGTATGTGTGAAGGTATACTAATAAACCTGATTGGTCTGGGTGAGGTGGCATTGGAGATGGGGAGGTGGGAGGATCGCTTGAGGCGAGGAGTTGTAACCCAGGCAACATAGTGAGACTGTCTCCACAAAAAAGAAAAAAAATTAGCTGGGCATGGTGGTATGCATCAGTAGTTCTAGGCAACTTTGGAGGCTGAAGCGGAAGGATTGCTTGAACCCAGAGATTGGAAGTTAATAGTTATGATCATGCCACTGCACTCCAATCTGCTTGGAAGGGTTCTTTGACCCCAGCAGATTCTTCAGAATGCTTTCTCTTGGTTGGTTCAGTGATCATGGCCTCTTCACATCTCCCCTGACTAATGTGCCATTAGAGTGCCTGGATGGATATCAACTGTCACTGCCATGTTTTAGTGTTAAGCCAGTGAATTATTCGGTGCCACTTTTTTCATAGGCCAAGCTTTAGTTAATAAGGCCAAGCCTGAGGGGAGTCCAGGCCAGATAGGGTGGAAGAATAAAAATCTGGTGGATATTACAGAAAAGTATAATTTTTAGATTGTTGTATACAATCTTAGTGCTTGGTAATTTTTTTTTTTTTTGAGACAGAGTCTTGCTGTGTCGCCCAGGCTGGAGTGCAGTGGTGCAATCTCGGCTCACTGCAGGCTCCACCTCCCGGGTTCATGCCATTCTCTTGCCTCAGCCTCCCCAGTAGCTGAGACTACAGGTGCCCGCCACCACGCCCAGCTAATTTTTTTGTATTTTTAGTAGACAGGGTTTCACCGTATTAGCCAGGATGGTCTTGATCTCCTGACCTCTTGATCCACCTGCCTTGGACTCCCAAAGTGCTGGGATTACAGGCGTGAGCCACCACGCCAGGCCAGTGCTTGGTAATTCTTAACGTGTAGTTTAATGTAAGCTTTACTTGTGTATTTTCTTTTGGTACTTGTGTATCATTTCAAAAGCTGTGTTACAGACTTGAAGACATAACCTCAAAGCAGTTGTTCTCTACCTCTCTGCTGGGTTTCTCTGTGCATAATGGATGCTTGCTGTTATTTGTAATAAATAGATAAGTATACTGATGCTAGACCTGTCCCTTGATTTTTCTTTTTTTTTTTTTCTAAGTAAAATTTAACTCCACTAATGTCTTGGGTTTTTAAAAAAATGTAGTTCTTTAATATCCTAACTTACTGATAGTTTTAGGTTATTGGCAAAAAGAGGTTTCCTAGACTGAAATAAGTCTGTTCAGTCATTTTTCTCTGAGGCCTTTTAGATTTTGGTTGTTTCTTGTGATTTCAGTGATTTCATTAAACTGGATTGGATAGAAGAAAAAGGAACTTACTCATTATTCAGGCTTGCATGCTTTGTCTTGAGAGTGCAGTAGCTATTGGCAGTAGTCAGTTTCATGGTTATGCTTGTTTGTTTGTTGAGACGGAGCCTCACTCTTGTCACCCAGGCTGGAGTGCAGTGGCGTGATCTCGGCTCACTGCAACCTCTACCTTCCGGGTTCAAGTGATTCTCCTGCCTCAGCCTCCCAAGTACTGGGATCACAGACGGGCGCCACCACACCCGGGTATCATGGTTATGCTTGATTTAAAAAGTCATTCAGATGATCTAGAGTGAAAAATACCTGCTACTCTGTGTGTTTTCCTTAATAGCACTGTTCAAGTGATTATCTGATTTGAAGGCAAGACTTAGGTTCCAATCCTGGCTATGCATTTCCCATCTCTGCAACCTTGGGCAAATAATTTAACTTAGTACTTTGTGACCTTCAAGTGCCTAATCTGAAAAATTTGATTATTACCACCTAATGTAGAGTCAATTGTCATTTATATGCTAGACATTCTGTATTTAGATTAGGCTCCACAGATGAATTGGAACACAAGGCCTTTTCTCCACTTGTTTACAGTACTGTCGACCATTGCCTCATTTGTTAAAACTCTTAACTCGAACATACCTCTGTTATATGCATAGTTATTCTACTTGAAACATTTGACCCAGTGGCTCATGCCTGTAATTCCAGAACTTTGGGAGGCTGAGGCAGGAGGATCACTTGGAGCCCAGGAGTTTGAGACTAGCCTGAGAAACGTAGTAGAGACCTTGTCGCTACTAAAAATAAAAAATTAGCTGGGCATGGTGGCACATGCCTGTAGTCTCAGCTACCTGGGAGGCTGAGGATTGCTTGAGCCTGGGAGATGGAAGCTGTGGTGAGCTATAATTGTGCCACTGCACTCCAGCCTGGGTGACACTGAGACCGTGTCTCAAAAAGTATATATATATTTTTTTAGTATACAATAGTATTCCTTAGTTGATTATGAGTTCTTTAAAGTCTTTAGCCCCCACCCTTCTTTTTTTAACTTTTATGAGGACACTAATCTCAAGTAGTGTCCCTTTTTGTCTCTGCATCTAGCACAGTACCTGGACCATAATAGGGATTAAGTGTTTGTTGATAGAATAAGTTTTGTGAAAATAAAATAAGATACTGTAAGTGGAAATATTTTGTAATGGCTTAATGTCTTATTTTTAAAAATTTGATTCTTATTTTGCATCGTTAATGCTAAAATGATTTTGAGACTTTTAGTCAGTATATATTTTGGAGACTGCAAGTTACTTTAAGTCATACATTTTAAAAAAGAATTAGGGCAAGCCATTTTGTTTTTCTTTAATTGACCATTATGTGTATTATAATAGTTGATAAAGTACATTGAGGACCTAAGTAAGTTTTTTATTGAGATTGAGTTTTGCTGTGTTGTCCAGGTTGGAGTGCAATGGCGCAATCTTGGCTGACTTGTAACCTCCGCCTCCTGGGTTCAAGCAATGCTCCTGCTTCAGTCTCCCGAATAGCCGGGGTATAGGCGCCTGCCACCACACCCAGCTAATTTTTTGTATTTTTGGTAGAGACAGGTTTCACCGTGTTGGCCAGGCTGGGCTTGAACTCCTGACCTCACGTGATACACCCGCCTTGGCCTCCCAAAGTGCTGGTATTACAAGAATGAACCACTGTGCCTGGCCAATATGTTTTAATGCAGTGCTAAATGATTAGTGTTTCCAATTTGTAATAGTATACATCATTCTAGTTTATTCTGTTTCTTTTTAGAGAGCATGTACATATTTCTATAAATATGGTGTTATTACCCATACATGGATTTTTGAAGGCTATTTATAAGCGTAAGTGTCCATCAACAAGCCTTCAAGACTTGAAGTTACAGCATTTCAGTGTGTATTTTAATCAACTTGTTGGCTGTCATAACCAATGAGTTCTACCCTGACTTCAAAACTCCTACTCATTCTAACCGTGGGCAGTGCTCTGAATAAATAGATGTACCTTGTGCTGTGTTCTTAAGGTCAGATGAACTTAATTTAAAGATTTTATACTGGTAAACATGTGTGATGCCCTGGAAACCTAAAGTGAGTTTTCACAGTAGCCCATCTCTTGAAATTCTCTCTTCAGTTGTAATTTAAGCTGCTTTGTGTCCTTAGAGAGCAGGTTCATAGAGATCATATGAAGGTCCCCTACTTTTTTTGATTCTCAAAAACCAAGTGCTTCCAGTAGCCTTGTAAATAGGAAATATATGCAAATGCTATCAATTTCTAGGACCCCAGTATTTTGTGGTTATGTTTGTTTTGCATCCTTGGCTGCAATCAGATTGAACTGTTTCTTCCTCTCTGAACACACCCAGCAACTTTTTAGCATTTTTGCTTTGGTTTTTTGTCTACTTGAATTGATACCCCTCTCACATCTTGTATCTATTATTTTTATTATTATTTTTATTTTTTGAGGCAGAGTTTCGCTTTGTCGCCCAGGCTGGAGTGCAGTGGTGCGATCTCGGCTCACTGCAGCCTCCACCTCCACCTCCACCTCCTTGGTTCAAGTGATTCCCTGCCTCAGTCTCCTGAGTAGCTGGGATTATAGACTGGTCTCGAACTCCTGACCTCAGGCAATCCACCCGCCTCGGCCTCCCAAAGTGCTGGGATTACAGGTGTGAGCCACCGCGCCTGGCCTGTATCTCTTGCAATTATATATACACGCACTTAACTTTCTTCTAGTGACTCCTTTAAAATTTTTACTCCTTACTCTCCTATTCTCCTTCTGTAACATATTTCAGGATGACTTTCACATTCTGTCTTATGTAATTAGTTGTTTACATTTTAACTTCTTAACTGCATTTTTGGCCTCTTCAAGGTAGAGATCTCATTCTTTTATCTTCACATTGTCTGGCACAAGGCTTCCAACATAATGCATTGTACATGGTAGGTGTACGTGGTAGTGTGTTTTGGTGTGACACATTGAGAAACAATGTTGTGAAATAATATTAGCATCTTTTGCCATAATTTACTTGTTTTCATTTTTCAGGGGTTGGCAGCTGCGTGTAGAATATAAGTTTTTCAAAATTAGGCTCATTAAAATCAGCTACTTAAGGAATTGTTAAGGCCCTAGAATATTTTAGTTAGTTGGTTACCCCAAATTTAGCATTTGGAGATTATGTTTATTAGTATATGATGATTTATTTATCAGTACATATTTATCAAGTGCTTACTGTGTGCCACAGTTGTGCTTGGCAGAATATAAAGGGGACCTGAAAGTTATTCCTTGTCTTCCAAGTTCTGTTATGTTTCATATAGTTGATATTTAACTTATTCCATCACAGCTTATTTGTCTAAAACTGTATGTAGGAGTATAGTATTTAGCATAGAGAAATATTCTGTAAATATTCTAAATGTAGATTTTCTGCATTTAGAAAATCTGATATTAGAATGTAAATTAAGAAACATGAATTAGGGCATGATTTGTGGCTATACTAAATAAATTGTTGAAGCATCTTCATTTACAAATATTCAGCCAGGTGCTGTGGCTCATGCCTGTAACTCCAACCCCTAGGGAGGCTGAGGCAGGAGGATGATTTGAGCCCAGGAGTTCAGGACCAACCTAGGCAACACAGCAAGACATCATCTGTACTAAAAATAAAAAAAAAAATTAACCTAATGTGGTGGTGCATGCCTGTAGCCCCAGCTACTTGGGAGGCTGAGGCAGGAGGATCGCTTGAACCCAGGAAGTTGAGGCTGCAATGGGTCAAGATCATGCCACTGCACTCCAGTCTAGGCCACAGAGTGAGACCCTGTCTCAAAAAACAAAAACAAATATTCATCAGCAGCTAATGTGAGTGCATATCTGGTTCCATACAAGATCTGCCCTCTTAGAGGGTGCTGAAAAAGAAGAGATTTGTAAAAGGAGATTCCTTATCTTGAAATGTATTTTGCTGTAGATGAGTTCAAACTTACGACAACAGCACACAACATCTAACATTGTGCATATTTGTTATTAAGTACAAGATTGAGTTTTATACAGTGGGTACTTGGAAGTTTAGAGAGGTTCAGTTCTGGGTTGAAGTTACTTAGGAAGACTATGAAGAGAGGGGCTTAAACTGGCCCTGATTGTTTGGAGGAAGGTATGGAAGAATGGGGAGCTTAAAGGTGTAATTGTCGTGAGGATCTAATATTAAGGTAAATGGGCTCTCTGGAGTAGAGGGTCCATATATATGAAATAACAGGAAATTGGGCTGAGATTATTGAAGTTCTTAAATGGGAGATCACGGAATTAGATTTAACAGATGATGTTGAATGATTGTTGATCCCTGAATAGGTCATGTGAAAAAGATATACAGAAATATTTATGAATGAACTGAAAACAAAAATAAAGGTGCTTTTAGATGTTATTTTTTATGACAGTGCTTCCCTTTCTGGTACTAAATATAAAAGTTTTTGTGTTAAGCTTTGGAGGAGATAGAAGTAGTGAAGGTAAAGCTTCTTGTTTTTTCCTGTTGTTTAAAATGTTAAATAAGCAGGAGCTGGTTTATTGTTTAAATGACTCACACCAGTCCTCTGTTGGACAAGACGTCTTCCTTTAGTGGAAGCTATCAATCATTTTGTCTCAGTACGTTCAACTGTTGATTGTTCAGATTTTTTGTAATTCAAAATACTTTTTGATGCCTAATGCATGATTTTTTGTGAGTTGTCCTCAGTAATTTGTAAGTCTTATACAGGGAAACTTTTGCTTAGCATTCAATACAGTGAAATTATGTTTAAAACAAAAGTGAATTGTGGCTTAAATATTTAAATACTTTTTTTTTTTTCTAGCCATTACTGACTCTGGGATAAATATGTAAATACTTTAAAAAAGTACAAATTAATATTACGTAGTTTAATCAAATTAAATATTCTAATAAAATATTTGCTTTGCACTCTGCATAGTAGAGTTGTTACCCCTTTGTTTTTAAAATTTTATTTTGACACATAATATGTATGTATTTATGGAGCACTTAGTAATGTGTCAATACATACAATGTATAGTAGTCAGACCAGGGTAATTAGCATACCATCATCGCAGACATTTATCATTTCTTTGTGTTGGGACATTCATTATCTTCCCTCTAGCTATTTGAAACTATGTATTAAACTATAGTCACCCTGCAGTGGAATAGAACAGGAGAACATACTCTTCCTATCTAGCATAGTTTTATATCCTTTAACAAATACCGTTACTTTTATACAAGTATGTACACAGGATTTTAAAACTGAGAAGTTAGGTTATATGGTGGCTGAAGAGAAACTAAAAAAGTTTTTTGATTGTTCTGATAGCTATGATATTTAGCTTTCTTTAGCAGCTTTTATTTCTAGTGTGTTCTTACAGACTTTCCTAATTGCAGTTTGAATTAATTTGATTCTTATGTAGAAAGCAGAGATGCTAGCTATGCAGATTTATGACTCAGAATTGTACCTGTTTGTGGAGTAAGGAAGGTTGTATTGTCCAACATTTTGTGGACTTACTTTAGAATAAAAATATTCGTGAAGTCTATATGTTTTACTGCTGTAGCACAAGAGTGCCTATTTTTCTGCAAAACAGCCACCCAGCTTCATATATTTTTTCCTTTATGAAGCATGTATTTTCATTTCTTCTCACCTAGGGAAACAGCTTAGTCTGAAGGGAATTTGACCCTGATCTCTACCCCTCCACCCCAGGTCCAAATGCATTTGTGCCCTTCCCCCAGTAGATGGCAACACGTAGGCTGATGTTTAAGAAGATTCAGTAGTCTTAACTTCTGAATAGGTGATCAGACCTATTTGCTAATTATTTCTGAACTGTCATTAGTAATGTTAGTGTTGATTTTCACATTCTGGCCTCAAAAATCCTTTCAGAAAACTAGACTGTTAATTGCAGAGTTCATCTTTTTTACTCTACTCTACATCCTGCCTTTTGAAAAGTGTTGCCTTTCCAGTTGCTGCTATGAACTAAGACTTGGGGTATTTCAGCCTTTGGTGTGGTGCTGTAAGATAATCTGCTTCTGCCTCTTCTAACCATCTAGTATTACTTTTCAGCTGCCTGTATATTAGGCCATGACGTTTTTTCCAGGTATCTTGTCATTACAGAAACTAAGGACTACTGAAAGGAATTGCTGAAGAGATAATACACCATCATTTTATATTTTCATTGTGGTACCTGTTTTAATTGACACTCAGTTTATTTCTTCAATCAGTTAAGGGATTGGTAAACTTATGTTTGCTGGAATACCAGAGTTTCTTTCTCTTCTGTAAAATGGGTCTACTACCTAACTCACGTGTTTACTGATATTCAGCCATAGTGTTAAGGTTTTGTTTCTTATTACTAAAAAAGAAAATGAAGGTGATTTGTAATTACAGAGTTAACTTCTGAGAGTTTACTGTATCTCAAGAAACTTAGAACTTTTTCATGATTCTTGCTGAGTTTATTTAAATTTTTAATGCAATAGTAAAGGATTTGGGAAGTTTTCCATATTTCTTCAGACAGTCGTAAAGTTAGGAATGGCTTTATCTATAGTTATTTTAAGGAGTGTAAAATCAAGGACTTAGTAAAACAACAGTTCTAAAAAAATTCTGGAATTGTTTCTATTTTAAGGGCTAGTATTAGAATCATGGCTCAAGGAAAGAAGTTATCTTGGTTTCAGCAACTGCTGCATTTTGCTCTTAAAGGTGTTGCTTGAATTGTATGTAGCAATACTCTCAAACCTAGAAAAGCAATCATTTAAGGCATCTCAGTGAAGTTACTCTAGCAGTGGATATAGAATTAATACATGTGAATTATAAGCAAATGGTATATATTATTAAGTTTTTTTTGTTTTTAGAGTTGGGCGTCTCACTCTGTTTTTAGAGTTGGGTGTCACCCAGGCTGGAGCATAATGGTACAATCATGGCTCACCATAGCCTTGAAAGCCCGTGGATCTTGTGATCCTCCTGCCTTCACCTCCTGAGTAGCTGAGACTACAGGCTCACGCCACCGTACCTGGCTATTTTGGTGTTTTTTGGTAAAGACAGAATTTTGGTTGCCCAGGCTGATCCTGAACTCCTGGCCTCATGCACTCCTCCTGCCTCAGCCTTCTAAAATGCTGGAATTATAGGCATGAGCCACTGTACCAGGCTTTTTTTTTTTTTTTTTGACAAGGTCTCAATGTTATCACCTAGGCTGGAGTCCAGTGGCACAATCA
Organism: Hylobates moloch; assembly: GCF_009828535.3. NCBI lineage: Eukaryota > Metazoa > Chordata > Mammalia > Primates > Hylobatidae > Hylobates > Hylobates moloch. Next base: position 11,819,048 of record NW_026652276.1, read on the forward strand.
CTGCTCACTGCAGCCTTAACCTCCTGGGCCCAAGTGATCTTCTCACCTTAACCTCTTGACTAGCTGGAACTGCAGGTGTTCACCACCACATCCAACTAATATTTTAATTTTTTTTTTTTTTTTTTTTTTTTTTTTGTGGAGCCAGGGTCTCCCTATGTTGCCCAGGCTGGTCTCAAACTCCTAGGCTCAAGTGGTCCTTCCACTGTGGCCTCCCAAAATGCTGAGATTACAGGCATGAGTCACCACTCCTGGCCCTTATCAGGGTATAATAAGTATTTTTGAACACTTCTTATTTCAGGCCCTAGGCCAAGATTTAGGATTATAAAGGTATATAAAATGTAGTCCTTGGCCTGGAGTTTACAGTCTTAAAGGGAGAGTGGTAAACGTGGACAAAACTAACATATAAAATCTCTTTTTTTTCTTTTTTGAGACAGTCTCACTCTGTCACCCAGGCTGGAGTGCAGTGGTGTGATCTCAGCTCACTGCAACCTCTGCCTCCCATGTTCAGGTGATTCTCCTTCCTCGGCCTCCTCAGTAGCTGGGACCACAGGTATGTGCTACTGTGACTGGCTAATTTTTTTTATTTTTTGTAGAGGGATCTCATTATATTGCCCAGGTTGGTCTTGAACTCCTGGCCTCAAGTGATCTGCCTGCCTCGGACTCCCAGATTGCTGGGATTACAGGCATGAGCCATCATGTCTGGCCACATAGCCTCCCAAAGTGCTGGGATTACAGGCATAAGCCACCATGTCCAGCAGCATGAAATCTCCTTTTTTGTTTGTTTTTTTTTTTGAGACGGAGTCTTGCTCTGTCACCCAGTCTGGAGTGCAGTGGCGCAATCTCGGCTCACTGCAAGCTCCGCCTCCCGGGTTGACGCCATTCTCTCCGAGTAGCTGAGACTACAGGCGCCCACCACCACGCCCGGCTAATTTTTTGTATTTTTGGTAGAGACAGGGTTTCACCATGGTCTTGATCTCCTGACCTCGTGATCCGCCTGCCTCGGCCTCCCAAAGTGCTGGGATTATAAGCGAGAGCCACCGTGCCCGGCCTAAAATCTCTTAAACTGAATTGTGAGACGTTACGCAGATGCTTCATAAGATGACCAACTGTTTGGAATAAAGAATATGGTAAAAATACTACCAAGATATTTCTCAGAATAGTTGCATTATTTGCATCTGTATGTATTTGTCCACCTTGAATTCAGATTTAAATTCCTGGTTCCCTTTTTGATGTGTCACTAAAAAAGGTATATAATATAGTCTAATGATCTAGGTCAGTCCACTGGTGTGGAAAATAAATGGGATAAGAATATTAAGAAAAGGCATCTTGAAAAATATTAGTAACTAACCTGTATTGAATCCTTCCCTTGGCTCAGGGCTGGGCCCGTAGTACCTTATATAGGTTAGCACAGTCTCTGCTGGTGGAGGATAATGTGATAATATATAAATAATAATAAGTTTAGTGAAGTGGTTAAGAGCGAACACTGAGATTCAGTTTAAATCTAGGCTCCAACATTACTAGTTGAATAAACTTTTTTTTTTTTTTGACACTAGTTCTCCCATCTATAAAATGGGAGTAAAAATAGTATTTATATCCTGATTGTTATGAGGATTAAATTAGTTAATATATGTAAAACATTTAAAACAATGCCTGGTATAGGATAAGTGCTTGCATTTGTAAGCTATTATTATTATTATTTTGTTATTTTTTTCTAGAGATAAGGTCTCTCTGTGTTGTTTAGACTGGAGTGCAGTTGTGTGATTATATCTCACTGCAGCTTCGAACTTGTGGGCTCAAGTGGTCCTCTCTCCTTAGCTGCGGAGTAGCTAAGACTACAGACATGCGCCACCATGCCTGGTTAATTTTTTATTTATTGTAGAGATGAAATCTTGCTATGTTGCCCAGGCTGGTCTTGAACTCTTGGCCTCAAGCAATCTTCTTGCCTCAGCTTCCTCAGCATTGTAAGAATACTATTTTTAGTAACCATGCCTTTTGAGAGACAGTGTTTTTATTTTCCTTTTCTTTGCATCTGAAAAGACAGTTTTGAGAGGATGGATTTTTCTGATAGTATCTTGAATTATTTGAGTGGTAGACTTTTAGAGTTGAAATGAGATCATTGCGAGTGTTACAGACTTTGCAGCAAGATGAACTTGGGTTCTAGTTTTTCCTTGTTTGACCTTGAGCATGTTACTGTGTAAAATATAGAATATACATACTTTTCAGGATTCTTCTCAATTTTTAATAAGTAAATGAAGTTCTTACCTAGCACAGTGCCTGGTTCCTAGTTAAGTGATCAAATAGTATTTGTTGTGTTGTAAATGTTAATAGTTCTCCTAAACAGTGCCCTATTTTCACAGTTGGTAGCAATCTATAAAGTTACAGTCAACAGTGTGTATTTATTTTTAAGATGTTATAATTTAGGTTTTGAGTAAATTTAATGGACAATTAAAGTGGAACCTAAAAATTGAAAGGAAAAATAACCCTGACCCAGATTACACACTTAGAAAAGTTTTGTGGGGGGGGCTGTTTCTAAATTTGATTTAGATTCAAGTGTTTTATCACTGCTAATTATAGTCTCTTTGACTACTTACAGTTTCAAATAAGGTCAGTGTGAGCAGTGTGATATGGCATACATTTTTTGATGTCTTTATTTTGATATAGTCTCTGATTTATAAAACTCTTGCAAAAATAGTATAAGGAACATCCCATATTCCTCTTTACCTAGTTTCAAGGTCTTTTTTTTAATTGCTGGAGGATAAATTTCTTAATTTTTTTCTTTTTTTTTGTTTCGAGATGGAGTCTTACTGTGTTGCGCAGGCTGGAGTGCAGTGGTGTGATCTTAGCTCACTGCAACCTCCACCTCCCAGGTTCAAGCAATTCTCCTGCCTCAGCCTCCTGAGTAGCTGGGACTACAGGTGCCCGCCACCATGCCTAGCTAATTTTTGTATTTTTAGTAGAGACAGGGTTTTCACCATATTGGCCAGGATGGTCCTGATCTCTTGACCTCGTGATCCACCTGCCTCAGCCTCTCAAATTGCTGGGATTACAGGTGTGAGCCACTGCGCCTGGTCAAAGCCATGGTTGTTTTTTTTTTTTGAGACAGAGTCTTGCTCTTTCACCCAGGCTGGAGTGCAGTGGCGCAATCTCGGCTCACTGCAAGCTCCGCCTCCTGGGTTCACGCCATTCTCCTGACTCAGCCTCCCGAGTAGCTGGGATTACAGGCGCCCACCACCGCGCCCGGCTAATTTTTTGTATTTTTAGTAGAGACGGGGTTTCACTGTGTTAGCCAGGATGGTCTCGATCTCCTGACCTCATGATCGCCCGCCTCGGCCTCCCAAAGTGCTGGGATTACAGGCGTGAGCCACCGCGCCCGGCAAAGCCATGTTTTTAAATGAAATTTTCCTCCCTTATCTTTTGTATTACCTTGGAATATCTTATATTAACTTGAGATACTTGTAATATCTTTTGTATTACCCTTGTGCAGGATGTGGCTCTTTGCTTGTGGCAGCCCAATGGGAAGAGTAAGAAAGACTCCTTGTTGTGGCTCACAGGCTCCTACATGGCCACCTCTCTGACATCATCTGCTTTTCTTGCCTTCTACTTGCTCTTGCTCTGTGGAACGTCATCTTCTAGATCTTAATGGCTGTTTCTTTATGCGTAAGGTTTTAGCTCAGATGGCCTTACTGGGTCACCCTATCCATAATAATTCCTTTTTCTGATAGGAACATTTTCACCTGCAAGTAAATGGAAAACTTGACCAACAAGGCCTTAAACAGATTAGGGTTTGTTTTTCCTTGCACGACATGGTTCATTTGCACAGTGGTTCCAGCAAGGGCCAGGCTCTGTGTTTCTGCTCTGCCATTCTAAGCAGCAAGTGGTTCTCACGGTTACTGAATGGCTGTCAAGGCTTGAAGTCATTGTGTCCATTGCATTTGAGTCAGGAAGAAGAAAAGATACTGTTGTGTTCCTATTGTTTATCTAGAAAGCAAGAGTATTCCTAGAGGATGCCTAGCCTGTCTCCCTGTATATCTTATTACTGACAACTGGATCATACTTCTGGCAAAAAAAAAAAAAAAAAAAACCCCACACACAGTAATGGTATTTTGTACACAGCCAGGTTTAGACCATTGGCTTTTAAATTCTAATATGCAGTCTAATATGAATGACCTACTGTGTGTCACCACTGTATGTGAAGGCATATCTGTGTAACTGAAGTAAGTTGGACGAGCTGTGCTTAATGATTATGCATGCTCTATTTTCTTTTCTCTGTTTCATTTGAAAGTTTTGCTTGGGACCTTTTAAGTCTGGATGCCCTTAACCTTTTTTGAAGCATAGATTCTTTAGCAGTCTGAAGGTCGTGGATACCTCAGAATAATATTGTTAAATTCACAAAATTAATACCCGTAAGATTCAAAAAACCAAAGATCTCAAAATGTTGAAGTCTAGCTCTCAAACTGTGAAAGCTGGTATGTAATCAGTAATATGTTTGTTAGCACTGCCAGTAACGATCTAGCAGCTTCTCAAAGTAGTTGAGTGTAAAGGATAGTTTGAGGTATCTGCAGCAATTGTAATGTGATATAATATCTGTGATTTCTCCTGGTACAAACTTAAAGGTATCGCCAATAATGCTGTGGTTTGTTGCCTAGTCATATGAGAAAGAAATGTTAAATTTTTTTTTTTTTTTTTTTGGGGTGGGAGGGACGACGAAGTGTCGCTGCATTGCCCAGACTGGAGTAGAGTGGCGCGATCTCGGCTCACTGCTACCTCCACCTCCTGGGCTTAAGTGATTCTGCCTCAGCCTCCCAAGTAGCTGGGACTGTAGGCACAACCACTATGCCCAGCTAATTTTTGTATTTTTAGCAGAGGCGGGGTTTCACTATGTTGGCCAGGCTGGTCTTGAACTCCTGACTTCAAGTGATCCACTTGCCTTGGCCCCCCAGAGTGCTAGAATTACAGGCATGAGCCACCATGCCTGGCTTTAATTTCAGTTAGAGATTAGTGAAATTATTTCTTCTATTCCAAGTATAAGAATCCTCATTATGAACCAATGGTCTAAATTGATTTCATGCCTCTAATCTTGAAGTATGAAAGAAATAACTGGCTTTAGCCCAATCATGACTCATCCCTGAGGGCGAGGGAATAGCCTGCTTCCTGGGAGGTAAAGGCGGTTGTAGCCGGATTCTTTTGCAGGGAAGAAAGGTGGGGTAGTTGGAATTTGGATAGGGAACCCTGTCTGCTACCATCTTCTGTCTGTAGTCTCTATTATCTTCTTCTCTTCCCACTGCTTAGTTTTCCTCACAGAACTGTCTGATAATTGCTATTTGTCTGCCGACCCTGATAGAGTGTATGTTCCTCGAGGGAAAAGACTGTCTTATTACCTTCCAGTTCCTAAAAAGCCGTTCTGAAGTAGGGTAACAGTAAAAATAAAATTCGGTTCTCATTTTTTTTTTCTTTTCAGACAGTCTCATTCTGTCACCCAGGCTGGAGTGCAGTGGCTCAATCTCGGCTCACTGCAACCTCCGCCTCCCAGGTTCAAGCAGTTCTCCTGCCTCAGCCTCCCAAGTTGCTGGGTTTACAAGTGTGTGCCGCCACACCCGGCTAATTTTTGTGTTTTTAGTAGAGATGGGGGGGTTTCACCATATTGGCCAGGCTGGTCTTGAGCTCCTGACCTCAGGTGATCCACCCGCCTTAGCCTCCCAAAGTGCTGGGATTACAAGCATAAGCCACCTCACCTGGCCAAAGTGAGCCACTGCACCTGGCCAAAGTTTTCTTATTATGTAATACTTTTGAAGGTAGAAAGCATTTTCTGAACAAAATAGAATTTTTAAAAACAGCTTTATTGAGCCGGGTGCAGTGGCTCATGCCTGTAATCCCAGCAGTTTGGAAGGCTGAGGCGGGCGGATTACCTGAGGTCAGGAGTTCAAGACCAGCCTGGCCAACATAGTGAAACCCTGTCTCTACTAAAAATACAAAAATTAGCCAGGCGTTGTGGCACATACCTGTAATCGCAGCTACTAGTGAGGATGAGGCAGTAGAGTTGCTTGAGCTCGGGAGACGGAGGTTGCCGTGTGCCAAGATTGCGCCGCTGCACTCCAGCCTGGCCGACAGAGCAAGACTCTGTCTCAAAAAAAAAAAAAAAAAAAAAAAACTTTATTGAGATATAATTCACATGCCATACAATTCACCTATTTACAGTAGGCAGTACTTTTTTTTTTTTTTTTTTAAAAGACAGAGTCTCGCTCTGTCGCCCAGGCTGGAGTGCAGTGGCGCGATCTCAGCTCACTGCAACCTCTCTGCCTCCCAGGTTCAAGCGATTCCCCTGCCGCAGCCTCCAGAGCAGCTGGGACTACAGGTATGTATCACCACGCCCACCTGATTTTTGTATTTTTAGTAGAGACAGGATTTCACCATGTTGGCCTGGGTGATCTCCAGCTCCTGACCTCAAGTGATCCACCTGTGTTGGCTTCCCAATTGCTGGGATTACAGGCGTGAGCTACCGCGCCTGGCCAAATTCTATTAACTTTTAGGTTGAATTTTAGAATTAATGTTATGATGTGCTGTCTTCTTAGTTAAAAATCTTACCACCTAAAAATATCTTAATCATCTGTAGTATGGGACTGCAAATGGAAACTGTTATTTGGATTTTTCTTTAGGAAGAAATACCCCATTGGCAATTTCAATTTACTGTTTCTACTTAAATTATTTGAATTTAAACATCTCGTTAACTAGAAAATACGTTTGTTGGTTATGATAGTGTCACTTCAAGAAGGTTAGATAGGAAACAGTTATTGGAAGATGCCAAATTCATTTCAGAACCAAATTCAAGTATAGTGGTGACCCTACTTTTTGCGAAACAATTTACCAGGTTTCTGTTTGTTTTTTAATTCCCAAGTTGTAGAAGTTCAACTAAAGCAAACATGAGATGTGTGATGGACTTTTAAGAGCTTCCTTTGTATGACAGTCTGTACATAGTGTGTTAAGTTCTCAAGAATCTCTCCTTAAAAACTTTGAAGTTTTTTGTGCAACTGTGTTTTGAATAAAGCCATGTCAGTTAAAAACAAACAAAACAACAGAACTTCCATACACTTTATTTTTATATGAACAACTTGTTTTAAAAGACCTATTAGCGCCTTCTATATATTTGGTATGCAGTTTGTTTGGAAGATTATAGGTGTGAATTGTATCTTTGGGTTGTTTTGTCATTTCAGTTGTTTCCATGTTTTCAGGCTTTCCTTTCAAACCTATCCGCAGTTATATATTGCTCAGCAGTTATATATTGCTCATTCATTCATGCCCCTAGGCCTTTCTGAAGTTGTCTCTCGCTAGAACTCCCTTTTTGCCTCCCATTCTAGACCATTTCACTTCTCCCTTGGGGAAATACCTTATTTTCATGAGTTCTTATATACCAGCCCTTCCTGGAATGTGTATTGCCACCCCTAGGGCTCGGGTTGCTCTTCTCAAATAGTACTTAAAGTAGTAGTTTGTCACCTTTTACTCCAGTTACTTGTTTCCACTTTGGTCTTCCTTTGGTCTGAGCTTCCCAGCATTCTTTTAAATCTTGCATGCATCCTGCCAAAGACTCCAATATCACCGCTGGCTATCTGCACACCTTACTTCAAGTTGTCTTTAAAAGAGGGCTTGGGCTAGCTCATGTCTTTCACAGCTGATAGCACAGGGTAGAATCTTGGTCTAGTTTATTCTAGCTCATTCTTGCTGGTTTTCCTGATTTTTTTCTACCTGAGGAAAACCTTAACTGTTCTAACACTTCAGAGGTGTGGCAGTACCTCCTGTTTCTTCTTCTTTTTACAGTTTTAACTATTTTTCTATTCCCTGTGGCTGAAAAAGTGATTGCATATAGAAATCTGGTGGCTAGACAGGCCTGGAAATCTCATCTTCATGTGTATTAAAAAAAAAAAATTTGATGGCTGTGGTTTTGTTTAGCCCTCTTTTTCTTGCTTTACTGGTTTCTCAATATTTTTCTCTTTTACTTCAATAAGGAATGGGAGAAGAAAATATACCATTTTATTATTTCTTGATGATGACTTTTAGTGTATTCAGCAATGCTGAGCACAGTGGCTCATGCTTTGGGAGGCCAAGGTTGGAGGAACGTTTGAAGCCAGGAGTTTAAGACCAGCCTGGGCAATAGTGAGACACCTCCCAACCTCTGTCTCTACAAAAAATAAAAATAAATTAGGTGGATGTGATGGTGCACACTTATAATAGCTACCGGGGAGGCTGAGGTGGGATGACCACTTGAGCCCAGAAGCTGGAGGTTATAGTGAGCTTTGATTGTGCTGTTGCACTCCAGCCTTGGTGGACGGTGGGACCCTGTCTTTAAAAAAAAAAATTAAAAAAAAAAAATGCTATCTGATACAAATTTTAGAGAAGAATCTTTTTTTATACTGTGTATTATCACTTAAAAAGTTGATTTTTTATTACTGTATATAGTATAATACAAATAGAAAGTTTTGATATGAATTTACCTTTTTAAAGGTCAGTATATAAGTAAATTGGCCTGAGAGTCAGGCGACTGGAGTTCTAATTCTAATCCTTAGATGCTTGAGCATAGATGAATTTCCTTTGCGTCTTACTTTTTGTGTTAAATGTGAGTAATGCTTTCTCTTGCTATAATTCTGGGGTTATTAGGGTTAAAGAGAGAGATATACGTCAGAAGTCTTTGTACACTGTTGTTACTTCGTGTGCTGTGGCTTAATTTTGTCTTTGTTATGGGGGAAATCTCTGAGTCAAGTTTACACTAATGTCAATTTGGAGGTGTAAAAAATAAAGTGGGACTTAAAAAAAATTCAAACATTAATTGAATGCCTGCTTACCTAAGACTATTACTTGACATTGACTTGTCAGTGTGTGTCTAATGAAATCCTTAAGAATGGAATTAGGCAGCTGGGCCTTAGGGAAACCAGTATTTCAGAAACTATCACCTGTTGTCTCTACTGTCTCTGTCTGCTGTCTCTCTCTTTGTCTCTAAAGACTGCTTTCTAATTTGACCGTATTAAATACAGCCATTATAATGCCAAACTTAGGTTTTACAATCTAGGTACCCAAAGAGTCTTGGGAGGAGACTCTCATTGGTCCATCATAGGTTGTTTGTTGAGTCTTTTTTTTTTTTTGAGACGGAGTCTTGCTCTGTCCCCTAGGCTGGAGTGTAGTGGCGCAATCTCGGCTCACTGCAAGCTCCGCCTCCTGGGTTCACGCCATTCTCCTGCCTCAGCCTCCCGAGTAGCTGGGACTACAGGCGCCCGCCAACACGCCCGGCTAATTTTTTGTATTTTTAGTAGAGACGGGGTTTCACCGTGTTAGCCAGGATGGTCTCGATCTCCTGACCTCGTGATCCGCCTGCTCGGCCTCCCAAAGCGCTGGGATTACAGGCTTGAGCCACCCCGCCCAGCCGTTTGTTGAGTCTTGAATCCTAGTTAACTTGTGGCAGGTGTTGTGACTATCTGGAAGGGTATTAGGTATTATGTTGCAGCATTCATAGGAGTCTGTGGGAATGTAGTGGGGAGAGAGAGGAGGCAAACATGGTTGTCTAATGTAAGTACCCACTTGTAGAGGCATCTAACGAAAGGTCTAAGTTTGCAAAGTGCCATGGGGCTCTTCAGAGTTGTAATTATGCAGAAGTATAGAGAACTTTAAGACAAGAAGATTTTGTAAAACTTGAATGGATAATTATCTTTATTTATTTAGAGACGGAGTCTCTGTCGCCCAGGCTAGAGTGCAGTGGCACGATCTCAGCTCACTGCAGCCTCTGCCTCCTGGTTCAAGCGATTCTCCTGCCTCAGCCTCCAGTGTAACTGGGATTACAGGCACATGCCACCACACCTGGCTAATTTTTGTATTTTTAGTAGAGACAAGGTTTCACCATGTTGGCCAGACTGGTCTCCAACTCCTGACCTCAAATAATCCTCCTGCCGTGGCCTCCCGAAGTGCTGGGATTACAGGCGTGAGCCACTGCAACTGGCCCGTTATTTATTTTTTGGTTGTCTTGTTATATTGGTTGCTGAGAGAAGTGTTTTAAAATCCACTTTGGATTTGGGTATTTTTTAGTTTTTTAATATGTAATATTAGGCCTTGTATATAAATGAAGTGTATATAAATTGAGAATTGCAGTGTCACTGGATTAAACCCTTTTTCACTATGGAGGTACTCTTTTTATCTCTAGTAATGCCTTTTAATGCCTTAAAAGACTTTTTAAGAGTAGTTTTAGGCTCACATAGCAAAAATCAGCTGAAGGTACAGAGATTTCCCGTACACTCCTCTACCCCACAACATGCATAGCCTTTTCCTGTGATTAACATCCCCCACCGAAGTGGTACATTTGTTACAGTCAGTGAACCTACATTGACATGTTATTACCCAGAGTCCCTAGTTTACATTAGGATTTATTCTTTTTGCATCTTCTATCAAATTTGTAATGACATACAGCTACCATTGTAGTATTATAAACTGTCATTTTTACCACCCTAAAAGTTTTTGTTACTTTTAAAAACAGAGTCTTATTGTAAAGTCTTTTTTAGATACTACACCAGCTTTGCCTAGTGTTTGTATGGTATTTTTCATCTTCTTTCATTCTGTATTCTTGTTTCTTAGATTATCTCTTGTAGAGTATTTTGAAAGCCTAGTCTGATTAACTAGAGATGGAGTTTTACTTCATTTTATTTTCTCATTTGTTGCCTTCATAATAGTTTATTATTATTATTTTATTATTTTTGAGACGGAGTCTCACCCTGTCACCCAGGGTGGAGTGCAGTGGCGCCATCTCAGCTCACTGCAACCTCCACCTCCCAGGTTCAAGCGATTCTCCTGCCTCAGCCTCCCTACCATGCCCGGCTAATTTTTATATTTTTAGTAGAAATGAGGTTTCACCATGTTGGCCAGGCTTGTCTCGAGCTCTTGACCTCAGGTGATCCACCTGCCTCAGCCTTCCAAAGTGCTGGGATTACAGGTGTGAGCCACCACGCCCGGCTGAGTTTATTATTTTTAATAGAGAGATGATTCTAGTCTCTGCCTGCCTGTTTTACAAAGTAAAACAGTACATTTAACAAGGTCTTTTTGTGGAAAATACAACGACCTGAAAATGATAACTCCATTTACCAAGTTCCTGTTGGCTTTAAGATACTGTCATTTGAATAAATTTTTTTGAATCTTACTCTATAGTATAATATAGAGCTAATATTCATTTACATTTAGCTGTTTGTCACCTTTTTTTTTTTTCCTGGGCCACTTTCTTTCTGCTGGTGGAAACACTGTTTTAATCTGACCAAAACTTCATTCATAGGAGATAATTTCACTTGGTGTAGAATGTTTTATTTTATTATTTTATTTTTTTTTTTTTAGAGATGGTGTCTCACTCTGTTGCCCAGGCTGGTATGAAGTGGTGCTGTCATGGTCACTGTAGCCTCAAAATTCTGGGCCCAAGCGATCCTCCTGCACACCTCTACATGTGGCTAGTTTATTTTGTTTTTGAATTATGACATGTCTGGGTTTAGATGTCTTTTATTTATCCTGTTTGAGCTCAGTTGGGTCCCTTGCATCTGTGGATTCATATCATTTACTGGTTCTAGAAAATTCTCAGCCAATAATATTTAGATATGTCTCTCACATTTCTTCACTCTTCTACTTCTGGAATTTTTATTAAACTTATATATGAATTTCTCACTTTATTCTCTGCATATCTTATTATTAATCTTTTGTTCTTTCTGTGATATATTTTATATAATTCCTTCTGTCTTCCACTTTGCTGTCTTTGTCTAATAGGCTGCCAGACCTGTCTGAGCTTTATTATTTTATTTTTCATATTAGAAATTCTGTTTGGTTGTTTTCCAAATCTATGTAACATTTAATAGTTTTTCTGTTTCATTTATCTTTTTCATGTTGGCCGTTTATGCGTCTACACATTGTGAGCATTTTAAGATCTGATAATTCTATCTGAAATGTTTTGTGTCTTTTTGCAGGTTTTTATTCATGGTGCCTTGTTTACTTGAGTGTTATGTATATTCTGTTCATTGTCCTTAGATTATGTGTAACATTTTCCGAGGCCTAAAAGTGCCTTTCTCTAAAGGTTTACTTTGCTCTTGTCAAGTATTTAGATGCACTAAGAGCTTGCCACCCAAAGTATGGTTCTCAGACTGGCAGAGAAGTTTTTTTAGGAAACATGGCACCTCAAGTTCTATCCCTGTATTTTAACAAGAATGTGAATTTTAACAAGATCCATAGGTAATTCTTAGGCACGCTAAATATTGAGCATCGCTGCGTTAAGTGATCAGTAAGATTTGAAGTTCCTTGGATCATTCACCTGATTCGAAATATGCCTACAAATCTTGGCTAGGCATGTATAAATTCTCAGGTATAGATTTTCTTTTCCCCTTCCTTCTCTTCTCCTGATGTCTCCTCTGTCTTGCTTGCTTTTTTAGCAACAAGGCAACTTTCCCAGCAGTCGGTTTGGGATGGGGTTCAGGAATATTTCTGGTCATCTTCATCATGAAAGTGTATCCCATAGTTTTTTTTCCCTTATTTCATGAGTTGAGAGTTGATAAAGGCCTTTAAAAACAATATTAAATTGTGTCATCCTTACACAGGGGCCATGCAATTCTCCGTATAGTTCCATTTTTAGTGTATGTGCTGCCAAAATGATCACGATAAAGACTTTTTTTAAAAAGCTTGAAATAAGATTAGATTCTTGAGTATTTTGGGTTTGGAAAGTCGTCAGGGGGGCGGTTAGCTTCAAACACAAATAATCAGCGTCATTAGTTATTAGGGAAATATATATTAGAACAATAATAAGATACTACTACACACCCAGCAGAATAACGAAAAAAAAAAATTTTTTTTTTTGAGCCGGAGTCTCACTCTGTCACCCAGGCTAGAGTGTGCAGTGGTGCCATCTCAGCTCACTGCAGCCTCCACCCCTCGGGTTCAAGTGCTTCTCTTGCCTCAGCCTCCCGATTAGCTGGGATTATGGTTATGCATCACCAATCTGGCCACTTTTTGTATTTTTAGTAGAGATGGGGTTTCACTATGTTGGCCAGGCTGGTCTCGAACTCCTGACCTCAAGTGATCTGCCCGCCTTGGCCTCCCAAAGTGCCGGGATTACAGGCACGAGCCACCACACCTGGCCTAGAATAACCAAAATTTAAAAGACTGGCAACACCAACTGTTGGTGAGGATATGGAGCAACTGGGACTTCTATACTTGTTAGTAAGTCTGTAAAATAGTACAGTTGCTTTGGAAAAAAGATCTGGAGGTTCCTTTAAAAGTTAATTATAGGCCGGGTGAGGGGCTCACTCCTATAATCCTAATACTTCGAGAGGCTGAGGTGGGCAGATTGCTTGAGTCCAGGAGTTTGGGACCAGCCTGGGTAACATAGCAAGATCCTGTCTCTACTCACCTCCATCTTCCCACAAGAAAAGCCAGGCATGGTGGCACACACCTATACTCACAGCTACTCAGAAGGCTGAAGCAGGAGGATTGCTTGAGCCCAGAAATTAAAGGTTGCAGTGAACTGTGATTGCACCACTGTACTCCAGCCTGGGTAACAGAGTGAGACTCTCTACCAAAAAAAAAAAAAAAAAAAAAAAGAAGTTAATCTAATCTTTCTTATGATGATCTAGTGATTCTACTCTTAGTTAATTCTGCTCAAAAGAGATGAAAGCATATATCCATGGAAAGACTTGTAGAAAAATCTAGCAGCTTTAAACTTAACGGGCAAAACTTAGTCCATCAACAGAAAAATGGGTAATCAAAATGTTCGTATTCATACAGTAGAATATTCAGCAATAAGAAAGTAAAAATATTGATAAAACTCAGCAACATAGATGAATCTGAGCATATTATTATGCTGAGTCAAGCCTTACACAAAAGAGTACATATTATATGTTTCGACTTACATAAAATTCTAGAATAGGCAAGACAATGGTAAAAAAAAATTAGAACAGTAGTTGCAGAGTTGAGAGGTGAAGTGCAGGGACTGATTGGGGAGGAGTGTGAGGAAAGTTTCTTGGGTGATAGACTGTATATCCTGGTAAGGAGTTGGGTTACACAGGTGTGTGTGTTTGTCACAACTCGTTGAATTTTACACTTAACACTTGGGCATTTCGTTGTTGAATATTTAACTGAAAACATGAAGCAAAATTTGAAAACTGTTTTATGATACACAAAGTATAATGATGCCTGCAGCTTACTTTGAAATACATCAAAAAATAGGATGGATAGATGGCAGACACAGGGGTACATAAATGAGGATATGGATACATATGTAATAAAGCATGTGTAAAACTTTTCATTGTAGAAGCTAAATGGGACTTACAGGTATTGAGCAATTTTCAACTTTTTTGTATTTTGAGAAATTTTATAATCTGCATGCAGGGGAAAGGTAGTGAGAAGTAAAAGAAGAATCAAAATGGAAAGTTCAGGAAGATAATTCAATTTGTATAACTAGCCTGTTTTACAAATGTTGTTCAATTTATGTTTATGCCCATTTGAAGACGAGTGGTAGCTGTAGTCTTATTGATTTGAATATGAATATGGCCTTTAATTTTTTTTTTGAGGCAGGGTCTCACTCTCTCACCTAGGCTGGAGTGCAGTGGTGCAATCTCAGCCCACTGCAGTCTCCATCTCCTGGGCTCAAGCGATCCTCCCACCTCAGCCCCGAAAGTCGCTGGGACTAGAGATGTGCACTACCATGCCCGGCTAATTTTTGTATTTTTTGTGGAGAAGGGATTTCGCCATGCTGCCCAGGCTGGTCTCAAACTCGGCTCAAGCAGTTTGCCCACTTTGGCTTCCCAAAGTGCTGGGATTACAAGTGTGAGCCACCGTGCCTGACCTAATTTTTTTTGTATTTAGTCACATTATTCTCAAATGGGTGAGTGACAATGTCTTTACCTCTGAAAGGCATAATGATTTCTTTGACAGATGAGAAAACTCAGGCTTAGTTATGAAATTTTTCCAAGATAACATGACTTAAAATGGTAGAACCAGGGTTTGGACAGACTCAAGACGTAGGTACTTTTTATTACTTCTCTCTCTCCTCCACTGTTGACGTTTAGGTATATTTTTCCACACTTTTTTCCTACACATATATAAACAAATAGATATACCTTTCCTTCCCCCTGTTTCTTTCTTATGCTTTGAGTCTCAGCTTAAAATGTCTCTTCAGAGAGCTGTTACCTGATGATTCAACCCAAAGTAGCTTTTTCCTTCCTCCTTCCCATTATCCTCTACTGCTTCCTATTCTTCTCCTATTTCACTTTTCATGGGACTTACCACAATGTGCATATAGTTTGTTTATTTTCTCTTTCCAATTGGGTGTAAGCTCCATTGTAGCAAACAGTATTGACACCTGTCAAATAGGCCTTCAAATATTTGCTGAAGCAATTAACAATGTTCTGTCCATGAATGTCAGTGCAGTATATACAGATTTACCCCTTTGCTTTTGAGGACCTCTAAATATGCCATAGTATTGATACAGTATACTTATTAACTATTCTTTTGCCGAGAACATTCGGATCATCTCCATTTTTCCACAGTGACATACTGCAGTGAGCATCGTGATTACATCCTTGCTTACTTGTGCAAGTATTTCTTTAGGTTAGTTTCCTAGAAGTTTCTAAGGATATCAGTGGCAGTTTTTAATTGTGGGAGGTGGGAAAATCATGTAAAAATTACAAAGGAATAGAAGATGATACGTAATGATACCAAAACAATAGTGCAAATCTGTGTCACAGTTGTCAAACCTAGCTGATACTAGAAAAATAAATTGTTATTTAACTTTTTTTCCTTTTGAATTTCTTTTGGTGTTTTTGTTTTGTTTTGTTTTGACGCAGGGTCTCTCTCTGTCACCCAGGTTGGAGCACAGTGGCACAATCATGGCTTGCTGCAGCCTTGACTTCCTGGGCTCAAGCAGTCCTCCCACCTCACCACCTTAGCCTCCAGAGTAGCTGGGCCTACATGTGCATGTCACCACACCCGGCTATTTTAATTTTATTTTTTGTTTTTGAGACAGGGTTTCACTCTGTTGCCCAGGTTAGAGTACAGTGGCATGATCTCAGCTTACTGCAGCCTTCACTTCCCAGGCTCAAGCAGTCCTCCCACCTCATCTTGCTGAGTAGCTGGGGCCACAGATGTGCACCACCACGCCGGGCTAATTTTTTTTTTTTTTTTTTTTGGTTGAGAGGGGGTTTCACCATGTTGCCTAGGCTGGTCTCAAACTCCTGAGATCAAGTGATCCTACCGCTTCAGCTTCTGAAAGTGCTGGCATTACAGGTGTCAGCCACTGCGCCCAGCCCCAGCTAATTTTTAAATATTTTGTAGAGATGGGGTCTCCTTATATTGCCCAGACTGGTCTTGAACTCCTGGGCTCAAGCCACCTTCTTGTGCCTTGGCCTCCCATAGTGCTGGAATTACAGGCATGAGACATTGCGCCCAGCCTATTATTCTGATTTTAAGAATGGTTTGATTTTCCCATACCCCCATTCTGATAGGGTCCAGGAATCTGTATTACAGAAATTTATGTTTGGGAAATACAGCTCTGAATTTTTTCTTGGCTCCTGTTTTGTACATATTCTGGCTCAATATAGAGGCAGTCTTTGGCATCTGCTTATTTTTGGTAAAAATGCTAAATGTAGAAATGTGGGGCATTAGTCTGTAGAGTATGGCATTTAAAAATTTTTTTTTAACTTTTGAAAAATATTCGAGACATTCTAAATGAATTTAGATATAATTACTCTGAAATGCATGATCTTAAACAAAAATTTGACACTATTATTCACCAGGTGTTATAGTCTGTATTTTCTCCCCGACTTTGAGTTACATTTTAATGCTTCCTTTCCCCATACCTTAACTATAATCTTAATTTTTGTTTCTGACAGTTCCCCAGGTTGTAGCTCCATTGATGACAGGCTACATACTTGTTTGGAAAAGATTATAACACAAATCCATGATTATCACAATGTTGAAATATTTTTTATTGCAAGTCAGGAATAGACATCCTAATCTGAACTATGTTAAAGAGTTAACCTCTGTAGGCTGGGTGTGGTGGCTCAAGCCTTTAATCCTAGCACTTTGGGAGGCCGAGCCAGGCGGATCACCTGAGGTCAGGAGTTTGAGACCAGCCTGGCCAACATGGTAAAGCCCCATCTCTACTAAAAATACAAAAATTAGCCGGGTGTGGTGGTGTGTACCTGTAGTCCCAGCTACTGAGGAGGCTGAGGCAGGAGAATCACTTGAACCTGGGAGGCAGAGGTTGCAGTGAGCCTAGACTGCACCATTGCACTCCAGCCTAGGCGACAGAACAAGACTCCATCTCAAAAAAAAAAAAAAAAAAAAAAAAAAGAGTTAACCTCTGTGATGTCATTATTATGGTGGAGTTCACAATAGTGACAAGAATATATACTGAAGAGAATATTTTTGAAAATATTGCCTTATTATGTGTATCTGAATGCTGGAAAGGTCATTTACCAAATATAAAATTGTTTTTGTCCATAGGGAGCACCTTGCTGTAATCTACAGGATACCTTGTATTGTACTGTGAATAACTTTGATTCTTAGCCAGGAGGTTTCTATCTGTCGCTTAAGGGAGAGAAGCATTTACAAATCATTCTCTCTCTGCTCCCTCAGCAGCTCCTCATTTTTCATAATCACCTAATGAGTCCCTAATAAATGGTATTATTATATCTTTATAAGGAAGAACTTTTAAAGTACCCCATTGAAGAAAAACTGAAATAAACATTAGGTTGGAGTCTTAAAAAATTTGAAACTGAATCTGATTTTAGAGACTATCTAGTCTGATACCCTTAAGAGGAAGTAACTGAAAAGGCTATTGATAAGCTGACTTACTATCCCCATTCACTGGCTAGTGATGGTAGCCAGCAGGATTGTAGACCTGTTAAAATTGGGTCTGTGCACCATTTTTGGTGGACTAAAAGTTGCTGTCTATGTGCTTTTGAGACCTGAAGAATATCCTCTATTACATAAATGCAGTTAGTATTCTAAAGGATTATATAAGCCATGTGAACTAAGACAGGATTTATATTAGAGAACGAATGGCTCTGTATTTTAGAAATAGCTTAGCAATAGCTATTCAGGATAATTGATCATCTTACAGTGTTCTACAAAATAAGACTTTTGGTCTGTTTTGGACCTCCTTGGGAAGGGTTACCTCCTTTCTTTGCTTTTCTCATACCTGTTAATCACAGATTCAACAAGTTAGGCACGTACTTCCTTATTTGGAGTTGTCATCTTCTCATGCTTCAGAGATTGATGTGCTCTTCTGATCCAAAGCTTATGCTCTTAATTATTTTCCCCGTGTGGGATCCTGTTAGTAGACTGTCCTTTATTCCCAACCCTTTCTTTCAGTAATTCTTTTCTTTACCTAAATACATATGCTCAAAATTTATTTTTTTAAAAACGACAAACAGGGAAATTACATATATCCATGCAAACACAGCCTTTGCCTCTCTGCCTTCCCTTCCCTCCTGGCTATTGTCTCTTCTCTTTATAAAGTCTAGCACTTCCAGAAGAGAGTTGTTATTTATTATCTTACCATATACCTTCTCCTTCCCTACCATTTCTAGAAATAGCTCTCACCATTTTCTTTTCTTTTTTTTTTTTTTGGAGGCAGAGTCTCGCTGTGTCCCTCAGGCTGGAGAGCAGTGGCGCAATCTTGGCTCGCTGCAACCTCCGCCTCCTGGGCTCAAGTAGTCCTCCCACCTCAGCCTCCTGAGCAGTTGGGACTACAAGCGCGCTACCATGCCTTCGCTAATTTTTGTATTTTGTGTAGAGATGAGGTTTTGCCATGTTGCCTAGGCTGCTCTCACCATTTTCTAAATCTGATGGACATTGTTGAGTTTTTTTTAACTCTGCCTATCTATCTTCCTCTTGGTGTCTGCCAACACCATTATCCTGATTTATTTTCCCAATGCTTGTGGTAAGTTCTTGATTTTCCTTGACTGGATTTTTTTTTTTTTTTTTTTTTTATGTTTTCCTTAGATTTTAGCATTTCCCAATATTTCATCCTGGGCGTGTTCCTCTCTTTATGCTGTCTGTTTTTCATAGAGAAAATAGAGTCTTATTGATTACCTTGGTTTCTCCTACCTCCTGCATGTCAATGTAATTTCTCCCATCTGCATATCCAGTTGCCTACATAATTCTCAATCTTTACTTCCATTTGCTTATTGAAACTCTTTACCTAGATACCTACATGATGAGTCAGGTTTTATATGATTAACACTAAATGTAATTTTTCTGCTCATGTGTATCATTTGATAATGCTGCTACAATTATTTTGTATAATTTTCTAAAGTTAAAAGCATGACTTTTAGAACTATAGAATGTAAACAGCAAAGATACTGTTTGACTAGTTAATGAGGACAGGAAGCTGTTGTGGTAAAAGCTAGTTTAAAGAGCATTTGGGGAACTGGGTATTTATAGGCAATTTAATAAAGAATTTTAGAATGAGATTACTGATAACCTACAGGCAACAAACTGCAATCTTTGGGGTTGTCTTTTCTTCTGTACATAAACTGTGTTTCTCCAGACTTAAATCTACAGGTTAACATGTAACTTTAATGTCTGAACCCCTAATTAATAATAAATATAATAGCAAAATTAAAATATGCTCTTGGAGAAAATTAAATAATTCATAGGTAAGCCTCTGACGTAGCATTTCCTAGGGCATTGAAAGGATGTGCAGTTATCTTCTTTATATGTTTTAGATAACTTTTCTTAACCTTTGTCACCAGTGTAAGAAATTTGAGTCATTTTAGGGTTTGTATTTGTCTGAAGTCTGAGAACCACAGTCTTAGACTATTCTTTCTCACTGTGTAGATCCTGTCATCAAAATGTTTCTTGACCCCGTCTTCATTTTGCCTTCTTCCGTTGTTGACAGATCCTCATCTATCCTTAGATCTATTTGGTAGCTTTCTATTTGATCTGCCTCCTTATCTGTAGGTCTTAAATGTAAAACTTTTTGTTTCTGGCCCTTCATGATAGAGTTTAGGCTTATTTTCGGGCTCAAGGAACCACTCCATATCCCTCCATTATAATTTATTCTCTCATACCTCCATATCTTTCCTCACTGCTCTGGCATTTCAAGGAACATCAGCAGAAGTGAGCGGTCATCCTCAACCTGTGAAGGCAAAGTTAGCCACCATTTTCTTCTTTGTTTAAAGTAGTACATTTGATCTTGCTTCTCAAATCAATTTAGCATATTTTATAATTATTCACTTAATGATTGGCCATCTAAGCTGATTTACCAAATGGCAAAGGATCAGAGTTTTCTTTCTATCCCCCATAATCCTTTAAGCTTGGGATGTCATGGCTTTCTAGTATTTTGATTTTTTTTAAGGTAAATATATAATTATTTTTCCTTGTTTGCTCAGTCAAACTTGTATTTGAGTGCTGGCCTTGTCCCCTATTAGCTTTGTAGCCTTAGGGTTATTTTAACTTACTGTGTGTCACAGTTTCCTTTTAAGGTTATTTTCACTACCAGTTTTGTAAAGTTGGTGTGAAAATTAAATGATTTAAAGCACATTGTAGCCGGGCGCGGTGGCTCAAGCCTGTAATCCCAGCACTTTGGGAGGCTGAGGCGGGCGGATCACGAGGTCAGGAGATCGAGACCATCCTGGCTAACACGGTGAAACCCCGTCTCTACTAAAAACACAAAAAATTAGCCGGTCGTGTTGGTGGGCGCCTGTATTCCCAGCTACTCGGGAGGCTGAGGCAGGAGAATGGCGTGAACCCAGGAGGTGGAGGTTGCGGTGAGCCGAGATCGCGCCACTGCACTCCAGCCTGGGGGACAGAAAAAGACTCCGTCTCAAAAAAAAAAAAAAAAAAAAAAAAAGCACATTGCCTGGTACATGCTAAGCACAGAATAAACATAACCCCTACTTTACTATTCAACTTAAATCTTGTATTTTTTCCATTAAATATTGTTTTCTAGTGTTATAAAAATACAATTTGAAAATACTAGTTTGGCTGGGCACAGTGGCTCATGCCTGTAATCCCAGCACTTTGGGAGGCCAAGGAGGGTGGATCACTTGAGGTCAGGAGTTTGAGACCAGCCTGGCCAATGTGGTGAAACCCTATCTCTACTAAAAATACAAAAATTAGCCATGCATGGTGTTGCACGACTGTAGTCCCAGCTACCCGGGAGGCTGAGGTGAGGCAGGAGAATCGGTTGAACCTGGGAGGCGGAGGTTGGAGTGAGCCAAGATTGCGCCATTGCACTCCAGCCTGGGTGTCCAGTGAGATCCCGCCTCAAATGAAAAAAAAATGCTATTTTTACATGTTGTATAAT
Source organism: Hylobates moloch (assembly GCF_009828535.3). Classification (NCBI taxonomy): domain Eukaryota; kingdom Metazoa; phylum Chordata; class Mammalia; order Primates; family Hylobatidae; genus Hylobates; species Hylobates moloch. Next base: position 11,840,355 of record NW_026652276.1, read on the forward strand.
ATCTTATTATCACATTCAAATGGTTTTGATGCCCATAAGTTGCATTCAGTGCCTAACAGACCCTAACGTAGCCCTTTCTCTTGCACTCAGTGGCCCTTACTCTCCTAATTTCTCTATAGAACTTTTCTGATTAACTGGAGAAAAAGGCAGTAAATTTCTGTTGCCCTTAATTCAAACGTGAACTAATAAACTCTGCATTGTGCTGTTCTATATCAGATACAGCTATTTCAGGTTTGACATATGGCTATGTAAGAGTTTGACATTTGACTCATGAATATACCATACAAAACTGCTGATTTTGTATTACCACCTTCCTAAATCAAAGTAAAATAATAAACTGTCCCAGTGGTTTTGTAGAAAGTTTTTGTTCTTTTTCCTCTTCAGTTCCTTTCTGGCACATGATGGACCTGATGATTTCCCCCGTTTTTCTTTAAGATTGTACTTAATAAGCACTCATTAAATGGCAGCTATCATGTTCAGGTAAGGCTCTGAGAGCCCTATATGCAGTTTTCTAATACTTAAATCCCAAAGTATAATACTGTCTCTAATTAAATGGAGAAACAAACTGAGATGAAGGTAAGTACCTGTAGGTCTTACCAAGCAGCAGAGGCAGAATATGAGCCTAGGTGGGAGATACAGAGCAGTAAGCTCCTTGTGAGGAGGGATTGTCTCGTCATTGTTTCTCAGCACCTCTCAATCTCAGCACCTCTCAGTGCTTTTGGGGAAGCTTAAAGATTATTCATTCCCACTTTAAAGATAGGCTTATTTGAAGTCCTTGCTGTTTTTAGGTAGGCAAGAATGACTTCAGTTATACACGAGGGTGATTTCTATTTTGTTTTATTGTAGTGGTTTAATATATACTGCCCCTTACCACACTTGGTTCTGGGACCTAGTCATTTCCTTCTTTATCTGGTGTGTGTAGTTCAGAACGGGAGCTCCAGATGTCAGTTCTTGCTTGCAGTCTGCAGGTCTGGATGCCATTACTTGTTTCATGCAGGGTACTAATTTTGTAACATTTCAGTTTCTTTATTTGTAAAATAGGACTAATGTGCAGTGGTTTTCATGACTCCTTGTCACATTTAAATTTTACAAAATGAATAAAGTACCTTGCAAATTGTGTTTATTACTGTAATTTACCTCCAAGTTAATGATCTGAAGCTAAACCAAGCCTTTTTGGAGGATCAAATCTAAATAAATCCATAAGAAATTAGGGGGTACATACTGGACAAATGAGATTTACTTCTAAAAACTTACTATGCAGACATCGCTTTGCTTAAAGATAGGCGTACGTTCTGAGAAATTTATTGTTAGGCAGTTTTGTCCTTGTGTGAACATTGTAGAATGTACTTACACAAACCTAGATAGTATAGCCTACTATACACCTAGGCTATCTGGTATAGCCTGTTGCTCCTACACTGCAAACCTGCTGCAAACATAGCAACATGTTTGTAGCATACATGTTTGTAACATACCTGTTCCTCTAGCAAATACTGTAGGTAGTTGTAACAAAATGGTAAATATTTGTGTGTCTAAACGTATCCAAACATAGAAAAATCACAGTAAATATGTGTTATTATATAATCTTATGGCACCATCGTTGTATTTCTGGTCAATTGTCGAACAGAATGTCACTAGTGCAATGTGTGGCTGTATTTTTTGTTTGTTTTTTTTGAGACAGGGTCTCCCTGTGTTACCCAGACTGGAGTGCAGTAGTGTTATCACGGCCTGCCACAACCTTGTCCTCCCAGGCTTAAGTAATCCTTGTGAGTTTCTGGGACCACAGGTGTGCACCGTCCTGCCTGGCTAATTTTTAAGTTTCTTACAGAGACAAGGTTTCTATACCTGTGTTGCCTGGGCTGGCCTCAGACTAATGGGATCAAGTGATTCTTTTGCCTTAGCCTCCCAGCAGCAGAGACTACAGGCATCCACCATCGTGCCTGGCTTTATTTTTTTGCAGTTGATTTCTTTCGGTGTTCTAAAAGTTCTGTACCAGAGGAAGGATTGAATTTTTAAAAAATGTTTTGGGGTTTTTTTTAGCCTTTCTTTGTGTGTGTATGATATTAAGAATTTAGAAGAAAAATTAATTTCCGGCCAGGCGCAGGCAGTGGCCCACACCTGTAATCCCAGCACTTTGGGAGGCCGAGGTGGGCAGATCACTTAAGGTCATGAGTTCAAGACCAGCCTGGCCAACAAGATGAAACCCCCGTCTCTACTAAAAATACAAAAATTAGCCAGGTGTGGTGGCAGGCGCCTATAATCCCAGCTACTCTGGAGGCCAAGGCAGGAGAATCGCTTGAGCCCAGGAGGCGGAGGTTGCAGTGAGCCGAGATCATGCCACTGCACTCCAGCCAGAGCAACAGAGCAAGGCTCTGTCTCAAAAAAAAAGGAAAAATTGCAAAATGTTTTTAGTTTAAGTTTTCCCTGAAGGACTATTCTTGATACATATTTTAGGAATGAATTTTTAAATGTAAATATAAAACAACAGACAAGTTTTTGGGTTTTTGTTTTTTTTTTTTTGTTTTTTTTTTTGAAATGGACTCACTATTAGCTGGGCTGGAGTGCAGTGGTGCAATCTTGGCTTACTGCAACCTCTGCCTCCCGAGTTCAAGCGATTCTTCTGCCTCAGCCTCCCAAGTATCTGGGATTACAGGTGTGCGCTACCACACCTGGCTAATTTTTGTGTTTTTAGTACAGATGGGGTTTCACCATGTTTTTAGTACAGATGGGGTTTCACCATGTTTTTAGTACAGATGGGGTTTCACCAGGCTGGTCTCGAACTCATGACCTCACATGAGCCACTGTGCCCAGCCGGTTGTTTTTATTTTTTTTTTTCTATGTGGTATTTGCATGTAGAGTTAAATACTTTTTCACATAAAATGGAAAAGTCGTTTAACTTAAACAGTGAATAAGTTGGTTGTACACTCTGTGATCAGAGTTGTCGTGAATTTGTTTTCAACCTTGAAGACATCCATTAGCCTTTTTGTTTTTCCTGTTAAAGTCGTACATGTTCTCTATTTTATTTCAGTGCCTTAGGACTGCATATCAAAGGTTTTATGTGAAAAATCTTGATTAGTTTTACAGAAATGAAGGTATGGCCATGGTTAGAAAAGACTAGTATATTTCAGGATTTGATAGGGATATTAAATTGGGTTTATAATTCCAGTTTCACACTAGGAGTTAACCTGTTAAGATGGAATCTTCGAGTTCGTATTCACTACCGGCTATGAAAACATAACTTTTAGCAGTATAATAGTGTAATTCCCACTTGTGTTTTAAAAAGTAATAGCATATGGTAAACATAAGTAATTGGTCAAGTCAGTACAGAATATTCTATAAGGAAAACATTCTGGAATTCATTGCGTAGAGAAAACTTTTGGCCTCTGGGTTTTTAGCTGAAGCCAAAGAGGCATTAAACTTTTTTTGAAGTTGAGGTGGTGATACCTATGAAGGGTGTAGAACTGCTCAGTACCAGGATTCAGAAGACTGGTTCTTCAACAGATTACTTGAAACTTTCTTCATTTGGATTTGTCTGCAAGGTGTAAGGGGTTGAACTTGATCATCTCTGAGGGTCCCTTCCAGCCCTATGGTTTTATTGATACCTGGCAGAGGGAGAGATCCTGTATCCATCATATGTTAATCTTTTATTTACTTTCAGGAAATTAAAGTTCCAATGTTTTACAGAGCCTGGCCTCTTTTTTTTTTTTTTTTTTTTTTGAGACGGAGTCTCGCTCTGTCGCCCAGGCTGGAGTGCAGTGGCGCAGTCTCGGCTCACTGCAAGCTCCGCCACCCAGGTTCACGCCATTCTCCTGCCTCAGCCTCTCCGAGGAGCTGGGACTACAGGCGCCCGCCACCACGCCCGGCTAATTTTTTGTATTTTTAGTAGAGACGGGGTTTCACTGTGGTCTCGATCTCCTGACCTCGTGATCCGCCCGCCTCGGCCTCCCAAAGTGCTGGGATTACAAGCGTGAGCCACCGCACCCGGCCAGAGCCTGGCCTCTTTTTAAAAAGATGAATTTATGCTTTAACAGCAGGTAGTAATTTGATAAACAGCTTTGTTCTTACTTGCTATTCTTCCTCTTATATCTCAAGAATTATCCACAAATAGGCTGTTGGCTGATAATGGTGCTGGTTGACCAGCATTGAAGATGTTGGGGAGCATTGTTAAGGTTACCTAGGTGACTCTAGGTCAAAATAACTAGCGTGACTTAGTTTCATTTGAATGACTTAACACTCCATGACATACAGTAGGCGTTTAATAGCAGAAGGTGGGCAGGTGACAACTACTAACCTTGTTTATAATACTATTCTTTGCCTTTTAAAGTGAGAGCAGCAGTTTCATCCGATTCTCTTGTATCTGTCCTTGCTGTTTGGGTCCAGGTGAAATGGCATTGAGATGATTGAAGTAGAGAAATTTCTAAGATGAATTTTGAAAAAGACTGGCCTTTTATTCTTTAATGTGCTGAAATTCTTGGTGTATTGCAGTATACCCAAGAAAGCTCTTTTAAACTATATCTCCAACTTTTGTGCCCAAAGAATGAGGATCTGAGGTTAGGGACAGGCATTCCATATTTTGTCAAAGCTTCCCAGGTGATTGAGATGTTTTCCCTTAATTAAAAACATTTCACTTTTGAAAGTATTTTGCCAAAAATTAAGACTCATATAGACAGTGATTTTTATGGTGAAGCCTCTCCCAATATATTAGATTTTATTTTACCACAAGTATTTTTATTCTTTTGAATAAATGTTTATAGTAATAATAATACTTAACATGTACTGAGCACTTGCTATATGATTGGCACAGTATTGAGTAGTTTACATGGATTTATCATTTGATCTTCACAACTACCATGTGAGTTCTTTATCTTCATTTGATAGATTGAAGCATAAGGAAGTATGTATGCACACACTCATATATGCAAGATTATATACAACTTGTTAGTGTTAGAGTCCAGAACTGAACTTGGGCAGAGACAGTTTGACTCGAGAGCTCGGTGCTTAAAGCTGTTATGCTAGAGCAGCCTGTTTAATTCCTTATAAATTGACAAACAATCAGTCTCAATGACAACAAAAATGATTTCTTTCATTCTAAACTCTGGATCCCCCAGTCCTTTCTCAAGGGCAGTCATTATTAACGAAGTATGTTTCATGCATCTTTCCATGAATTTTTAACATGAGGACAGTATACAGAAATTTATATACAAGTCTTCTTTGTATACATGCACACAAATGAGCGTTTCATATCTTTCCATATCAGTACGTGTAAGTTTAACCTCTTCTTCTCTCTTTGCCTGCCTCTCTTTTAATGTTTAATTGTATTTATTTTTTCTTTCTAAAACTGACTATCCTTAAATTAGTAATTTGAACTTTCTAATTAAAGTTTATTATATTAATTTGGACATATGTGATAGAAACAGTCTTTTTCTACTGAATTGTATCAACAATATAACCCAAAAGAAAACCTACTTTCTTATTTCAGTATAAGGAATCTCTAAAACAAAATCCAGTACAGTAATAGATTTAATTATGATTAATTTGCATTCTCTTTGGCACCAGTTTCTATAATGTCATATGTTCATTCTCTTTCCCAGTAAATAGAAGTAACGAAAGAACTCCACTTCAAATTTGACTGCAGGCTTACAAAAAAATAGTGCAAGATTTTATTTATACACGTAATTCTATGATTGTAATGTTGGCTCGTTTTATCAAACTAGTTTTCTGAGTGTCGATATTTTATCTGCACAATCATTTCTTATAGAAAGTTCAATTTGGTTAAGAACTGTTTTGAGCTAAATTGTTAAACTTATAAAAATACTTTCACAATTTCTTGTTGCTGACAACTCTGTTGATGTAGGTAACGTACTGGTTTTAAAGAAGAGTAAATTAAATGTAGAGATTATTTTGTCCAAGGTCACGGCCAGCAGAGCTGCTGTTGAAAATCCAGAATATCTGGGACCATTGCTCAATTTACTCTATTTGAGCTGTTTTCTCCTCATCTTTTCATTAAGATACTACAGTTTTACAATTTTGTTTGTATTGTTTTGTTTTGAGGTGGAGTCTCACTCTGTTGCCCAGGCTGGAATCCAGTGGCATGATCTGGGCTCACTGCAACCCCTGCCTCCCGGGTTCGAGCGATTCTCCTGCCTCAGCCTCCCGAGTTGCTGGGTTTACAAGTGTGTGCCACCACACCTGGCAAATTTTTGTATTTTTAGTAGAGACGGGGTTTCACCATATTGACCAGGCTGGTGTCGAACTCCTGACCTCAGATGATCCACCCACCTCAGCCTCCCAAAATGCTGGGATTACAGGTGTGAGCCACTCCACCCGGCCACAATTTTGTTTGTATTTATTTTTTCATTTGTTATTCACAACAATACTGTGAAGAAGACATGACATACATTGTTAATTCTGTGTCTAAGGAATCCTAGGCTTAGAGGCTGTGATTTGTACAAAGGCAAACTTCTTTAACACCTATTCTGTCACAAGACTTGAGCCATCGTCTTTTGACTTTAGGTGTAGTGCCTGTTTCTGCACAATACTAGAATGTGGAAACGAAGACATATTTCTACCTGTGCTCTGTTTTCTTTGAATTGAGAATTTTCTGGCTATTCCGTGAAATCTAAGTTAATTTTATATACTGAGTCGTGGACCACATGGCTTGAATATGTTATACCCCTGACATTTTGTTAACACATTGATCAGTCAGACTTCACAGTTCAGTGAGACATTGCAGCATGGGTGAAGGCTGTAAAATCAGATAGTTTGCAGAAAATTTCCACGTCACTGTAAGTTCCCCTCATTTCTTTTCCATATTGTATTTTGTACATCTGATAAATTTTGTTTATTTTTTTTTCTTTTAGTGAATGGTAGTGTCTAGAAAGGGTATGTCCCTTCAAGAGAGAGGTGCCAATGTCCAACCGGCCTAATAACAATCCAGGGGGGTCACTGCGACGTTCACAGAGGAACACTGCCGGGGCCCAACCACAAGACGACTCAATAGGAGGAAGGTATGTATTTCATGGTAATTTGAAAAGGAATTGGGAATAAAAGAAAAAATATTTTTAAGCCTCCTTGTGAGGTCCAAAACTTGAATGGTTCATTGCATATGGGTAATTTTTCCTGATTTGTGAGCCAAGTACTTAAAAGCAAACTGGAATCCAAAGCAGTTCCTAAATTTTTCCCCAGATATGCTAGACTCAAAGAAGTAGTTCATAGCCACTGACATGATCAGACACCTCATTTAGCATATGGTGTGTCATGTTTTGTTTGCCCTTCACTTCGTTAAGCGTATGTTACAACACATCTTTCACCATTCGTGGTCTTTTTCCTTATGTGTTGACTTAATGATACTTTATTGAAAAGAAGGCTCATTTGTTTTAAGAACTTGAGTTTTGATACTCAGCTTTTGAGCTTTTGCCCTCATCGTGCCTTTTGACAACATAGATATTAACAGGGTAGTGAGGCACTCGGACTTTGTTAGTGAACAAGTTGTCTTATGTTTTTAGTGGTCTGGTGTTTCGTTTTTAGTTGGAGTAGTTACATATGAAGTAGTGTGAAGAATCAGATCAGATGCGTTTTCTTGAATGTAATACTCCAAGTCAGATTTAGCCAAGGACTGTCACTTCATGTAAAAATACTCGGAACTCTTCTTGCAAGGCCTAGTTCTCTAATTTTGGGACTAACATTGATTATGTTTAGCTTGTAATAGATAATGGTTAAGTTTTTTTGTTTTTGAGAGTCTCATCACTCTGTTACCCAGGCTGGAGTGCAGTGGCACTATTTCAGGTCACTGCACCCTCTGCTTCTGAGGCTTAAAAATCCTTCCACCTCAGCCCCCCAAGTAGCTGGGATTACAGGTGTGCGCCACCACACCCAGCTAATGTTTTTTGAGACATAGAGACGAGATTTCGCCACGGTGGCCAGGCTGGTCTCAAACTCCTGACCTCAAGCGATTAACCCGCCTTGGCCTCCCAAAGTGCTGGTGTTATAGGTGTGAGTCACTGTGCTCAGCCTCTGAATTCTAATAGGATTATCTCATACAGCAGTTTGCGGCCATAACCATGAATGCATATTATCTAGTAAAGTATTTAAAAATTTTTTAGGCCGGGCGCGCTGGCTCACGCCTGTAATCCCAGCACTTTGGGAGGCCGAGGTGGGCGGATCATGAGGTCAGGAGATCGAGACCATCCTGGCTAGCACAGTGAAATCCCATCTCTACTGAAAATACGAAAAAAATTAGCTGAGCCTGGTGGCAGGCGCCTGTAGTCCCAGCTACTCCGGAGGGTGAGGCAGGAGAATGTCGTGAACCCGGTAGGCGGAGCTTGCCATGCGCCGAGATCGCGCCACTGCACTCCAGCCTGGGCGACAGACAGAGTGAGACTCCGTCTCAAAAAAAAAATTTTTTTAATGTCAAATGTAAAGAATAAAAGCACATCATGGTGATGTCAGACTATTCAGTGGTTAAGCATAGGGACTTTGGACTAGGGCAGCTTTGTGTGTTATTCTTTTTCTTTTTCTTTTTCTTTTCTTTTCTTTTTTTTTTTAAAAACAGTTGCTGTCACCCAGGCTGGAGTGCAGCGGCATGATCTTGGCTCACTGCAACCTCCGCCTCCCGGATTCAAGAGATTCTCCTGCCTCAGCCTCCCAATTAGCTGGGATTTCAGGCGCGCACCATCACACCTGGCTAATTTCTGTATTTTTAGTAGAGATGGTGTTTCACCATGTGGGTCAGGCTGATTTTGAACTCCTGACCTCAAGTGATCCACCAGCCTTGGCCTCAGAGTGCTCGGATTATAGGTGTGAGCCAACACGCCCAGCCTTTGTGTGTGATTTCTGCCTCTGCCATTAAATAGCTATGTGTCTTTTCTTAAGAGTTTCAGGAAACCTCAGTTTCTTAGTCCACAGAATGGGGATAGCTATTTTATAGGATTATTGGTAAACTTCAGTATTTTAGCATGTTAAGCTCTTATCACTTATACTTAGTATATAGGGCTCTGTTCTGAAAATTTTTGCTCTTTTACATTCAGGTTATTCTTTGGAGCAGCCACACTCAACTTCGTGTGAATGATTTTAAAATATTATTCCTCCTGTGATAAAAGTGCTACATGTTCATTTTAGATAATTTTGAATATATAGAAAACTAAAAAGAAAACATAATTCCACACTTATAACGTGTGCTGTTGACATTGGTTACTGCTGACATTTCTTCTGTCTTTTAAAAAACTGCATGTAGATGTACCTATATGTATGTATGTGCATATAAGTAACTTGTACCTTTAGAACAACTGCGGTTTTATGCATATTAATCCTCAGGTTGTATTGGGACTCTTGCGTGTGAACTGACAATCATTTTGGGCTATCAACAGCGCATTGCTTCTAAAATCCACAGTGTTTCAGCATGGTCATTTTTTCTATGTATCAGTGTTACGTAAATTAAAAAAAAATTTTTAATTTATTTTTTGAGACAGAGTCTTACTCTGTCACTCAGGCTGGAGTGCAGTGCTGTGATCTCTGCTCATTGCAACCTCTGCCCTCCGGGTTCAAGTGATTCTCCTGCCTCAGCCTCCCAAGTAGTAGCTGGGATTACAGGCGCCTGCCACCTTGCCCGGCTAGTTTTTGTATTTTTAGTAGAGACGAGGTTTCACCATCTTGGCCAGGCTGGTCTTGAACTCCTGATCCAACCGCCTTGGCCTCCCAAAGTGCTGGGATTACAGGCATGAGCCACTGTGCCCGGCCTAAAAAATTTTTTTAATTGTATTATGTTTTTATTTTGTTTTCAGAGACAAAGTCTCACTCTATTGTCCTGGCTATAGTGCAGTAATGGAATCATAGCTCACTGCATCGCAAGTAGTTGAGACGACAGGCGCCTGCCAGTATGCCCAGCTATGTATTTAAGTTGATGCAAAAGTAATTGTGATTTTTGCATTTTTTTAAATGGCAAAAATCACAATTACTTTTGCACCAACCTAGTATCATATATTTTAAAAACATGAGTAAGGCTGAGCATGGTGGCTCATGACTATAATTGCAGTACTTGAGGAGGCTGAGGTGGGATGATCACTTGTGGCCAGGAGTTTGAGACCAGCCTGGGCAACATAGCAATACACATCATGTGTCATCACAAGACACATGTAGAAATTTTCTGTTTCTACAAAAAATAAATTAGCTGCGCACAGTGGAACACACTGATATTTCTAGCTACATAGGAGGCTGAGGTGGGAGGATCGCTTGAGCCTAGGAGTTCAAGGTTTCAGTGAACTATGACTGGGCACGCCACTGCATTCCAGCCTGGGCGACAGAGCAAGACCCTGTCTCAAAAAATAAATAATAAAGTAGTAGTGTATTTTGGTTCATTTCTTTTTAAGGATAGAATTATTTTACTTACTGTAATGTGAGTTGCTATCTTCATTAACTGTATCATAGACATTTTTTCTTTATTTTTTTTGGAGACAGAGTCTTGCTCTGTCGCCCAGGCTGGAGTGCAGTGGTGGGATCTCGGCTCACTGCAACCTCTGCCTCCCGAGTTCAAGCAGTTCTCCTGCTTCAGCCTTCCGAGCAGCTGAGACTACAGGTGCCCGCCACCACAGCTGGCTGATTTTTGTATTTTTAGTAGAGACAGGGTTTTACTTTGTTGTCCAGGCTGGTCTCAAATTCCTGGGCTCAAGTGATCTGCCCCTCTCGGTCTCCCAAAGTGCTGGGATTACAGGCATGAGCCACCACACCCAGACTCTTCTGTTTTTAAAAGAGAGTTGGGGGTCTTGCTGTGTTGCCCAGACTGGTCTCAAGCTCCTAGCTTGAAGCAGTCCTCCTGCCTTGGCCTGCCAAAGTGCTGGCATTACAGGCATGAGCCACTGCACCTGGCCTTAATGTAGGCTTTTTTTTTTTTTTTTTTTACAATATCTGTCATTAAAACTATATTATCCGTTTTTTGTTTTTGTTTTTGTTTTTGTTTGAGATGGAGTCTCGGTCTGTCACTCAGGCTGGAGTGCAGTGGTGTGATCTCGGCTCACTGCTAGCTCCGCCTCCCGGGTTCACGCCATTCTCCTGCCTCAGCCTGTCCGAGTAGCTGGGACTACAGGCTCCCGCCACCACGCCCGGCTAATTTTTTGTATTTTTAGTAGAGATGGGGTTTCACCGTGGTCTTGATCTCCTGACCTCGTGATCCGCCTGCCTTGGCCTCCCAAAGTGCTGGGATTACAAGCGTGAGCCACTGCGCCTGGACTATTATCAGTTTTAATGTCTCTATAATTTTCCATTATGTGGATATATCAATTATGCATATATATATAATCACTCCTTTCATCATTTGGTTTCACGTTTTTGCCATAGCAAATGATGCCACACCTGAACATTCTGTCATTGTGAACTTGTACTAGTACTTCTCTAAACTAGGTTATTGCAAGTGGAATGCTGGGTTGAGTATGTTTTCAAATATTTACTCTTGTAGAAAATTGTCTTCTATAAGACTACTTTCATTTGCATATAATTACTAGTTGATTATACTAGGATTATTGATTTTCCTTATTAATATTTTGTTTTTATATTTTCTGATTTCAAATTGTATTAGGCTTCAGCATTGCTGTAAAGGAATACCTGAGACTGGGTAATTTATAAAGAAAAGATGTTTAATTGGCTCATGGTTCTGCAGGCTGTACAAAAAGTGTGGCGCTGGCATCTGCTTCTGGTGAGGGCCTCAGGGAGCTTAAAATCATTGCAGAAAGCTAAGCCAGCATATCACATGGCAGGGGGTCGGGAGGGGGGCAGGCACACACTTTTAAACAACCAGATCTGAAGTGAACTCAGAGCAAGAATTCATTCACCCCAAGGGCATTGGCATTAAGCCATTCATGAGGGATCCATCCACCCCAGTGATTCAAACACCTCCCACCAGGCCCCATCTTCAACGTTTCAACATGAGATTTGGATGGGACAAACATATAAACATATTACTAATGTCTTTTAATTTTCTAATATTGCAAAGGAAATTGGGAAGAAACCATACTTATGTTTGGATTAGGATTTCTTTTCTTTTTTCTTTTCTTTTCTCCTCTCCCCTCCCCTCCCCTCCCCTCCCCTCCCCTCCCCGACAGTGTATTGCTCCGTTGCCCAGGCTGAAGTGCAGTGCTTTGACCTTGACTCACTGCAACCTCCATCTCTCAGGCTTAGGTGATCTTCCTGCCTCAGCCTCCTCTTGCCTCAGCCTCCCGAGTAGCTGGGACTACAGGTGTGCACCACCATGCCTGTCTAATTTTGTATTTTTAGTAGAGACAGGGTTCCACCACATTGCCCAGGCTGAGCACAGGTGATCCTCCCCCTCAGCCTCCCGTAGTGCTAGGATTACAGGTGTGAGCCACCGTGCCTAGCTGGATTAGGATGTTTTCTAGTGAAATAATGAAGCCACACTCAAGAATGACTCAGGACAAGCTGTCAGTGTACCAATCAACTTAACTTTCCTTTTCTTGATTTTTGAAAGAAGTATACCACAAAAAAATAAATAAATAAAATGCGAAACTTAATTCATATGTACTGGTTTCAGAGACTAAAATTTGATAGTTTTTACTCTATGCTTAACTACTTAAAATACCTTGCAATTTCATTCTTTAGTAATTTTGATCATGCCATTTTCCTTTTAAAATGCTTGCCTTCTGTATTCTAGACCATATCTTACTGAAATTCTGCCAGTCTTTCAAGATCCATTCAAAAGTTTCCACATCAATGTAGTTTATACTCTTTTCCAGTCTTAGAAATCTTATACAGATCCCAAAGCATTGTAACATTTTGGAGATCCCCGGGAACTACAGACTGAATGTCTAGCTGCTTCCTCTCTGTTCATCTGTCCTTATGTCACTGCTTTTTCCTACCATGTCGTGTCCATCCAGGCAGATCTCACTATCTCTTTGTACACCATGTTTCTTTCTTTCCCTGTGCCTTAAGGCTTAACTTTTAGGCCTCTCATCTTCTTAAGCTAGATCAAGCCCTCTTTCATTTTGTATTATTAACAAGATTATACAATTTTCATGGAGGTGGCAATAAATAATGTTCTTCACGGTTTTTGTTCTGCATGGCACCTCTCCTTAAAACAGTAGTCTTATGGAATGGCTTCCCATGCATTTTGATGGGTAGTTACTCTGTTCTAATATAGTTTTACTCTGATCCTGTTAGCTATTCCTTAACCTTTGGTGAAAGCTAGGGGAATCGACAGTACTCCCTCTTTCTGAGCACAGTGATAAGCCTGGTGTGGTCACATGATCAAGATGAGAAAAGTTGGAAGATTTAGGTTTTTTCTTTCTGGTGACAAAGATGGGAAGATGTGAGTCTGAAGTTGCCAACTGCTGTGTACATGCCTTATGGAGGAACAGGTGGAGAAGAGCAAAGAGTATGTGTGTGCTAATAACTTTCTGGCAAGTTTAAATTCCTTAGTAGTTCTGTAAAGTCGTGTTGACTCTTAGCCTTTTCTAGGATTGATTATTCCACTGTTCTGATTCTGGAGATAATGCATGTGTTATTTTAATAATGCCTCTTTTGGCATTTTAGCGTTCTGCCTTAATACAACATCAGTATAAGACTGTATTCATTCATCTGTTGAACACCACGTTAGTAAGCACTGTGCTGTATAGTAGTTACAGAAATGAGGGTAGGATAGGGTTTTTCTTCTACTACCAGGGAAAGAACCCAGAAAGCAACCCAGCTCGGTAGAGGAAATGGGGATACAGGTTGTTATTAGAGTCAGATGAGAAACATTTCTAGAGATGACCTCATTGATCTGGGCTCTGAGGCTGAAGCAACAGTTGCAAAGCAGGTGTGGTATATGTCAACTATATTTGTCTTTGACATGTGGACTTATTAATTCCTTTCACAGTTTGGGCTTTGTTTCGAAGTTTTGTGTATCATGTTAATTTGCTGGTAAGTGGTAGGTGTTCAACAATTACTAGTATGGGTTTAAAAAGGATATTTGTTTCCTTGGAATTTCTGGGCACAGAAATGTGACTTTCTTTTTTACTGAAATGATGAAAACATGATTAGAGTAAGGAAGGGTTGAAATAGGGCATAGTTAAAATGGGCTATGTAGCAAGGTGGGCTAGATGATACTACAGGAAAAAAACATCTCCTAGATATTAGTAGTTATAATCTAGCCACTAAAAAAGTTGTCTGTCCGGGTCAGCGGTAAGCTCTGCTCCATGTCTGCACATTCAGATATTCAGATACCTTGATGTGTTGTCAAGTAAGAGAATATGGTGAACTGTACTCTTGAATCTCCAAAACTTCCCCCAGCAGTGATTCACTTCTGTTCACATTCCTTTGGCTGAAGCAAGTCACATAGCAGTATGTGCTTCCAAGTGATTGGACAAGTACCATCCTACCTTGCATCTGGAAAAAGGAAAAACAGAATATTCTTGAGATGTAGCTGTCATAGGATGTTTATACGTTATTTTGCGTTCTTATTTGCATCTCTATGATAGTTTGTTTCCCTAAAGCCTACTTAGTGAAACTTAGTCAGTGGTCCCGTGTGTTTTCTTCATTCTTCTGTTTAACCAGTGTGAGTGCTTTCCTTTTATATTCTTTAATTCTTTTTTCTTTCCTGTCTCTTTTTTTGTCCTCTCATTTGTTCAGTCAGAAGCAAGTTCAAACTGCTTCTTTGGGAGGAGGAGAATGTTATGGGGAGACATGATGTGATGCAAAAATAATTTAATGCCTCTTATGACTGAATTTGAGCCACTTTTTAAAAGTATTTATGCTAGAATTGGTTGGGGCGGTGTCTCATGCCTGTAATCTCAGTACTTTGTGAGGCTGAAGCAGGCAGATCGTTTGAGCCCAGGAGTTCCAGACCAGCCTGGGCAAAATGGCGAAACCCTGTCTCTACTAAAAATACAGTAAATTAGCCAGGTGTGGTGGCAAGTGTCTGTAGTTCCAGCTACTTGGGAGGGTGAAGTGGGAGGATCACCTGAGCTCAGGAAGTCGAGGCTGCAGTAAGCCAAGATTACACCACTGCACTCCAGCCTGGACTAGAGACCCTGTCTCAAAAAATGAATGAATGAATGAAAGTAAGTATTTATACTAGAATTGGCTGGGTAATTTGTAACTTGCTCTTTTCAGTAATAGTAAATCTTGCTACTCTAATTAGGCAGACTGGAGTTTTAGCTGTGGAGACATGTGTGCCTGCTGCATTGGTAATGCTGAAACTAGCCTGTCCCATCAGGCCTTGGGATCAGGAGGCAAGATAATGTGGTGCTGTATTCAACAATGGCATGGTTGCCTTGGTCTAAGGAGAAGCAGAGGCTACTTTTCTGTAGTTGGAAGTTAGAAACATTTGATTCTTAATAGTACCCATGTTAAATTTTTGGGGGGGCCTACAAAGTAATAGTTTATATGTTTTCTATTAGTAATTTCCTTTGCACTATGCTTTATTTTAATCAAGTTTGGAATTGAGTCAAAGTTGCATCATAAGCCTACTGGAAAACCTATAAGAAATTATCAGCTGCCCTAGATTGTCTCATATCCCTCACTGAGGATTTGCTTTTATTCTTCTGATATTCCAAACCACTTTTAAAAAGCTTTCCCAGTCTTGGAATGCCTTCTTGAAAGGGTTCAGTGTCACTTAAAAATATATATACAAACGGTTCTTAAACTAACTGCAAGCTTTTGTATCACATTTGGAAGCCTGTTTTCTTGTAATACAGAGAGCAAAAGAAAGCAGAGGGCTTCTTTTTAGAAGATTAATAGTGGTGTTTTCCTCCATTTTTCTCATATACTATCTCTAAAGTCTTCAGACATTTATTTTGGCCAGGCACAGTGGCTCATACCTGTAATCCCACAACTTGGGAAGCTGAGGCAGGAGGATCACTTGAGGTCAGAAGTTCGAGACCAGCCTGGCCGACATAGTGAAATCCCATCTTTACTAAAAATACAAAAATTAGCCAGGCATGGTGGCAGGCATCTGTAGTTCTAGCTACTCAGGCGGCTGAGGCAGGAGAATCTCTTGAACCCAGGAGGCAGAGGTTGCAGTGAGCTGAGATCATGCCACCACACTTCAGCCTGGGTGACAGACAGAGTGAGACTGTCTCCAAAAAAAAAAAAAAAAACTTCCCTGTCTGACCATGGCCTATCCTTAAAAAAAAAAAGAAACAAAACTCTATGTGTGTGTGTGTGTGTGTGTGTGTATATATACTTTTTTTTATTTCAGTAGCTTTCAGGGTACAAGTAGTTTTTGGTTACGTGAATGAATTGCATAGTGGTGAACATCCTTTCATCCATATTTTCTGATGTATCGCCATGTTCAGAGCAGTTTATATCATTTGCCAGTTACTCTATGGGTTTTGTAGTTTCCTGCCTCTGCCTTTGCCTGTATTCTGCTTTTGCCTGGAAAGCTTTTTTTCCTCAGCTTTTCATCCTTCAGGGCCAGGTTTAAATGGTGTGGCCTATAAAGCTTATATTCTCCTGCTAAAAGGATTCGTTGGAAACGTCTATGGAGAGTACCTGTTAGATTACTTTGTTTTGTGAGACTCTGACCTCTTTGAGGACAGGGACTAGACTATTTGTTACCTATATTTATATGCCCCGTTGTGACTTGCATATATTTGTTGGTGGCAAACCTAACATCTTTTGAAATGAGTAGCTTAGTACAGTGGTTCTCAACTCTATCAAGAGGCAATACTCCCTGTCTGTAATGTATATCATATAAATGTCTTTATTATTATGCTCTTTTAATATCTTCAAACAAATGAAGAAATAAAATACCTGCCTACACACAGTTTAGAAATATTGTTATAATATCTTAGCATTTTACAAAGATAAACAAAAGGAAAATAGTTGATGACAAAAATAACATCTCAATAGGTAAATGCTTGGACACGGTGACACAAAATTATAGTGCATCTGTATTTGGAGTCACTGAATGTGACAGCTACAACAGTAGACTTAAATGCCATAAGCAGCATTTTCATCCTAGGCATTAAAAATGGTACCTGACTCTTGGTAAAGCTGCCAAAAAAATAGTATAATCGCTTGTTGTTGCATTCCTGGAAAATTTAGTATGTAAGAACTGTGCAAAACAAATCTGAGAAATTGCAAGCACGTTTTTCACCTATGTCACTGCCACATTGTCAGGGTTTTTCATAAGGTTTTCATATATTACCAAGACTTTGAAATATATGAGGGCATGGGACAGTTCTTTGTTGGGTCTTTTTGTTCTGTATATTGCCCATCTTTACCTCTAATCCACACCTGCTAAATAGGAATAGCATCCCTGCTTCCCAGTGTATGTTTTCAGAAAGCTTCCTAGGGGCAGTATTTTTGCTGTTTAGAAATACTGCTTTACTCTAAATTACAGAATCATTTGGGCTAGTGTTTCACTATAACTAAAGATAGGAACATTGATCAGTTGAATCAAGCTTCTTTTTGTAATAGAAATAGAAAAACAGTACATTTTACAGGGAACATTAGTGAGTTATTTATTTAAAGTGGCTTAAAGTGAACTTTCTACCATTATTGAAAATCAATGGCTCTTTTAAAGCATGTGTTTTCCAGCATTTGAAAGAAAATATCTAATTTTTAGAAGACAAAGCTATAATGTTATAATTGTGTATTTAAAGTAGAAAAGCATAAAAATGTGTCTGTATACGCATATACACAAACAAGTTTAGAGTTGTAATTAAACCCACGCTCCATTTATATTTGGTAATATATGCATGTGTATTACGTAATATGTGCATATATTACCAAATATAAGTGGTAATGTGTGCGCATGTATTGTATATATGCATATCATACAAGCTGTGAATATGTCAAATATCACATAAGCTGTGAATGTCTAGCATAAAAATTAAATTCAGGCAATTTAATACCTATAATAGGAATTAACTAGCTACTTGTAACTAGCCACTTTCCTCATTTTTCCTAACATTAAGACAGCATTGTGCTCTTTTTCTTTTTCTTTTTCTTTTTTTTTTTTTTTAAATTGAGAGAGGATCTCACTCTTGCCCAGGCTGGAGTACAGTGGTGCAACCATAGCTCACTGCAGCTTTGACCTGCCAGGCTCAAGTGATCTTCCCCACCCCAGCCTCCCGAGTAGCTAGGAATACAGGTGTGTACCATTACACCCTGCTAATTTTTGTAGAGACAGGGTTTCACCATGTTGCCCAGCCTGGTCTGTTTGAACTCCTGAGCTCAAGCAATCCACCTGCTTTCAACCTCCCAAAGTGCTGGGATTACAGGCATGAGCCACCACACCTGGCCCAATATTGTGCTCTTGATACAAAGTTTAGGTCTCTTAGATCTCCTCTGGACTAGAGATGGTTTTTAATTCTGTGGACTACTGTAAAGAATTTGACTAAATAGCAGTACAAATGTAGGTGGAAGGGTACAGTCAATACTATGTGCCTAAAAGTTAACACTCAGAGGCATTTGAGGCTTCACGATGATCTTGAAAGCACATATAACCCAGAGTTGATTATAGTCTGTTCTGTTGCAATGTTGGTTTCTTTAATGTGAATTGGCCCATACACACTTGGTAAATAGAGAGATGATGTCAATATAACATGAAAGTAGTGTTGATTCATAAGCAGTTTTTCCCACAGTGCTAATGTATAAACTGAAAATGGGGAAAGACCTTTCAATTAAAGAGGAAGGTTTGGTAATATTTGAAGACATTACACCAAAAAAAAAAAAGTTGCAAATCTGGCAGAGATAATTTAGTGAAAGAAATATCTATTCCAGTGGTTTCTAAAACCACCATACTTTGTACTGTCGAAAGCAGTCTCAGGAAGTTCAAAACCATTTACTCCTTTGTTTCTAAAGAAAGAAGATAACAAACAGGAAAGTCTACCCAAGAATAATTATTTTTTAATTTTTTGAAGCTTTTTAAAAAATGCCTTTAAAAAGTTACACTTAAAAAGAGAAAATACAAAAATAAGTCTCAAGTGGGTTTATTGGTGCAAATTTTATTGGGAGATTTAATTTTTTATTAAAATTGATGTGATTTTGCTGGGATGCTCATTACAAAATAACATAGGTTTGTGTGCTCTGGGCCCTGTCTTATTTTTAACATATCAGCCCAGTTATTTTTAGTGGGTAATTTTGCAGAGACATGAGTTTTTTTTTTTTTTTTTTCAGGAATACCCATATGTTGTTATAGAAGCTCCTGAACACATGTGTGCACGTGCTCGCACGCGCACACACACTCACTCACTCTCTCGCTCTCTCTCTCTCTGTCTCTCACCCAAATCTTTGGGCTATAATTTACTAAATGGCCTCATTCTAGTGCTATTTAAAAGAGTTTGTCATGCATTTTACTATACTGTTCTACAAATTTTATTTATAGTGAATATAAATTTTACTAGGTTTTAAAAAGATTATGCTTTTTAATAAAAACTAAAGTTGAGCATTAAGGCTTGCTAAATTAGAGAGGTGGTAAAATGAGCTAAAAGGAGGCGTCCAAGACTCCTTTACCTCTGAATACTGTGATGTTCTAATTGGCTATTCCAGATTGGACATCATTATTTTATGGAGATTTACTTTGCAGCATTTTTGAGCATTAATAATTTATAAGTGGACATAATAAAATAGAGCTCCATTTTGGGAGGCCCCATGTTGTCACTTCATGGTACCATCTGGTTGTCTATTCCTTATTAGCCAGGGTTGAAAACTGTAGTGCATGGGCTGAATCTGGCTCACTGCCTGTTTTTGTAAATAAAATTTTGATTGAAGTATAGCCACCATGCTCATTTGTTTGAGAATTTTCCGTACCTGTTTTTTTGATACACAGTATT
Organism: Hylobates moloch; assembly: GCF_009828535.3. NCBI lineage: Eukaryota > Metazoa > Chordata > Mammalia > Primates > Hylobatidae > Hylobates > Hylobates moloch. Next base: position 11,860,115 of record NW_026652276.1, read on the forward strand.
GCCTAGGAAGCTGAAAATATTTGCTGTCCTTTATGGAAAATGTATTAAGTCCCATGGGCTAAACAGATAGGCAGAAGGGATAGTTAAGTATCACTATTTTATATTTTTAAAATATATTTTTTAAACAGTCCTCAGTGAGAATATCACACTTTAAAATAATTTTAGGTAAGATCAGTGTGGGCATTGTTGATTTTTTCTTTTTCGTTCTTTCTTTCTTTCTTTCTTTTTTTTTTTTTTTTTTGAGATTGAGTCTCGCCCTTTTGCCCAGGCTGGAGTACAGTGACACGATCGCGGCTCACTGCAACCTCTGCCTCCTGAGTTCAAGCTATTCTTCTGCCTCAGCCTCCCAAGTAGCTGAGACTACAGGCGTGCGCCACCATGCCTGGCTCATTTTTGTAGTTTTTATTAGAGACGGGGTTTCACCATCTTGGCCAGGCTGGTCTTGAACTCCTGACCTCATGATCCATCCGCCTCTGTCTCCCAAAGTGCTGGGATTACAGGCATGAGCCACGGTGCCCTGCTGGGCATTGTTGAATTTAAGCCAGTTTTGTGAGCCTTGGTTTTCTAAATGATTTGGATACTGTTTGCTTTTTTGTGGTATAATATAGAGAGTCTACCTGCTAAGTTCTTAAGTTCATTGAAGGTATTAGTAAGGGCGTGAGAAATAACACAGGAGTAGAATTAGGTGGATCTAACGTAAGCTGTATAAAAGTCAACAGAACAATTTATTTGAGTTAAAAAGAGGAGGGCTGCTGCCCCAGTTTAGTTTCATATGGGCCAGTTCCTGATGACAAATGGAATGAATCATAATTTTTAATTGTTTTGGGCACTTATTTTTCACAAGATGTCTAGCTTTGTATGTAGTTTTCTTTCAAAATGAGTTGTTTAATTATCAAGGAATGCAACAAGCTATATTGTAAATTTTAAAATGAAATAAAGTAGAAGATGTGATTTAATTAAAACATCAGTCTGCAACAATCTTTAAGAAAATAAGAATGTAGAGGACCTGAATGACATAATTTATATTTCCTGTAGCTGTTAAATTCCATACCCCAAAAACAGAACATTACAACTCTTTCTTAGAATAACTATGGAATGATTTGAAAAATAGTCTCATTTCTGAAGAAAAAAGAGTTGAACTCTGAGATCTGTTAGTAGAAATATAACAAAAACAAAAGCAATTCTTAGAAATTAAATCTCTAATAAGAAACTCATTGGTTAAAGCAAAATTTTAGTCTGCAATGGGAAAATATCTAGGAAAAATTAAAATTAAATCACAATATATACGAGGCAGGAAAATCACATGATCCTGGGAGGTGGAGGTTGCAGTGAGCCGAGATGGTGTCCCTGCACTCCAGCCTGGGCGATAGAGCAAAACCCTGTCTGAAACACCAAAAAATAAAAAATAACAACAACAACCTTAGCTACAACTTTAGAAAATACACTTCTTGAAGTATATGTGTCCTTTCTAGAGTTTTTTTTTTTTTTTAAAGAAATTCCTCTATTCTAATAAGTCTTTAGAAAATATTATTACTTTCAGATTAGAACATTAAAAATAAAAATGATATGAGGGATCCAGGAACTATTTCCTTTCTTAAGAAGCTAATTTCTTACCTTCTTTTAAGACTCTTTTCATGAATTCTGGAAAGATGGAAGAAGTGATACAGAAAAGAGAAACCTTAGGTCCTCTTTTGGAACGGATGGTTGTACTTGTATATCTTAAGAAATTTATGGCATCCTTACAAATCGAGTTACAATTATTTTGTGAGATTTTCAGTGACTCATTTCTAAGTTCTTTTGAGATGGTGTTTGGAATAAAAGCCTTAAACTTTTTTTTAACAAGTAAATTTGGTATTAATGAAACTTTTGTCTAAATTTTCATTAGTGTATGCTCTTATGTGGAAGGTGGATATCAGCTATGAATTACATAAATTGCATTTATTACATTAATATCTCACCTGAATGGCAGCAGTTTTCTGGATATCTATTAACGTATGTTTGTTTTTTATTGCTTATGTAAATCTCATGTACCCGTTCCCTAAGGCCTAAAAAATAGTCTAACTGAAAACAGTTTTTTCATGTTCCTCAAACTTGCTTTTAGAACAGTGCTGGCATAAGGATTTGATTTATTGTAAATATGATGCACCATATCAATCATGGAATTATTTGAATGTTTTTTGGAACTTTTGTGGTAAATTCCATATTTCTCCAGGACTTTTTTGTGTTCTTTCTGTTGACAAGTACTTTAAAGTTTTAGCAAATATCACTATATTGATTTCATGTAGGTTTATTTATTGTGTAGTGCTTGAAATGGTTTTCTGTGTAAAATCAGTTTGAGAATTGGTTCGTCTTCTCTGCATTTGCTGTGTTTACCTGAATTTTAACGGACAAATTGGAAATCGGTATCAGTGTGGGAATCATCAATTGTCTTTTCCGTAAACTTTTAAAGCCATTACAGTCACATTATGTATTAAAAGTAGTGTTTAGATCTAAAGTCTAAATTTGCTTTTTGTTAAAATGTAGCATATTTGAATATCTGCACTAAAATTGCTGAAAAATGTGTTACTGCTTAAGCGACCATAACAACGCTGTGCAATTATGACTACTGGTGATAATAAACTCTTTGGTATGGGGGGGGGAGGTTCTAAGAGGCAGTTTCTTTTTGCCAGATTATTTAGTAGAATAATAATTAAAATTTATAAATATTTGGAAAAAGGGTAGGGTCAACAATGAATTGTGGGAAGCTTTAAGAAATATATAAAAATATTTCATTTTCAGTATTGTATTTGCATCTCAGTTTCCTGATAGATTTCTGTTTTGATTTTCTGCTGACAGGTCACATTTAGGGCAGGCAAAACATAAGGGATATAGCCCTCCTGAGAGTAGAAAATCTAATTCTAAGGCACCCAAAGTGCAGTCTAATACTACTTCCGAACTGTCAAGGGGACACCTTTCTAAAAGGTAAATCTTCATGTTGCTTATACATTTTCAAGGCAGAATTATTTGCATTCAAATCATTGCATAATGTTAAAACTTGAGGTTATTCCAAAATGTTATGATACATATTTTCATTATTCTCTAACTTTTAGGATTGACAGTTTATCACCTTTGCATTGATTAGTGCAGTATACCGTAGACAATGAGTTTGTCGATGATAAAATGATATTTTTGTTTGGAGAGCTATAAGATTCCCCCTTTGCTTAACAAACCATTATGGCCATTTTTTATTTCTTTTTATTTTTTAATCTTTTTTTAGTTTTTATTGTCAGAGCCATAGTTTAGGTCAGTGATTCTTAAGATCTAATTGGTAAGAGACTTTGGAAAGCAATGTTAACTGTGAAGATTTGATAGTACTACAATATAAAAATCTCTAACCTTCATTTTGAAAGTGCATATGTTAATGCTTATTTCTTCTAAGCTTTGACAAAGCAGTTGTGCTTGTGAATAGGGCATCAATATTCTGGCTTCCTCTGGTTCTGAACAATTAAGTGTTGTTTTTCTTGTAATCTTAATTCTTGTTTCGTGATTAGGAGTGTTAGTGTCAGTAATCTTTGGGCTAAAGAACACCCTTATCTTTTAATCAGATATTTTACTATCCAAAGTCACATCTGCTTTTGTTTTGTTCTTTTATTGCGTTTTACAGATTTGAACCTTCTGAAAACCTATGTTTAATACTGGACTTAGTAGGGACATATTCGTACTTTATTTTTTGAAAGCATTATGTATGACAGTTGTAATTATGACAAGCTGATATTAACTGTTTTCTTATCTAACCTCTTAGAAGCTGCAGTTCATCATCTGCTGTGATAGTTCCACAACCAGAAGATCCAGACAGAGCCAATACTTCAGAAAGACAAAAAACGGGGCAGGTGCCTAAGAAAGACAATTCTCGAGGAGTGAAGCGCAGTGCTAGTCCAGACTACAACAGGACCAATTCTCCTAGCTCTGCAAAAAAACCAAAAGCACTTCAGCATACTGAATCTCCCTCAGAAACAAATAAGCCACATAGTAAGTCAAAGAAGAGACATTTAGACCAGGAGCAACAACTGAAATCTGCACAATCACCATCAACAAGCAAGGCTCATACCAGAAAGAGTGGGGCCACTGGCGGTTCACGGAGTCAGAAAAGAAAAAGGACAGAGAGTTCTTGTGTAAAGAGTGGCTCCGGGTCTGAATCAACTGGTGCAGAAGAGAGATCTGCAAAACCTACCAAGCTGGCTTCAAAATCAGCCACCTCAGCCAAAGCTGGGTGTAGCACCATCACTGATTCTTCTTCTGCTGCCTCTACGTCCTCCTCGTCTTCTGCTGTAGCCTCGGCCTCCTCCACTGTACCACCAGGTGCTAGAGTGAAACAAGGAAAAGATCAGAACAAGGCCAGGCGTTCCCGTTCAGCATCCAGTCCCAGCCCCAGAAGAAGTAGCAGGGAAAAGGAACAGAGTAAAACTGGTGGCTCTTCAAAATTTGATTGGGCTGCTCGTTTCAGCCCTAAAGTTAGCCTTCCTAAAACAAAACTGTCTCTTCCAGGGTCTTCTAAGTCCGAGACATCAAAACCTGGACCTTCTGGATTACAGGCCAAATTAGCAAGTAAGTTTACAAAAAGGTCTTTTTCTTTAATTAAAGAAAGTTTCTCTTGGTTTGTCAAAAGCAATTATTCTTTAAAGTTAAGGGTTTTTTTCCCCCCAGTCGTACATAATCTTAGATGTATTACTGTCCATATAATTAAGTACATAACAGCATGTAGCAACTGCTACTACCTTTAGTTTTGTTGAGACAGGTAAGGAATACTGCCTTCCTATTATTAAGAAACCATCACATTTTAGTGTCTGCGTCTTTATTGGTCCTCACAGCATCTCCTACTTCACCGATTTCCTAATATCAGGATGGGACATAAAGTTGGATTTTCTTCTATACCACATACAAAATTATCATTTAGTTAGGAGTTCTTTTTAGTTATGAGTTGCCATGATCAGAGATCAACTATATATATGTTTTAGATAGAGTCTCACTCTGTTGCCTAGGCTGTAGTGCAGTAGCGCAGTCTCGGCTCACTGCAACCTCCACCTCCTGGGCTTAAGGCGATCCTCCTGCCTTGGCCTCCAGAGTAGCTGGGATTACAAGTGTGCACACCACGCCTGGGTAATTTTTGTGTTTTTAGTAGAGATGGGGTTTCACTATGTTGGCCACGTTGGTCTCAAACTTCTGACCTCAAATGATCTGCTCACTTCGGCCTCCCAAAGTGTTGGGATTACAGGTGTGAGCTACCATGCCTGGCCAAATACATTTTTTTATATGAGATATTCTTGATGTGTAGATACAATGAATTAAGTTATTACTATAAATATACCGCAATATAAATTAAACCTTATTCATATGTAATATCTCATGGTCTTTAAGGAGTTTTGTCTAAAGATGAATACTACTTATGTTTCACTACTCTTATATACACTACTGTGTGTCCTGAGTGAGAACGAATATTGCTCTCTAAAAGTTTACAGTGGAGTAGAAAGAATTTGTGTTTTGAGAATACATTGAAGCAAAGAAACAGAAAGTAGATGGAAGAAACATAGTGTTATGTGCATTCCTTCATGAGTCAGTTTTGGAGATATCCAGTAACTCTTCTCCCCCTCTTTTTACCAAAAGACTTCTTCAGGGAACCAGCTGCTCATCTGGGGAATGCTAGTGTCTTTCTTTTCTTTCCTTCCTTCTTTTTTTTTTTTTTTGAGACAGAGTCTTACTCTGTTGCCCAAGATGGAGTAGTGGTGTGAGTGGTGCGATCTTGGCTCACTGCAACCTCCACCTCCTGGGTTCAAGCAATTCTTCTGTCTCAGCCTACTGAGTAGCTGGGATTACAAGTGTGTGCCACCACACCCAGCTAATTTTTGTATTTTTAGTAGAGAGGGAGTTTCACCATGTTGGTAAGGCTGGTCTTGAACTCCATGTTGGTCAGGCTGGTCTTGAACTGGGACAAGTGATCCACCTGTCCCAGCCTCCCAAAGTGTTGGGATTGTAAGTGTGAGCCACTGTGCCCAGGCTTCTTTGCTTATTTCTATTTCAGAAACCTATAAAGGACAAATAGGATAATAAAGCACATATCTCTACAGTTTTTAAAAGCGTTTAAATTTTATAATACCTAATTAGAAAGCTTGCTTTTAAGCATCTTTTCTTTGATGAATTTTAGATCTACATTTGGGTAGGGCTATAATGTTTTCTTGGTTTAAAAAGATTGTATATAGTGTCTACTAGCATTCTTGTCAAAGTATAGCTCATACTGAATCAGCCTAACTTAAAATTGAATCGGAACTGTTAGCTCTGTTTAATTTAACACTGCAATCTAAAACTACTTTTGGTTGATTCACGTATTACCCGAAATGACAATACTATTAATAGTAGGTACTGCATAAAAAATTTTATGTTTAACCTGTATGATAGGTTATTGTGAAGTAACATATTTTATTTTTAGATTGAACTTTGTTCTGTTTTGGTATTTTAAATATGCAGAACATCTGTATGAAATGTTTTAAGTTTAAAGGATTAAGATAGGCTAGATCAGTATCTTGAAGTGAGAAAGGAAAAAAGGTCCAAGTTAAAAGGACAACCCAACTATTTGTCCTTCCAAGGCTTTATTGATAATTGGAGTTATATATGTCAGCTTTTATACTGCCTTTCCTCCCTGTGTTTTGTGTCTGTCAGTCCTGCTATGTAATATTCACAGCTAGTGAGCCAGGTTGAGTTTACAGCAAGCTGCTTAGGATTCACTTCCCCTTCTGCCTTCCAGTCTGCCTCGAAGAACTCATCTCTTATATGTAGGAGGGTTCCTAGGGCTAGGCAATAGCAGATTGTACTTGAGTGCCATGGCCTTGGTCCTTTGTAGAGATCAGCTTTCTTTTCTTTATATAGTCTGTTAACATGATTTTTAAAAGAAAACCCAACTCTACCAGTGGCTAATCAGTGGGGTTTCCTTGGTGTTTCAATCAGGAAACACCAAGAGTTTTGGCAGTGTCATTATGCTGCTGGTTTAATAAAACCAATCCAGATAATTCCATTAAGCCTGCTCAGCACATAGTCACAAGCTAATTTAGTATTTTAAAACTCATTTCACCATTATTTCATTCACCTTCGAAGTATCTGTGTTCTATTGTCACTATTAAATCACTTTTCCATTTTCACTGCCACTATCCCAGTTCTGATCTCTCATGGTAGCCCAAGCTGTTGAAACAAGAGAATGGAATCAGCGTTTGTGTAGCATAAAATAAGTGCCAGGTATTTTACATATGTAGTTACATTTTCTTTTTAAAAAAACGGTGCTTTAGAATACATTTTTTTTCTTTTTTTTCTGAGACAGAGTCTTGCTGTATTACCCAGGCTGGAGTGTAGTGGTGCAGTTGGCTCACTGCAACCTCTGCCTCCCAGGTTCACGCGATTCTCGTGCCTCAGCCTCCCAAGTAGCTGAGATTACAGGCGCCTGCCACCATGCTTGGCTAATTTTTGTATTTCTAGTAGAGACAGGGTTTTGCCATATTGACCAGGCTGGTCTCAAACTCCCAACTTCAGGTGATCTGCCTGCCTCGGCAGCCTAGGATAGTTATCAAGGAAATGTATTCCAAGGAGATGAAATAACTTCTCTGAGTAATATACCTCATACTTGGCAGAGTTAGGATTTGAAGATGGGGGTAGTAGGTGTGACCTTGAATGAAGCATTTTCTTTTTTTTTTTAAACCCATTTCAGTTTCTGTGTTTTACTGTTGTAACATAATTGGGCCATTTGGAGATACTAAGACTCTAGAGGAAATGAAATTTTATTTGGTCCTTCATTGATAGTATTGATTAAATTTAGAGATGAATACTATGTGGACTCAAGGATTCATACCATATCATTCACTATATATTTGCTGTTTTTCAAATAAATGAAAACATTTCAAAACAAAGTAGCATATATTTACTGTGCTTTTAAGTGCCTGACAGTTGTTCTGAATACCTTACGTGAGTCCTCTTATTTGTTCCTCATCGGTCTTGTGTAGCAAGTTGTTTTTTGTTTTTGTTTGTTTTAAGATGGAGTCTTCCTGTGTTGCTCAGGCTGGAATGCAGTGGCACGATCTCAGCTTACTGCAATCTCTGTCTGCTGGGCTCAAGTGATTCTCCTATCTTAGCCTCCCAAGTAACTGGGATTATAGGCACGCGCCACCATGCCTGGCTAATTTTTTGTGATTTTAGTATGGAGACGGGGTTTCACCATGTTGGTCAGGCTGGTCTTGAATGCCTGACCTCAAGTGATCCACCCCCCGCGGCCTCCCAGAATGCTGGGATTACAGGCATAAGCCACTGTGCCCAGCCTCTGTGTGGCAAGTATTTTTATTCCCAGTTTACAGGTTAGGAAGCTTTGGATCATTAGTCAAGTTACCTGTCTAAGGTCACAGAACTAAGAAGTGACAAAGCAGAGTTAAAACCCAGGCCATTTGATCCCAGAAATTGGCCTTGAGAACAGAATGCATAGGGGTGAACAGATAGGGCAAGCTCAGTCTGGGTAGGTTTCTTGAAGTCAAAACAAGGCATTGTGCATTTTAGGCATGATTAAATGTGTCACTTCAGAAAATAGTTTATAATAGAATTAATTGGCAGGTCATGTTTCTTAAGGATATAGGGGCAAAATGTGGTATTTTATGATCGTCTTTGGGTTTCAGGTAATGATATTTTGAGGAGTAGAGCCAAAAACGTCGGATTCAAATCTTAGTTCTGCCATTTTTTCAGCTGGTAACTGTGGGGAATGTTTGTAACTTTTTCTCTGTAAAATGGGCATAATAGCTATTTGAGGAATAAATGAAAACATTAGAAGACTTAGCACAGTTCTTAGTACACAGGAGGCATCACAAAATTTAGGGTGTACAATTGAAAGTGAATATCTTAAGGCAGAAAACATATTCAAAGCAGCATTTTGAGAATAGGGGGTCAGTAAGTCCTGGCCATTGGTCAATTTTAAGGTAGCTATTAGATTTGGAACACCAGATTTAAAGTTTTTTTATTTCCTAAAAATCAAATACTACCTGTTGTCATTTGCAAGTTGGAACTAAATAATGTATACACATGGACATAGAGTGTGGAGTAATAAGCATTGGAGACTGGGAAGGAGATGAAGGATGATAAATTACCTCATGGCTGTAATATACATTATTTGGATGATGGTTAATACCGAAAGCCCAGACTTTGCCACTAAGCAATATATCCATATAACAAAACTGCACTCATACCCCTCAGATTTACACAAGAAAGTCAAAACTAGAAATATATATACAAATAAAATTGCATAATTTTATATATAAAGAAACATGTAACCTATGTAAATGGATACATCAACATAAATGAAAACAAAAATGTCAATACATGTACATTGCTTTAAAAAATATTGTTAGCTCCTCATAGTTTGGCGAGGTTGGGCAAATCATTCAGCTATAGTTATGATACCAACCCTATTCCTAATCCTATTTGCAAAATAATAAGATTCCTCCTTGTGAAGCATAAATGAAAAGATTTTCAAAGTTATTTTCACATATGAAGTGCCATAGAATGCAGCAACATATTGCAATGCAGCAACATATTGCAATGCACCATGTAATGTTGAAGTAAGAGTTATGGTCATGTATGTATGTATTTTATTATTTTTTTTGGAGTCGGAATCTCATTCTTGTCGCCCAGTCTGGAGTGCAGTGGTGTGATCTTGGCTCACTGCAAGCTCCCCCTCTTGGATTCAAGTGATTCTGGTGTCTCAGCCTCCCAAGTGGCTGGGATTCACAGGTGCCACCACACCTGGCTAATTTTTGTATTTTTAGTAGAGATGGGGTTTTGCCATGTTGGCCAGGCTGGTCTCGAACTCCTGACCTCAGGTGATCTGACCGCCTCGCCCGGCCAGGTCATGTATTTAAAGGGCTTTTGTATGCATCAGGGTTTTTTGTTTTAACGTTAGTCCAGAGGCCAGAATTAGATTCACTGGGTGGATGGAAGTTGAGAGATGGGCTTCTGATTAATACAAATCTTAGTAGAATAAAAATCTAAAAATTATATTAAAAATAGAGTAGGCCATTGTGAGAAATTTCACATTGGGTAGGTTATTTTATTTTATTTTGGATATCCTTTGTTTTCTTCCAGTTTTTAAGAATCGAACCTATTTGAATGTGATGTGTTTCCTTAGGTAAAGACTTACTCTAAGACATAATTGGTCAGTAGGAGAGCTTCATAGTAAAGGAAATGTTTTAAAAATTGTAGGAACAACAGTATTTTTAAGATGCTTTGTGAAAAACCATTCCCCGTGTTCAAGTATTATTCAAGGAGATTCTAGATAAGCAGGAATATGTTGAACGCTGTGGGAAGACTTGCAGTAACTTCTTAACTCAATAATTTGCAAATTAATTTGACCAGCTATTATTTGGGAATCAGTAGTGGTTCATGGAATACACTCAGGAAATGATACAATACATTTAGTGAGGAAGCTTAAACAGGAAGACCTTGTTATTGTGCTGCTTAGTCAATTGTTGATAGGCCACTGAACAAGTTCTCGGCGAGGCACTAGGGCTGGCAGAAGATCTAGTGAAACCGCTGCTTTAGTGATAGACTTCCTGAAGCATTGCTGCTTGCCAGCTATATCTCATCAAAACAGCTCTGAGACAAAGGTCATTCTGTGTTACTTGGTAAAAGTCTCCTGAATACCCCAGAAAGAAGAGTGTTATGTAACAATTTTTAATGTACATTAGGAAGTTATAGCTGTCTCTGTTGTTTAGCCTAAGTAAGTAGACATTTTTGCAAATTTTATACAGCCTAGATATAAAACCAGTAGGGTAATGTAATGATATAGATGGCTTCAAAAATCTTTTTATATTTTAATATACTTTAAATAATTTTATAACTAGTTTGGCTTCAAAATACATTTTGCTAATCTACTTATAAAAGCTAATTAAAAAAAATTTTTACAATAATTTCAAAATGAGTAGGTGATGGTTGTATAGAATTATAAGAAACAATTGGTGATCAAAATCTGAGTAATTATGGAACCTGTTTATAGAAAAACTTAAGTTATATTTCCAGGCTGATGTTCTATTGAAGATCTACTTTACTCTCTATTATTTAAAGTGGACATCATGTGCACGTTATTAGTAACATAGCAGTAGTTAACAGCTTACTTTTGTCTTGAGTTTCATATTCTCCTGGTGACTTGCATATAGCCTGTGGTTTTTATCAGACCTAGACAAGAACCAGGCAAAAGCCAAATTCTAGAAAGGAGATCTGATTAGATTAGGAAGACGTAGTGCTTTGCACCCCTAGCATGGAGGGAGGAAATAAGAATGAGTTGAGCAGGAGAAATGAATTTAAGTTAGATACATGGTTTCACCAACTTGCATCTTGTAGGATCATCTCTACTTGCGTGAACAAAGTAGATTATCTGTGAGCCCTGTGAAGAGTTGGGCAGGGAGCTTTTAAGGAAACGGGTTGAGTGTCAGTTTTCTATATTACAAGGCAGCTATTAAAGTAATTTAGCAACTTAAAAGTTTAAAAGTTCCAATATGTGACCAGCCAGATTTAAAAAAGAGATCATTTAATTGTAAATACAGCATTGACTTCTTTGTTAACAAGGCTTTGCTTTGTATTACATTGCTTGGAAATTATAAATGACCATGTTATGTATTTTTTTGTATACAAGGTCAAAATAAGAATTAAATTAACCAAATTATGTTTTACTCAACTTACATTAGTAATTGCCCTTTATATTCTTACGTGTATTCTGGAATGGTTTTGACGCTTCTGGTTCTGCTTTATGTTTGTTAAAAAGAATCCAGAAAGTACCAAAATATACAAAGAAGAGAAATACAAAATCACTTTTAATTTCATTCACCAAGGGCTACCTCTTTTTTTTTTATATTTTTTTTTTGGTGTGTATCATGCCAAAAATTTTCGCTTTATATTTATCAACACTTATGTGCAGTGTAAGGTGAAAGAGTTATATAAGATCTTTTTTTTCCTTCTTCTTCAAGAAGATAATCATAGCTTACTGCAGCCTTGATCTCAAAAGATTCAAACAGTGTTCCCACCTCAGCACCCCGGGTAGCTGGGACCACAGGCACATGCCACCATACCCAGCTAATTTTTTTAGAAATATTTTTTTTTTGGGGGGAGATGAGGTCTCACTATGTTGCCTAGGTTCGTCTCAAACTCCTGGACTCAAGCGATCCTTCTGTCTAGGCCTCCCAAAGTGGTTGGATTATAGGCATGAGCCACTACGCTTGGCCAGATCTATTATTTTTTTTTAAAGCAGTCTTTCTGCCACTTTGCTCTTTTCTATAGCTGATTATTTTGATGTTTCAGTGTCTAGATTATGTGCTTTTATATGTCCCTTGTTGATTCTTCTCCCCCACCCCCAACTGTTTGATCCCTGTTGTGTTCCCCTTATGGAAAATGAAGATTTTGCATTCTAACCTTACCCCACCCCATTCACCTACCAAACACATACTGTTATATACTTCCTGTCTTCCCAGTGATGATCAGCACGCAGGGTTTATTGTGTCATGAACATCTAAATGTTATTTACACTGAGCCATGTAGGAACATTTCCTTTCTCACACATTTTTGCTTTTCCTGAATTTTAAATTCCTTTTTGTTGTTGTTTTCCTTACTTTCCCATGAACTTACTCAAACTCCACATTCCTTACTAATTGTCACAATCTTTTCTCAAGCTGTCTGCATGCATTTGTTTCATCTTCTTGAAGAAATGAGGCCTCTGGATGGTTGTTCTTTATGCCTGGTTATACTGCTTTAGCCTTGAGATTTCTTCAGTCTTCTTAGTTTCCCTTTTCTAGATTTCATGTCATCTTTCTTGGTTTCTTGTTTTGGTGGAATATTTCTTCCTGATTCTAAGGAAAAGTATTTATGAGATTTTAATAAAATTTATTTTTTCAAAATTTAGATGTCTGAAAATGTTATACCACCCTGATACTTATTTGCCAGATCGGTGAATATAGAGTTCTGGGTTGGGAATTACTTTCCTTCAGAATTTTCCAGAAGTATATAGTGTATTCTGTCTTTCAGTACTGGCACCATTCCTAATTCCGATTTATTCCTTGATAGGGTGACCAACTGGTTTTGCTTTCTCTGGATCTGGGGCATTCTGAAGACTCAGGACTTACAGCTCTAAAACCAGCATAGTCCTAGGCAAACTGGGACTGTTGGTCACTATGTACTTGTTTCTTTTCTCTTTCTTGATTTTCTGTTGAGTGCTTGTCTTCTTAAATGGTCTTGATCTTACTGTTTGACATTGCTTTCCTTTTTCGTTGTTTCTGATAGATTTCTACTTCATCTTCCAACTTTTCTCTTGAAATGCTTTTTTTCCCCCATGTTTGCCATGTTTTATTTCCAAGAGGTGATTTTGTTTTCATTTCCTTGTTTATAGAATCATGTGTTTGGTTTATGGTTGCATTTCTTTTTTGATGACATTAATGGTGAGTTTTCTTTGCCTGTGTAATCTTAAGTATTTGTGTGTGTGTGGGGAGCGGGGGCTGCATTTTGGATTGGTTTTGTCTTTCGTGTTAGGAACTTTCCTCGTATTCTGGTAATTCTGGTAATTCCTGGTTGTCTCCTCATAGTCAAGTGTAATTCGAGACCAAAAGTCTAATTTGTAAGCTCTGAGTACATAAGGGAGGTTTGACCAAGATTCATTGTTTAGTGATCTGGTTGGGTCATTTTGTTGTAAACTTCCTCTTATCATTATTTTTAGATCTTTTTTTCTTTAGCTGGTAAAATTCCACAGAGAAGATTGTTTCAAGCTTCTGCCTCAAGGTGAAGCCCTGAGTGCCTGAGTTCTGGGGGCCAAGTGGGAGAAGAGGCCACAGACTGAGGCAGAATAATGTATATTGTCAGACAGTATGTTTGTACTCGATTCCCTTCTCTCCCTCTTATTTTTGGTATAGTGAACCTATTTGTGCTGTGTACTTTAGTCAGGAATTTCTATATTCTATACTTCCTAAAGAATAAAGGTCTTGTCTTTTGCTGGAACCAGGAGAGGAATCGTTACCCAGCTGTACAAGTGTGGGAGAGGATCTGAGGATCTGATGCCTTATAAACAGCCTATCAGCCAATCTTCAGTTTTAATCCCAACACTGCCCTAGAGGTATCTGGCATCATCAGATCCTGAGCCTTTTTGGGTTTCTCTGGTGTCAGTTTAATTGGTAGTTAAATCTCAGCTTTCTACTTTCAGCTTTCTGGACTTCCCAGTGCATTTAGCCGCGGCATTTCTGGTTTTCATTTCCTAAAATTGTATTGTAATGATAGTGTCTTCCATTCTCATCCTTGTAGGTTTATGTCTCAGATTGTTTTAATGCTATATTAGTGGCATTTCATGTGGAGACAGAAGTGAGTGCATGTGTGTTAAATCTTCTGTCTTTACCCAGAAGGGAGACACTTCGCTAGGCATATGCAAAAGTATGATCTTGCTGCACATGACAGTAGGCATTACTTTTTTAGTGCCTGTTATGTGCCATTCTCTGAAATAGACATTTGATGTCTGTTAAATTTCATCTTCAGAATGACAGAGCAAGGTAATAGTTGTAGTTGTGGAGAAACAAAAGTGCATTATTTGTCTAAACACTTTGTAATAGACTGGTTTCCTTTCAAATAACTATAAATTACATCATTCGTAATGGCTAGATATGGATGTGCCCTAATTAAGTATAGCTTTGTAATTTATACCACTCTTTCCTTGTTAAGTCACTGGTTATATTCTTTTTAGATATTGACATATATTTTGAAACTGCACTTAGAAATATATGAATTTAATTCCCACCAGCTGTGTAAAAGTGCCAAAGTGTTCACATCCTCATTAAATAATAACGGTTTTCTTGCAACTTTAATTACCATACTGTTTTATTTAACTATTCCCTATTATTGGGCATCTAGCTCCTTTCTAGTTTCTCCTTATTATAAGTACTGCTTAGATGAATACCTTTGGACATTTCCAATATTTGTAATTCATATTGACAAATCAGTGCATGAAATGGCTGTGCATTGACTAGGAAATAAAAATTTGCTTTAAAAATTGCATTTGGGATTTATCTCATCTGCAAAATCTGTCTTATTACTGAGTTATTTTAAAATAAAAGTCTGTGATTCCTTTTTATAACCTCATAGATTACTTTTCATTTTTTTTTGAATTTATTTTTACCAGAGTAACCATCAATGTAGTTACACGGGCATACCTTGGAGATGTTAATGCACTCAGTTCCCAGCCACCACAATAAAATTAAAATCACAGTAAAGTGAGTTCCATGAATTTTTTTGTTTCCCAATGCACATAAAAGTTGTACTTACACTATACTGTAATCTAGTAAGAATGCAATAAATAGCATTGTGTCTAAAAAAACAGTGTACATGGCTCAGTTAAAAATATTTTATTGCTAAAAATTGCTAATGATCATCTGAGCCTCAGCGAGTCATCATCTTCTTGCTGGTGGATGGTGTTGCCTCAGTGTTGAGAGGTGCTGACTGATGAGAGTGGTAGTTGCTGAAGGTTGGCGTGATTGTGGCAGTTTCAAAACGAAGTTTGCAGCGTTAATTGACTTTTGCTTCCACGAAAGATTTCAATATAGCGTGTGATGCTGTTTGATAGCATTTTATCTATAGTAGAACTTCTTTGAGAATTGGCGTCAATTTTTTTCCAACCCTGCTGCTGCTGCTTTATCACTAAGTTTATATATATTTTAAATCCTTTCTTTTCATTTCAGTGATGTCCACAGCATCTTTCCACGAATAAATTCCATCTCAAGACAAAAACTACCCCCCCCCCCCCCCCCCCCCCTTTTTTTTTTTTGGAAAAAAAGAGACAGGGTCTCGATCTGTCACCCAGGCTGGAACGCAGTGCTGTGATCATAGCTCACTGCTCAAGTAATCCTCCTTCCTCAGCTTTCTGAGCAGCTGGGTCTACAGGCTTATGTCACCGCACCCAGCTAATTTTTTTTTTTTTTCGTAATTTTTTGTAGAAACTATGTTGCCCAGGCTGGTCTCAAACTCCTGGTCTCCAGCAATCCTCCTGCCTCTGCATTCTGAACTGCTGGGCTTACAGATGTGAGCCACTACACCCGGCCAGGCATTTGTGTTTTAAAGATCCATCATAGTCATCCCCTGATATGCCTATAAATGTAAATGACTTATAGCAATTTTTTTGATATCTACCCTTGTTTAAGACATTAATTTGTATACTGTATTCTTTTAAAATATAAAGAGGTTTTATTTCTTTTGTTTTGGAGAGTTTTAACTAGTTTTTGAAATTTGGATGAATTCTTACGTGTTTTTTTTTTTTCCCCTCAAAGTCTGGGTCAGTAACCATTTTCTGCAAATGGCCATATAGTAAATATTTTAGGCGTTGCTGACCACATACAATCTTTGCCACATATTCTTCTTCATTTATTATGACTCTCTGGAATGTATAAACCATTCATAGTTTGAGAGGCTCAGGTTGCCAGTCAGATTTGTCCCACAGGCTGCTGTTTGCCAACACCTGCTCTAGACTAAAAATTCTAATAATGACTTATGGTCTGAATTCTGGGATTAATGGTGGATATTCAACCAAAATTAAATGGAAATACAAATCAGTTCACATGATGAGTAAAGCCAAGAGAATGCCTAGCTTCACGCTTGGCTGGATCCAGAGGTCAAATGAAGATAGCACTTGCAATCTCACTTCTTGTGACCTCCCTCAGACTCTCCCTTTACAATAAAAGAGGATAATATCTACTCATTTATATATCAACATTTAAAGAAGTCCTGATTTCCTTGGGTTATATACCTGTCCTTGAATGAATCAGTATGGTAGAGGAGAAAAAAGGGGGATGATGGTGAGGATTGGTGTTTGACCTTCTTGTGTAGTAGTAGGAATGTGTTGGAAAAGACATTTCCAATGGTACCACATGGAGAAGAGGTAGGAGATAGCTTTCCAGAGAACTTAAAAAATAAATAAGCAGTGCACTCAGAAAAAGAGTTTCTGTACATTAAAAATAGGTGTGTGTACTTGATCATCTAAAGTCACTTTAAAATGCACATGTAAGTTGGAAGATAACAGTAATTATTTGAATGGAATAATTACTTATGGAATGAAGATCTTAAATTAACTTCCCTCACCTCTTCGTCCCTGCCCGATTTTTATAGTCTTATCAAATACATTGACATTGATGTTTGTTTTGACTTCTTGTATAACAGAGGGAATCTTGAAGAAGCTGGAAAGTTTACTTACTTCATTGCTAGAATACTTCATCATGGTGGGGGAGACTATATTTTGATTGTGGGACTGTGTAATAGGTCTGATGTGTGTATCTCAGATTACCATATGAAAGATTAACATGCCTTTAACATAGATCATGTAAGAATGGAAGATAGCATAAAAACAGGACAGCGAAGATATATTATTCAGTTGACTATTTCTAATTTTTAAGTAACGTAGCATAACTAAGAGTAAAAGCCATTCCAGTATTGGTAGTGACCTACCTTTGGTGACTCCTTTTAAGTAGGCAGACATATTACTTGAGCTCATTTCTCCTGCAAAATGATGAGATTGGAATCATTAAATAATAGTCTAATGTAATGAGAAATACATTTTAAAATTTATAAAATTTGAAGTAGACAAGTAAATCATGTAAGTAGGAAGTACTCCAAAGCATCTTAACTATTATTACATAAGAGTAAGTAAAATATCTAAGGTCATTGTCACTCCTCAGTCTGATTCTCTTACAATGTTGTTTTAAACATTCAAAGCTTGCAACTGGATACATATATTTTTAATTATATCACATTTTGAAAGCCAAACCTTGCAAATTGCCGCTGTTTTGAAAGACTGAAACCTTGAACTTTGAATAAATCAGTTTTTTTTTTTTAATTAGGAATACATGTTCTTTTTTTTCTTTCTTTATTTTCCTTCTTTTCTTCTCCCCTCCCTTCCTTTTCTTCCTTTTCTTTTGCAAGGTCTCACTCTATCATCCAGGCTGGAGTGCAGTAGTGCGATCTGTGGCCTTGGACTCCTGGGCTTAAAGGATCCTCCCGCGTCAGTTTCCTAAGTAGCTGGGATTATAGACATGCATCACCATGCCCAGCTAATTTATTTTTATTTGTTTATTTTTTGTGGAGACACAGGGTCTTACAGTGTTGTTGATGCTGGTCTCAAACTCCTGGGCTCCCCCATTCCTCCAGCCTCAGCCTCCCAAATTGCTGGGATTTCAGGCATGAGCCCCACTATATCCAGCCTGTGTTTTTTGTTTGTTGTTTTGGTTTGGTTTTCTTGTGAGGACAAGATCTGCGTTGCCCAGGCTGGTCTCAAACTCTCAGGACTCAAATGATGCTCTGGCCTTGGCCTCCTAAAGTGCTGGGATTACAGGCATGAGCCACCATGCTCAGCCTGTTTTTGTTTGTTTGTTTGTTTGTTTGTTTTATAGACACATCTATATTGGAGAACAGAACAATTAGGATTTTTAGGCAGACAATACTAACCTCCAGTTTCATCTTTATCCAGAGGTTTAAAGATTATAGGAACAAGGGCATGTATACCTATACCAATATAATAAGGTCAAGAATTTTGAGGGAAAGAGTACATCTACATTTATACCTAACTTCATTACACAAAACCTTTGGGGTAAGAGTATATTAATCTGACCAGTGACATTCTTGTTGAGTGGCATCATAAAGGTAAACGATTAATGTAGTTTTGCTGCATTACAGAGCCTGGGAAAGGGGGGTGGGGAGGGAGGGAGAGAAGGAGGGAGGGAGGGAGGGGGGGGGAGAGAGAGAGAGAGAGAGAGAGAGAAAGAGAAAATAAGAGAATTACCTACAAGGGATCAGGAAGGACCTTTTAGAGCAATGGAAATGTTTGTGTCTTAATGGTGATGCTGGTTATATGGGTAAATACATTTGTCAAACCCGTTGAACCACTCACAATAAGTATATTATTATCACATGTAAGTTATAGTTGAAGACAGTGTAAAAGAGAGTTAAAACAGTGAAGTCTATTTTAGGACATGAATAGTGAAAGAGTAAAGTTTGATTAAAAAATATGTCATCACTTCAAATCAGCAGTGTAGCCCACAGTACATTAGTTTGAATAATTTATTTTTAATGTCACTAAATAGATGCAAAAGTGTGTGCTACTATTACTGTATCATGGTATGTATAAAGATATTTTACTATTCATGAATGAAGTACTATGTAATACTAAATGACAAGAATACAGGGTTTTAAGTGCTTTGTTATAAGCAAAAACACTGTATTTTTTGGTGTGTTTTAATATAATGTACGTTTGCGTTTTTTTCTCTCTAAACTGTACATTCGTAAGTCTACTTTAACTTAGTCACACAAATCCGATAGAAAAGCAAGTGTAAAATTGAATGCTTTCTGAAATACTATTTTAAAATAATTTATGAATTTTTAAAATATTAAACATGATGCTAATTAGCCAAACGTATTACCAAGCTAGCTCCCTAGATCTGTTTCCATGCCCTGTCTCTTAGGTGACCAGATTGTGTGCCCTGACAAAGACAGCATAGGATATCAGGCATATGATTATATCAAGTAATTCTGGCAGTATGCTATGTAGAAAACCAACCTAAAAATAAGGTTGAAATTTAATAAACTCTTAAGCCAATCATCTTTTCCCAATTCAAGTTTCATTCTTTGATTCTTTTATGTCAGCTTCACCTGTTTAGATAATCTTTCACGAAAGTTATTTTGAAAAAGGCCCAAAAGATATAGTTTAGATGTCTAAAAGGTAATGCCTGTCTAAACATAGATTTTTATCTATGTAGCTTCTGTTTCATGTTTGCAGATTCTTGAATAAGTTGATTTTTCACTTAGCAACTCTCCCTTTAAGTCTGCTGTAAAGACCGTCTCAAGTTGAACGAACTGAAGTTTTAATTTGAGTCTAAAAGATCAAGAAAATGTCTAGAATCCTTTTTACTGTTTCTCTCCCAGTTCTTTTACTGCTGTTTTTTCCCAAAAGAGTAAAGAATTGTTTTTCCCCTTTAAAGCAATGAAATCAGCAAAATTAAAACTTCTTGAAAAGAAGCAAGTGACCAGGACCAATTCTATAATTAATTGGTCTCTGAAAAAGTTAACAGCTATTTAAGATGATGCTGAGTTCTCATGGAAATATGATTGGTAACTTTGGAGACCTTTCACTGTTGGAGGTCTTTGTTTAGATTGAGTATAAAGCCTAGGATGTCATTTATGGTAAGACCGTGAGGGTTGGGCGAGGGTGGATGCTGTCTTGGCTTTCTTATTGTTCATAAAATAGTAATAAACTTTACTTAATTGATACACCATTTTCGAGCCTGTTGACCTGTAAAGGCATAAGTTAGCTTCCAGAATAAAATGTAAAGTGTGCTTAATTGACTCTCCCCCCTAATTATACAATATTTTATAGATCAGACTTCCTAATAACCTTCAGTCAAAGTGCATGTACCTTTCTGATGGGTGGTATAACTCATTTTGTTCTCTCATACCTTATTGATGAGCCTTATATAAACTAACTGAAATGGGACAATATAAGAACAGTGTAACAAAGTTGATAAACTTAATGACGTTTAGTAAATTCTTGAAATAAATGGTATATACAAAAAAACTCACCTTTGTTAGTGGAGAAGAGGAGCAGGTGAGAAAAGAACTTTGAAAGAGGAGAGATAGGCAGGACTCTGGGGATAGCTTGGGTCAAGGTTGGGCCCAAGTGAGAAGACCGATCCTGAACTGGAGTGCCAAGTACCATTAGCTTTTTCATTATGAATAGGCTGTGGAAATAAAGCTAGCAGTACTGTTGGAGAGGTTATAAAAATATTCTGTCAAGTTTTGAACATGATGACCTGAAGAATTTTATAATTTTTAATTAATGATAATTTCTCATTATAAAATTACACTTCCATTTTCCGTGGATAGGTTTAAGAAAATCTACGAAGAAACGCAGTGAGTCTCCACCTGCTGAGCTCCCCAGTTTGAGGCGGAGCACACGCCAAAAGACCACGGGCTCCTGTGCTAGTACCAGGTAATTTTTTTTGTTTGTTTATAGTGAGTTCATTTATCTTCTTTTGCTCAGTTTCAACTTTCATCAAAATACTTAACTCCATAGGTTGTTTTTTGTTTTGTTTGTATTTTGATGGAGTCTTGCTCTTGTCACCCAGGCTGGAGTGCAGTGGCACAATCTTGGCTCACTGCAACCTGCGCCTCCCGGGTTCAGGTGATTCTCCTGCCTTGGCCTCCCTAGTAGCTGTGATTACAGGTGCCTGCAACCCCACCCAGCTAATTTTTGTATTTTTAGTAGAGACATGGTTTCACCATGTTGGCCGGGCTGGTCTCCAACTCCCAACCTCAAGTGATCCACCCTCCTCAGCCTTTCAAAGTGTTGGGATTACAGGCGTGAGCCACCGTGCCTGACGATTTTTAAAAAATTATTTAAATTTTTTTTTACTTGAGTAAAGACATATTCTAACATAACCGGTATTATCTTTGTGAATTTCTCCGCAATATTTATTTATTATTTACATGTTTTTACTAAGTTTTAATCATTCTATTTCTTGACGATACTTTTATCCTCTACTTTTCCTTTGTTGTTATGCTATTTTCACAATACTGTTGACAGTAGCAGGACCTTTGGCTGTTTACAGAGTTCTAGTCTTCCAAATATACTTCTAATGAGCATCTTTATGCAGATTTGGGTTTTTTTTTTTTTTAAAGGTAGTTAAATTTCCCAATAGTGTGATTAATGAATCAAAAAGGATGCCTGTTTTAACGGCTGTACTGTTGCCTAATTGGTTTCTGAAGTAGCTGGGACTACAGGCGCATGCCACCGCACCTGGCTAATTTTTGTATTTTTAGTAGAGACAAGGTTTCATCATATTGGTCAGGCTGATCTTGAACTCCTGAGCTGAGGTGATCCACCTGCCTCAGCCTCCCAAAGTGCTGGGATTACAGGCGTGAGCTACCGCATCCAGCCAGTAGTAATCCACTATTTACCCTGGAAATGATGCTCTATTTTAAATGAATTGAATTTACTCTGCAGGAAGAGTCACTTTTCTGTTTAGTTGGAAGTGTTTTAAAAATCATTTCTGTTTCTGAGGATGACAACAGCTCACAGTAACACAAAAGCTTGTATTGTAAATGCAATATAACTTGGAAGAATTTTAAATATACAAAGTCTTGGTTGTTATACATGGTGAGTTTCTGCACTTACTTTTATTTAAAAAGAGGACGAAGAAGAAACTGGCTTTGTGCTCCATGAATTTGAGCTTTGTGTTGTGTATACATTGCTCCTGGTTCACTGGTAATGCTGCCCATGATGACATTTTTCTGTTGTAGTCGGCGAGGCTCTGGCCTGGGCAAAAGAGGAGCAGCTGAAGCTCGTCGACAGGAGAAAATGGCAGACCCTGAAAGCAACCAGGAGGCAGTAAATTCTTCAGCTGCTCGGACAGATGAAGCTCCCCAAGGAGCTGCAGGTAGATTGGTACTTCTTAGCTTTAAAATGTGTTTCTGTCTTTTACAGATTTGATGGGCGGAGGGAGGGAAGTATGCTAGGTGTTACTATCGTATAAACTTCTTGTTCTGTTTTGTTTTACTTTACCAGTTTGATATTTTGATTAGTTGGATTTGGTTGCCATTTTAAAATTCTCATCCAAATTTGCACTAATTACATTCAAAAGGCTTTTAGGGAGAAGTAAACTCTGTTTAAGCTTTTTATATGTTGACTAGTGTGTATAACTGCCCACTGATTGAAAGAATTTAAATTCATAGTAAAAATGTAAGGATATAGTTTAAATTTCTTCACACATATATAAATTTTAATTTAGAATTTTTGTAAGCCCTAAAATACAAGTATTCAGTCTGAACCTTAGCTATAAGAATAGTATTTATATTGTTATGGGCTTCTCATTTTTATTCTTGATATAATAGAAGCACAAAAATTAAGGCTTTTCTCTCAGCTTTAAATAGGTACCCATTACCTGTACCAAAACAAGGCTAATACTTCAACTATTAATTCTTGCTGATGGATATCAAAATGTAGTTTCTATTGACATTTCTCAATGACATGAACAACAGATAAAAAAATGTTAAAATCAATCACTATAGGCTTATATGTATGAGTCCCTTAAATCAGATGATACATACAGGTTTAGATACAGGCATATACTTCCTTTTGAACAAAGATATTTCAGATACTATTGTTTACTATTAGGATGCGTTGTCATTTTCTTTAATGTCTGTGGTTGATCATATGTCATAGTTTGCCAGGAAGGTTGTGATTTACCTGCTATTGATGTCTTCTTGTTTTGTCTAGCTTAGCATTTTTTTCTTTTAAGCACTACACTTTCTTAGTTTTATATGATAAATTATATGGTGAGAGAGTTTTTTTTCCATATTTGTTTTCCTAGAATAGTTTTTTGAAGGTTTAAATGGTAGATATTTGGAAAGTCCATTTCATTGCAACTCATTAAAACTGGTTGTGACTCACAGTCTGTCCCAGTGTTGTACACTCCTTCCCAGTCTTTTAATGTTTATTCAAAGCCTGAACGTAGAAATGGGGCAATTCCCAAATGGGTAACAGAAAAGGAGCTGCAGGCTATTAATGTAGACTCACTACAGTAATTATTATAACTAATACACAGTGTACACTACGTTGCAGTCCAGCCATAGTATTAAGCACTTTACGTATACTCTCATTTAATATTCCAAACAACCTGCTGAGGTATGAGTGCTGTTATTATTTTTTAAGTGAGGAAAAACGGAGACAAACATTGCTTATGCTTGCTCAGGGTTACAAGCTGTGATGTGTGACTTCCCAAAGCCAGGCATATTTGTAACAGCATTGTTGTCTAATGCAGTTACAAGAGTTTATATAATTTATATGAATATATAATTGAAGACTGGAATGGGAACCGGGTGTAAAATTTTGTTCCCCTATTTATTTACCTAAGAGGATAAAAGCATACGGGAATCAGGCTCATCCGACTGCCTTTCTAAACACTTCCAGGCATTCCATTGTCATTTATGTTTGAAATTACCGTGTGATACAGGTGTTTCCCAAGCTGTGTATTGTAGCTGGTGATAAAAATACATGCGGCATGTGCACTTGTATTAGAAGACTGACTTCATTACATTTTGGAGGATAGATCTCTTATGAATTATAGGAATTTCTCTGCTGACTCATGAAAGTATTTGTGGGGAAATAAGCTAATTATTTAGCAGCTTTGCATTAAGTTCTTCATGATAATGTGCTTTAGCTTCTGCATGTGTAAAATGGGAATGTAAAAGAAAATACAAACCTAAATTAGTATGGTGTATATAGGTTTGTGGACTTAGAGCTTCTTTTGACAAGTAAACGTTTTCAGATAGTACTTGTATAGTTGATGTGTAAGACTCCATTGGAAACATGTATTTGGAAATAATGTTGTTATTTTTTTAAAAAGCCCAACCACATTAGCTCTTCATGTAAGAAATGCTAGCCTTCGAAGTTGAAAATGTAGTGTTTGCCACACTTTCCCACGAGTCAGAGGCAGACTCCTGTGCATTCTTTTTTTTTTTTCTTCGAGGAAGAGTTTCTCTCTGTTGCCCAGGTTGGAGTGCAGTGTTGCAGTCGCAGCTCACTACAGCCTCTGCCTCCTGGGTTCAAGTGATTCTCTTGCCTCAGCCTCCTAAGTAGTCGGGACTACAGGCGCCTGCCGCCACACCTGGCTAATTTTTGTATTTTTAGTACACAAGGGGTTTCACCATGTTGGCCAGGCTGCTGTCCAACTCCTGACCTCAAGTGATCTGCCCACGTTGGCCTCCCAAAGTACTGGGATTACAGGCGTGAGCCTCCGCACCTGGTCTCCTATGCATTCTTAGATTTGGACATAATCAGAACTGTACAGACCTTTATAGTGTTGATAAAGTCTTGCAAATGCTAGGGGTACTAAAGTAAGGAATGAACTATTTTTTTATGCTTGTAAAATAATGTCAGCTTCATTTTGCATTGGGTAGCTTTATAGTTTCAGAAGAAATGATCAGGGTTAGATCACATAAAGAAAGTGGTCCAATTTTGTTAACTTTGCATCAATTGGTTAAAGTATAAAAACTTGTCACTCCATAATAGAATGTTTGTATTCTGATTTAGACAATATCTCTCCAGTGTTTTCACTTGTGTGTACTGTAAACTGTCTTAGATGGTACTGTGAAGATAGGCTAAGACTAAACGGGAAATATCTGTTGAAAATCTGGAATTGGATTTTATCTACTGATAGTCACATTTTTTTTTTTTTTTTGAGACAGAGTCTTGCTCTTTCGCCCAGGCCAGAGTGCAGTGGCGCGATCTCGGCTCACTGCAAGCTCCGCCTCCCGGGTTCATGCCATTCTCCTGCCTCAGCCTCCTGAGTAGCTGGGACTACAGGCGCCCGCCACCGCGCTCGACTAATTTTTTGTATTTTTAGTAGAGACGGGGTTTCACCGTGTTAGCCAGGATGGTCTCGATCTCCTGACCTCATGATCCACCCGCCTCGGCCTCCAAAAGTGCTGGGATTACAGGCGTGAGCCACCGCGCCCGGTGATAGTCACATTTTTATATTTGACTGTGGGAACAAATCTGGCCTATGCCTAAGGAGGTTTTTGAAGCCTTGACTAAAGAACTGTAGCTGACTCCTGTTGATTAATTACATTTTCGTATCTGCATGACCTTACAGAACAGTTATCTCTATACTACCACTTAAATTAGCCAGAGGCTTGGCTGGTTTAGGTCTTCTAATTTTGTAAAACTTAGAAAACTAGTAGTTTTTTTGTTTTGTTTTGGTTAAAACCAAACTAATTTTGTAAAACATACAAAAATAGTTTTTATATATGTTTTACAAAATTAGATAACTCGTGACTCATATCTAAACTCCCATTTTAGATAACCTAAACTACTTCATAAAAGGGAACAAAAGCTTAATACTTGCTGTCAGAGGTATGGCAAAAGAATCCTTTTCTTCACAGTTAGTTTCCAATTTCTGTCAAAACCAGCACCCTACCCTCTACTGATAATCAGACTTCTGGCAGTGGCTCACACCTGTAACCCCAACATTTGGAGGCCGAGGCAGGTGGATCACTTGAGTTCAGGAGATTGAGATCAGTCTGGGCAACATGGTGAAACCCTGTCTCTACAAAAAAATACAAAACTTAGCCAGGCTTGGTGGCATGTGCCTTTGGTACCAGCTACTCAGGAGGCGGAGGCGGGAGGATCGCTTGAGCCCTGGAGGCGGAAGTTGCAGTGAGCTGTAAATTGCACCATTGCACTTCAGCTTGGGCAAGAGAGCAAGACCCTGTCTCAAAAAATAAAAATAAAAAAGATTCTGTGGCTCCCCAAAGGTTGGGACCCTGCTATAATAGAACCTTAGCATCTCTTTTAATTATGTTCTTCTATAGGTTTTATGTTTTGATTAATTGATGTCTTTGTGGCAGTGCAGTTTGAGATACTCATTATGAGAGTCATTAGAATAAAATATTTAAGAAGTAATGTAAGGTAGAAACCTTTAATGTTTGTAGGTCTGGAGAACATTTTAAAGTAAAATCAAGTAGATTCTCTGATAAATAACCTTAAAAACTCAGCAGTACTCTAACAGGTTAGATTTCTATGTGTTTGTTTTTTGATGTATGGGTTCCAGAGTGTGTTTTAAAAATACCCACTATTTCATTTGTTAAAACTTGGTATTTGCTTCCCACATAGATGGAATAGTCTTAAGATAAGTTTAAGAGCCATTTCAGTTATAATTGTACCTAGTAACAGTATTCGTTAACAGCATTTCTGTATAATGTGAAGAAGCAACTGTATTTGAATTAAAAATCACTGCTAAAGAATATATTTGAGTCATACAGTTTCTTTCTTTTTTTTTTTTTTTTTTGAGACAGAGTCTCGCTCTGTCGCCCAGGCTGGAGTGCAGTGGCGCGATCTCGGCTCACTGCAAGCTCCGCATCCCGGGTTCACGCCATTCTCCTGCCTCAGCCTCTCCGAGTAGCTGGGACTACAGGCGCCCGCCACCACGCCCGGCTAATTTTTTGTATTTTTAGTAGAGACGGGGTTTCACTGTGGTCTCGATCTCCTGACCTCGTGATCCGCCCGCCTCGGCCTCCCAAAGTGCTGGGATTACAAGCATGAGCCACCGCGCCCGGCCGAGTCATACAGTTTCTAAGGGTACAACCTGTGAAGTCAGACTTCCTGAGTTCAGATCTCTCATCCATAACCAGCTATCTGACCTTGGCCAAGTATGCTCAAAGTCACAAAACTTTAGTTTCCTTATGTGCATGATGATTATAATACCTTTTGTACAGTTACGAGGAGACTTAGACAATGCCTATGTATGGTAAGCGTTTCATAAATGCTGCCTACCTGTAAGTAACATTATAGTGTGTAGTTATTGGTTAATTTCCTTTTTCTTTACCAGAAGTGTGGATTTTGCTCAACCTTTATACAACTTTAGTATTTCTGGTTAATCTGTCTCTCTGTGGCTCTAAACCTTTTGGAGTGGTGGGGGAGTTTCCAACATTTTTGTAAAAGGCCAGATAGTAAATGTTTTATGCTTTATGTAGTCTCTGTTGCAGGTACTCAATTCTGTAATTATAGCGTGAAAGCAGCCACAGACTTGTAAATGAATGAGTACAGCTGTGTTCTAATAAAATTTTTATTTACAAAACCATGTGGTGGACTGGATTTGGCCTTTGGGCCATATTTTGCTGACCCTGTTCTAAACCATAAGTTTTTCCAAGAATTTTTTTTAATCCCAATAATGAAGTTACATAGAAAATACTTAATGGTGTGTGAAGAGAATGGTAATATGAAAATACAGTCAGTGGCTGGTATTTTGGCATCTTTTTCTTCAGACAAGCTCTTTAAATTCACATATGTTATTCACACATGCCTCTTTAACAATTATGACAAAAATATTCTTCCTGGCTTGCATTCTGTCACAATCTGTGCAGTATATAGGGCTTAAGGTATTGTGGAAGAGCTTATGTAGATCAATCATCTGTGTTTAAAAAAAAAAAAAAAACCCCAAAAAATAAAAAAAAAATAAAAAACCTTTGACCTCAGCAGACACATAGAGGCACAATTAACTGCTAGTTTTGCAGGAATATGGTTTTACTTCCTGTTCAGATTTATAATAGATTCTTCCTCCATTAGCTTAGACTGTTTTTTTGTCATTGTTGGTCAGGTTAGTATTTCGATTAATAGTATCCTGAATCTTAACTCTTCATTTAACACTAGTTTTGACACTTTAGTTGCCCTGTCTTTCATACTTTTTGTTTTTGTTTTGAGACAGAGTCTGGCCCTGCCGCTCAGGCTGGAGTGCAGTGGCTCGATCATGGCACACTGCAGCCTCTACCTCCTGGGCCCAAGCAGTGCTGTGAACTCAGGCATGCCCAACTCAGTAGCTGGGACTACACGTCTCACTATATTGCTCGGGTTGGTCTTGAACCCCTGAGCTTAAATGATCCTTATGCCATGGCCCGCAAAGCGTTGGTGTTACAGGAGTGAGCCACCATGCCCAGCCTCCTTCATGCTTCATAGCAGTCATCTGTTAGTTGTAATATCTTTTTGCACTCTTGAAGTTAATGAAAACAGATAAATAATTGTATCAAGACTGTAGTCCGGGAATAAAGCAGACTTAGAACGCAGATATCTACATACCACATTACCCCCAAATGTCAATTTTGCCTTTTTATTATTTTTGTT
The DNA here is from genome assembly GCF_009828535.3 of Hylobates moloch. Classification (NCBI taxonomy): domain Eukaryota; kingdom Metazoa; phylum Chordata; class Mammalia; order Primates; family Hylobatidae; genus Hylobates; species Hylobates moloch. Next base: position 11,888,841 of record NW_026652276.1, read on the forward strand.
ACTAATTGGCCATCTGTTAAATAATCACAATTGTTATAGCAGTATGTTCTTTATTGACTTTCAGAAGAGGGATTCAGGACATCTTAATTAAAGAACAGTTTCAAAGGCACAAGAAATTTGTCAAAAGCCACATATAAATGAAGAACAAGCATAAAAATACAACCTTTTTAATACTAAAATAATTGAGCTCTCCTTTCACTCCTAAAAGCTATAGGATAAAGTCTAGAAGAATAGCTGAGTGTACAATAGCAAGACAAGTTTAATTGCCTTTATTCAATTGTAGTCCACAAAACTTTGGTTTTTCTAAGATAAGCCAGACATAATGTGTTTAAGTGGTCCTCCTAACCCTCATCTTTCCCCTCCACCCCAAGCCTCTAGTTCTGTTGCAGGGGCTGTTGGCATGACCACCTCTGGGGAGAGTGAATCAGATGATTCCGAGATGGGACGTTTGCAAGGTAAAAACAGTTATTGAGCCTACAAGAAACCATTACCATGAGCTACCTGTTAATACCATTCTTTTTAGTAGCTATTTCATGATTTGGAATTGGAAGATGAGCTATCCGCCTCTTCATGTTTACTGTTTAACTAGAGGAAGTCTTACATATTTATTTTTGTTTAAAATTTTTTAATTGTGGTTGCATGTGTAGCTGGTTTCTGTAATAAATAAGTTAAAAATCTTGAAAAACGGGTACCTTAATATATTTTTGTCTGGTATCCAGTAGCATTATGAATGCATTTAACCCACTTAGGCCTAGTGTTCCATTATTGGAACACTAAGGATGTGGGAGTTATTTATATCCTACTGCTCAAGGCCATCGCTATGGTCTGACTTTTCACTCATGCAAAAATTCAAAAAATTGCAACCTGCAGCATAAATGGGTTTTAATAAGGCATTTGGCCATGGTTTTTGTCTTCTTGATCATGTTTCAAAATGAATGTATAGTGTATACACAAATTGTAGGGTTTTTTTAATGTTACAAATGCTTTTACAAAAGCAGCCTAATATTATGTATGTATGGATGGGTATGTATTTTTATCTCATTTGATTTATAACAGATCTCAGTGTGAGGCTTACAATAAATGTATTATTTATAAATCATTTTTTATTGCTTTTAAGTTCCTGAGGGAACATACAAGTATCTCTAGGACTCGGACTCTCAGGAACACATAGTTTTTGTTTGTTTGATTGTTTTGAGACCGAGTCTCACTCTGTTGCCTAGGCTGGAGTGCAATGGCATGATCTCAGCTCACTGCAAACTCCACCTCCCGCGTTCAAATGATTCTCCTGCCTCAACCTCCTGAGTAGCTAGGATTACAGGTGCCTGCCACTGCACCTGGCTAATTTTTGTATTTTTAGTAGAGGCGGGCTTTCATCATATTGGCCAGGCTGGTCTTGACCTCCTGACCTCAGGTGATCCTCCCGTCTTGGCCTCCCAAAGTGCTGGGATTATAGGTGTGAGCCACTATGCCTGGCCTGTTTTGTTTTGTTTTCACTTTTTGGAACTAATAAAAATCGTATACTGCATTCATATGGTTTTATAGGATCTGATGATCAGTATCTGATTGGGAAATAATGTCATACAGAAAACAGAGCAAGGGTGCTTAACATATTAGCTCTTCAAAATAACAAAATATTTACCTTAGATTTTTCTTGAAATATTTACACATTCCTGCTGGCACTGATTTAATATGTTAGGGTGGTCTTGAAAGTTCGTAGCTTCTCTTAAAAGTCCAGAAAGCGAAGTAACATTGACTGAATGAGTTAAGCGAGATGAATCAGTTACTTGAAATTTTTAGATAGATCAGTTGCATGAAGTCATCTTAGTTGTTGACTCTGCCCTTCTTTTTTCTCTAGCTTTGTTAGAGGCAAGGGGTCTTCCCCCTCACCTATTTGGTCCTCTTGGTCCTCGGATGTCACAGCTTTTCCATAGAACAATTGGAAGTGGAGCTAGTAAGTAAAAATGTTCCTTCCCTGAAGCCCCTCAATAATTAGCCAACTGCTATTATTACTTGTAACCTATTGATGTAAGTATTAAGAAGTTTTTCATCAACTTTAACCCATTTTTAAAAATAAGGCTTGTGCACAGTCACACCTTAAATACAGCTCTCATTGCTGAATAATCCAGATTTTGTAGCGAGATTGATTCTGTTTGAACAAAATAAGAATAAAGAATCTCAAACAATTACATTGGTAATTATGGCACCTGATGGCATGTTTTGCATAGATTTGAATCTTGAGTTTGTCATAATGATATATTTGTCAAGGTGAGAGGATAAAACATTAAACAGTTTGCTAGCTGAATTTTTTATAGCTTTAAATATTTAGCCATAAGGATGTTGGTTCTCATGAGTACTTTTTTTATATATATATATTTTTTGAGATGGAGTCTTGCTCTGTCATCCAGGCTGGAGTGCAGTGGCGTGATCTCGGCTTACTGCAACCTCTGCCTGTCAGGTCCAATCCTCCCACCTCAGCCTCCTGAGTAGCTGGGATTACAGGTGTGTGCCACCAAGCCCGGCTAATTTTTGTGTTTTTAGTAGAGATGGGGTTTTACTATGTTGAGTGGCTGATCTCGAACTCCTGACCTCAGGTGATCTGCTCACCTTGACCTCCCAAAGTGCTGGGATTACAGGCATGAGCCACTGTGCCTGGTCTGTTTCTTTGAATTGGGATGGAAATATGATCTATACATTACAACCAGGTAATAATGTTTCTTAAGATTTTTGTTTGTTTGTTTTTAAGAGAAATTTGATTTTATTTATCACTGGGGAGAAGCCTGGAAAGGAAAAAAAAAATACTGTTGCAGGGGGTCCCTAAGGGTATTGATTTTAAAGTATCTGAAACCTGTATTTCCCATCAACCTTTACACATGAACTTAAATTAATATAAACCGTAGAGTAGAACTAGAGTCAAAAACAATGCCACACCTCTTTGTGCCCATGACCCAGCTTCAACAGTGCCTACTTCATATCTAATCTTTATCTCTAGCCTCATTCTCATCCTTCTTCCCATATTAGTTTGAAATGAATCCCAGGCATTATATACAGTCATGTGCTGCATGATGATGTTGCATTCAACGACAGATCGCACACACTACATTAGTCCCACAAGATTATAATGGAGCTGAAAAATGCCTGTCATCTAGCTAATATACAGTACAGATTTTTAAACCATAACTTTTATCATTTAGAGCCAGGGGTATCCGGTCTTTTTGCTTCCCTGGGCCACATTGGAAGAAGAAGAATTGTCTTGGGCCACACATAAAATACAGTAACCCTAACTATAATAACACTAATGATAGCTGATGAGCTTAAAAAAAAAATCGCAAAAAAATCTTATAATATTTTAAGAAACTTTACGAATTTTTGTTGGGCTGCATTCAAAGCCATCCTGGGCCATGCATTGAACAAGCTTGATTTAGAATGCACTCCTTCTACATACTAAAGAAGAACATTAACTATAAACCTCAGTAGTAGGTATTCCAGAAGAAAGCATTGTTGTCATAGGAGATGACAGCTTCATGCCTGTCATCACCCCTGAAGACCTTCCAGTGGGACATAAGATGTGGAGGTAGAGCATAATGATACTGATGATCTTCACCCCGTGCAGGCCTAGGTTAATGTTAATGTTTGTGTCTGAGTGTTTTAAAAGACAGTTTAACAACTAAAAAAAAAAAAAAAAAAAAAAAGATTTTCAAAATAAGAAAAAGCTTATACTCTATGGATATAAAGAAAGAAAATGTTTTGTACAGCTGTTCATCGTGTTTGTGTTTTAAGCTAGTTAATACTACAAAATAGTCAAAGTTAAAAAGAAGTTACAGGAAACTAAAGTTAATTTCTTTTTTCTTTTTTTTTTTTTTTCTTGAGACGGAGTTTTGCTCTGTCGCCCAGGCTGGAGTGCAGTGGCACAATCTTGGCTCACTGCAACCTCCTCCTCCCAGGTTCAAGCGATTCTCCTGCCTCAGCCTCCCGATTAGCTGGGACTACAGGCGCATGCCAGCACGTCCGGCTAATTTTTTGTATTTTTAGTAGAGACGGGGTTTCACTGTGTTAGCCAGGATGTTCTCGATCTCCTGACCTTGTGATCTGCCCGCCTCAGCCTCCCAAAGTGCTAGGATTACAGGCATGAGGCACCGCGCCCAGCCATTTAATTTCTTTAAGAAAGATATTTCTTATAAATTTTGTATACGTAAATACACAGTTTACAAAATTGATAGTAGTATATATTCTAGGCTTTCACATTCACTCACCACTCACTCACTCACCCGGAGAAACTTCCATTCCTGGTAAGCTCCATTCATGGTAAGTGCCCTATACAGATGTACCATTTTTTAATCTTTTATATCATATTTTTACTGTACTTCTTTTATGTGTAGATATATTAACATATACAAATACTTACTACAACTGCCTATAGTATTCAGTAAAGTAACATGCTGTACAGGTTTCTAGCCTAGGAGCAGTGGGCTAAACTAGACAGCCTAGGTGTATAGTAGGCTGTACCATCTTGGTTTAAGTATACTCTATGATATTTACAAGACAAAATAGGCCAACAACGCATTTCTCAGAACATACACCATTTGTTAAGTGACACCTAATTTTAATCTTTAAAATTTCATCATGTAGTTCAAGATAATGCTCCTCAAAACACACAGTCACATTATCACACTTAAAAAATAAAACAGTAATTTCTTAATAATAGATATCCAATAGATGTCAAAGTTTCATTGTCTCAATATCATAACTGTATTTCTTGCAAACTGGTTGTTGGATCTAGAGACCTCTTCAGATTGAGTTTCGAGCCTTTATCTTCTTTTCTTGGTAAAGAAAGCCTATTGAAAAGTCATAGTGTGTTCTTAGGAAGTACATAGTGTCTGTCTTTTAAGAAGCTGTTGAAACTAAGTACCTATGTAATAGGGGTTACAAAATTTTAGTATTTTAGACTTAATAATCACTTTTCATTTATGAGAAGTAAAGAAAGTATTAATAGTTTAGTAGAAATATATAAAGGATATCTTCTCACCTTCTATTTGATTGTCCAGGACAATAGTTGATATAGGAAAAATTATTTTTCACTCTTTACTGGTTAATAAAAGGAGTGATTTTTATATCCTCCAAGGTGCCATTGTTACATTTTTGTTTTGCTTTTTAACATGTTTGTTGTTGTTGTTGTTGTTGTTGTTTTTTTTGAGACAGAGTCTCGCTGTCGCCCAGGCTGGAGTGCAGTGGTGCGATCTCGGCTCACTGCAGGCTCCGCCCCCCAGGGTTCACGCCATTCTCCCACCTCAGCCTCCTGAGTAGCTGGGACTACAGGCGCCCGCCACCTCGCCTGGCTAATTTTTTTTTTTTTTTTGTATTTTTAGTAGAGACGGGGTTTCACTGTGTTAGCCAGGATGATCTTGATCTCCTGACCTCGTGATCCGCCCGCCTCAGCCTTCCAAAGTGCTGGGATTACAGGCGTGAGCCACCGCGCCCAGCCAACATGTTTGTTTTTAAGTGTAATTGTAAGCAGTGGATTTAGATGTGTATTAAACATTTCAGTGATTTTTACTGATACTTGAATTGTCCCACCATTGGATGATGGGATCTTTTTGAGTTTGGCTTCTGAATCTTTTGACCATAACCTTAGTAATTTTTGATAGCCTCTTATTTTCTGGTATGACAAGATGTGTCAAACTCAGTTGACTTATTTTTTCTCCCTGCTATGATTTGGCTATGTACCCACCCGAATCTCATCTTCAATTGCAATTCCCATAATCCCCACTGGGAAGGGACCCAGTGGGAGGTAATTGAATCATGGGGGTGTTTTCCCCCATGCTGTTCTCTTGATAGTGAGTTCTCACTAGATGTGATGGTTTTATAAGCATTTGGCATTTCCCCTGTTGGCACTCATTCTTTTTTCTACTGCCCTGTGAGGAAGTGCCTTCCACTGATGGTAAGTTTCGTGAGGCCTCCCCAGCCACGCCAGACTTTCAGTCAATTAAACCTGTTTTCTTTATAAATTATCCAGTCTTGGATATTTCTTCATAGAAGTGTGAGAATGGACTAATACACTCCCCATACCTGAAATTGTTCATTTCCCCATAGATCCTTGGTTTATTTTGTATTTAGAGACCGTAGTCCGGCATATTCATTTCTACTGGATTGACCATTATTTGTAGACTTTTAAAAGTTGACCCTGATACCACCAATTCATATTTAGGTCTACAGGGTTTTTACATTGATGTTATATTTCCTTTCTTCAATGGTGAGTGTCCTAATTCCCAATAATTATAACATAGTGACTCATTTGCTTTATCCCACAGTACAAGATTTCAAATTGCTACTGAAAGTATTATTATTAAAAAAGTTAAAAAGTGGTTTTACAGTTCTTTCTGTTCCTGGGATATTTTTTACTTTGTGTTAAAATTAATGTGTTTTAAAGTCATTTGAAATCCATCTCTTTGTTTATGCCACCAAGTTGGGTTGGTTCATTTGCTTCATATTGCTTCTGATTTTTAGGGACTGCTTTTTAAAGTTGATGTTTTGCTTTTATAATTATGTAATATTTACATAGTTCTAAAAGTCAAATCTGCAAACAACATATATTTAGAAAAATCTTCTTTTGCTTTCCATTTTCCCTGCTTCTTCCTCTTTTAAATTTTATAAATAATCTTTTAAATTTTATGGCTTGTCCTTCTGTTATTTACCTTAAAAAATATCCATAAATATCTATATTGTCCATGGGATTGCCTTTCTCAGTTAAGAGTAGCAAACTTTATACACTTTGCTTTTGACACTGTATTTTGGTGTTCACTCTTCATAGCTGCCACATGCATGTTGCACGTTGAGCTGATAGGCGTTTGTAAAGCTGCCACATTACTCCATTGTGTGGGTATACATAGTTTATTTATATAGTCCCCTGTTGGACATTTGAGTTATTTTCAGGTTTTTTTTCTATTGGCAAGGCTTCAGTGAAATGTAGCTTTTGTATTTTTTCAAGCATTATCTTTTGGATAGATTTCTAGAAGTGGGTTTGCTGCTTAAATGGGTGTAAATGCATACGATGTTTGGGTAGGTATTGCAAACTCCTCCCATTTGGAGTTGTACCATTTTGCTTTTCCACCAGTCATGTGTGAATGACAGTAGTATGGTATCAAGGTTTTGGATTTTTACCAAACTTCATTGTTTCTCTAATACTAACTTTTTTTAGTTACATATATCTTCATGTATTTCTTTTAGTGGTACCCTAGAGACTATAATGCAAATTCATTGGTTTATTATAGCATACCTTAAATTAATACTTCATTATATCTCAAACAGTACAAGAACCTTACTACAACAGTTTATTAACACTTTTTTACCCCCTGCCCTCCTTAATGTTTGTTGTATTTAATTTGTTTTACCTGTGTATACATGTGTTACAAACTTGATAAGATGTTATTTAGAATATCTATTTTCTTTTGTTTGCCAACATACTTAACCTTTGCAGTGCTCTTAGTTTCTTCTTGCAGTTTCTTTTTTCTTTAAAGGATTGTTTCCTTCTAGCCTAAAGAACTTTTTTTTTTAACATAGTGTCAGACTATTAATAATGATTTCTTTCTGTGTTTGAGAAATCCTTGATGTGTCTTTATTAATTTATGAATGAATTAATGAGATGCCATCTTGCCATGTTGCCCAGGCTAGTCGCAGACCTTTGGCCTCAAGTGATCCTCCTGCTTCAGTTTCTAAGTTGCTGGGGTTACAGGCATGTGCTTTATTTGCACTTATTTTTTATTGTAATTTTTTTTTTTTTTTGAGACAGAATCTCTTCTGTTGCCCAGGTTGGAGTGCAGTGGCACGATCTCAGCTCACTGCAAGCTCCACCTCCCGCGTTCACACCATTCTCCTGTGTCAACCTCCCGAGTAGCTGGGACTACAGGTGTCTGCCACCACACCTGGCTAATTTTTTTTATTTTTGGTAGAGATGGGGTTTCACCATGTTAGCCAGGATGGTCTCGATCTCCGGACCTCCTGATCCACCCCACCTTGGCCTCCCAAAATGCTGGGATTACAGGCCTGAGCCACTGTGCCCGGCCGAGCCCAGGAAGCAGAGGTTGCAGTTAGCCGAGATCGGGCTACTGCAATCCAGCATGAGACCCTGTCTCAAAAAAAATGTAAAAACCACTATTATTTTTTAATAGCTTGACTATATAGGGTTTAAGTGATGTTTCCTTGACCCTTAATGTGCTTGCCCTTCACTGAACTTTTGAATATGTGAGTTGGTATCTTCAGTTTTAGAAAATTCTTGGTCATTATTTCGTCTAGTATTGTTTCTCTTATCTCATCGTCACATTTTCTCCTTCCTTTCCTTTTGGAGAGTATCAGGATCATACACACTGAAACTTTGCACTGCATCCAGCATGTCTCTCTGGCTCTGTTTTATTTTTGGTTTTGTTTTCAGAATTTTTTCTGTTTGCCTAGTTGGAAAACTTCCTATTGATCAGTTTTTAAAATCACCAGTTCTTTTTTCTGCTGTCTTCAATCTTTTGTTAAACCCGTCAATTAGTTCTTAATTTCAGATATGTTTTTCAGTTTTGAATAGTTTTTTGATTCTCTTTTTATAGATGCCAATCATCTGTTGAAAATCTCTATATTCTTAATCAATTTTGTCCATCTTTGCTTGTATTTTTAATACTTTATATTTATAAAATACTTGTCTTTTCATTCTAAAAGTATTGGTCTGCTTTTATTGTCTTTTTTCCCCCCACTTAATTCTCAGTCCGATATTCCTGCCTCTTTGTAAGTCTAGTAATTGTTTGGTTATGTGACAGACGTTTTGTATAAAAGAACTAAAGTGGCCCAAAATGATATTTTCTGCTAGTGCTAGCTTTCTTTTTTCTCTACCAAAAATAAAGGGTCCAGAGCTGATCACTCTAACTTTAATCAGGACTTGAGCTTGTTTTAACCAGAGTTGTAATTTTGGTATGACTCATTTCACCTCTGGTAATTTTGGTATGACTCATTTCATCTCTTGCTAGTCCCTGTTTTCTTTGTTGTGGCCCTCCTAGAATTTTGATTGACAACTTTGCAAATCTATGTCTCAGATTTGAAAAGTTGAGCAGTCTCAAAATGTGGCAAATATCTTGGGAGTTCAGATTTGAATAGTTGAGCAGTCTCAAAATGTGGCAGATTATCTTGGGAGTTCGGGTACCAGCTGTGTGTCTTTGACGCCTACTCTCTCTGTTGAGATGTCGGCTTCTAAGCACCGTGAGACTGCAGAAGATTTTCTTCTATCTTATCAAAACTTCTTACTCTCCCCTTTATCTTTTTTTTTTTTTTTTTTTTTTTGAGGAGTCTCGCGCTTGTCGCTCATACTGGAGTGCAGTGACGTGAACTTGGTTCACTGCAACCTCTGCTTCCCGGGTTCAAGTGATTCTTGTGCTTCAGCCTCCCACGTATCTGGGACTGCAGGTGCACACCACTGCGCCCGGCTAATTTTTGTATTTTTAGTAGAAACAGGGTTTCATCACGCTGGCCAGGCTGTTCTCAAACTCCTGACCTCAGGTGATCCGCCCATCTTGGTCTCCCAAAGTGCTGGGATTACAGGTGTGAGCCACGGTGTCTGGCCCCTCTATCAGTTTTCACAGTTCCACAACTCAATACCTGTCTGGTGGGGCCAGTTGATTTCAACACATTAGCCTCTTGTGACTCCCTAAAGCACTATAGGCTTCTCTTTCCATTCCTATCAGAAATTAGCAAACTACTGCCCAAGGGCCAAATCCACACTCCTGCTTGTTTTTATACTACCTGTGTACTCTTAAGAATGGGTTTTATATTTTATGTGGCTGAAAACATTTTAAAAGAAAATATTTTGTGATGTGAAAATTAAATGCAGATCAAATTTCAGTGTCCATAATTTTTTTTGGAATACAGTTGTGTTCATTTGTTTGTATTAGTCTTACTTTCTATGGATACTTTCCAGCTACAGTGCTAGAGTTGGGTAGTTGCAGTAGAGACCATATGCCTGTAAAGCCCAAAATAATTACTATCTCGCCCTCGAGAGAAAACGTTTTCCTGCCAAACCCTGATCTACGATAACGGTTCTCAAAGTGTGATCTGTGGACTCTTGGTTCCTGAGAGAGACCCTTAAATGAGTTCCATAAGGTCAAAACTAATAATAGTTACCAAGATTTTTCCTTTTCTACTTCATTGATGTTTGAACTGATGGTGCAAAAGCTGTAATGGGTAAAACTGGTGGGATCTTAAGCATCAAAGCAGTGGCACTAAACGGTACTAGCAGTCATTGTGTTTTTCACTGCCACATACTCCTAGTAAATATAATTCAGTGTTTATCTAAGATGCCCTTACTGAACCAAAGTTAATTTAATTAGGTCTTTACTCCCAAGACATGTCTTTTTAATAATCTTTGGAACAAAATAAGGCCAATCTTTTCTATATACAGTTGACTCTTGAACAACATGAGTTTGAACTGTGCTGGGTCCACTTATTCATGGATTTTAAAAATAAATACAGTTAGCTTTCTGTATCCATGAGTTCTACGTTAGCAACCAAATTCAGATTGAAAATAGTGTTTGGGCCGGGCACGGTGGCTCATGTCTGTAATCCCAGCACTTTGGGAGGCCGAGGTGGGCAGATCACCGGAGGTCAGGAGTTCAATACCAGCCTGGCCAACATGGTGAAACCCCATCTCTACTAAAAATACAAAAAAATTAACCATGTGTGGTGGCCCGTGCCTGTAATCCCAGCTACTTGGGAGGCTGAGGCAGGAGAATTGCTGGAACCCAGGAGGCAGAGGTTGCAGTGAGCTGAGACCACGCCACTTGTTTTGGAAAATAAGGTCTTTTAAAATCAAAATTGTTTATATTAATATATAATGAGTTAACTGGCAAATATTTTAAATTTTTGTATTTCAATTAACATATTTTAAAATTATCAATAAATATAACCCACATAAACAAAAGTGCTTTGTGGTACCTCAGTAGTTTTTAAGAGTAAAAATGATTCTAAATTCAAAATCCACTTCTCTAGGAGTTGGTTTCTCCTCATAGATCAGAGGATAAATCAGGTTTTGGTTATGGTTTTGGCTTTTTGTTGTCATCTTGAGTTTACTGTAAGTTATTTTTAGGAACATCCCAGATGTTTTACTGGTATTGATGATAATTTTGATTATGCTGTATAAGATCCGTGTCCTTACAGTTGCCAACCCCAATGGTTATAAGACCTCCATCTAGTCACATACATGTCGGTTCCTTCTTTTAGGGGGTTGTGCTATTAGGCCATACTTGATGTGAACTGTTTAATCCTTTTAAAGTCAAGTTAGAATCAGTGGAGGATTCATTTGTTTTCACTATTTTTCTATCATTTTGTTTTTCCTTCCACATTATGTCAACACAAAAGTGATAAACCTGCTCTCACTAGAATTGATATTATTTAGTTTAAAATTGTTAAATTGTATTTCCCCGAACTTTTCTTCTGGTGTATTTTTGGATGGATGTTTAATTATGGTAAAGGTAGGTAGGCAGCAGTAGCTATGGAATGCAGTAGCCACAATCTTAAACCATAAAACAACTTCCATTGATTGCCATGTGCCCCTGTGAGAGGTGTATGCCCCCAGGAATATCACTGAAGCTCAGTTGAAATTATTAGGTTTAGTTTTTTTGAGAATTTCGCATTCATTGACAGTTTCCAGACATATATCCCATTTCTACACATTTCAATACTTAATGATATAGGACTGGAAAAGTCCAGTTTGCAAAGAATAACTTGAAAAGGTGTAAGAAGTGAAGGGGCTTTAAAAGTAACATTATATAAGATTGGTTAAGTGTTAATTTAATTGTGGTTTCAAGTAGGAAAGTATCCATGAAAAATGAAACACATTCGTAGACTTTATTTTTTAAAATTAATTAATTAATTAATTAATTTTGAGATGAAGTCTCAGTCTGTGGCCCAGTCTGGAGTGCAGTGACATGATCTCGGCTCACTGCAACCTCTTCCTCTCGGGTTCAAGCAATTCTCCTGCCTCAGCCTCCTGCATATCTGGGACTACAGGTGCACACCACTGCGCTCGGCTAATCGTTGTATTTTTAGTAGAGATGGGAGTTTCGCCATGTTGGCCAGGTTAGTTTTGAACTCCTGACCTCAAGTGATCCACTTGCCATGGCCTCCCACAGTGCTTGGATTACAGGCATGAGCCACTGCACCCAGCCTCTGTAGACTTTATTTTGGAGTGTATTGTTTAGCTTAATGACAACTAACTTCTCTGTGGTTGTCGAGTATTCATTTTTCAATTGTTAGAGTAATGGAATTAAGTCTTAAAAGTAGAAACATTCTGATAGCCATCATCTGTGCAGGAAATGAAAGAGGATGCAAGGGTTTATAACTGTGTATGTGTGTTTGTGTGTTTTGTTTTTATTTTTACAGAATATTATTTCCATTCTCTTTTTTGTTAGATATGTTGTTGTGTTTGTTTTTTATTTCCTTGCCCTTTCACTGTTAATTGGATTCTATTTATTCTGATACAGATATTTAGAGGTGTATAACGTTTCCTTTGAAGTATGGGCATCATTGTTTAACAGGTTTTTATTATTGTAGCAAGCCTTTGCTCACAATTTATATTTCCTTAAAACAGGTAATGTTAAAGCTATCAGTTCATACTGGTCTTATGGATATTATTTTTTGTTTTTGCTGTAAAACCAGTCAACTTTTCAATTAAGAAGACAGAAATATATAACTGTGAAAGCATGTTAAGGCAGAGTAGATCCAACTAATTTAATTCTTCCTTCAATGTATTAGCAGTGTGCCTTAACCCTGGTATAGGCCTAGTTTTTCATTAGGATGCAAAGAAGATAAGCAACCAGTTACATTTTGAGTCACACCTTATACCTAGTAATAATTTTCTTAAATGTTTAAAGATAATTATTTTTTTCTCTAAAGGTTCTAAGGCCCAGCAGCTACTACAAGGATTGCAAGCCAGTGATGAAAGTCAACAGCTTCAGGCAGTTATTGAGATGTGTCAGTTACTGGTCATGGGAAATGAGGAGACACTGGGAGGGTTTCCTGTCAAGAGTGTTGTTCCAGCTTTGGTAAGCGTAGTGTTTTTCCCTCGTTTTTACCTTATTTGTCCTCTGAAATCTGCTGATCTTGTACTGAATGTATGATTATTGTCATTATTAATTTTTAAAACATGATAGAGTTAAGAGAGGAGTATAAGACTTGGTGCTTTTATTTCATGCTTACAGATATTGTGAGCAATTGCTAATGAGTTAGCAAATTTTCTAAATCATTTTTTGATGAATAGTCACCCAATTCTTGGTAATTAAATGACTGGTTTTAAGTTGTTCACCTCATCAGTAACCTTGACTGCTGCCGTGTAAAATGTACATGCTTCTTTTTTTAGCCTGGTGATCCACGGAGCAATAGGCCAGGGAAGTTCACTTTGCTCACTTTGGGTTGTGTCGGGGGGCCAGAAAGGTTTCATATTTAGTACGTGTCTACATGGGACTACTACTCAAGCCATATGATATATATGTGGATCCTTTCAGTTTAAAAGCTTTTATGTTGGCCAGACGCGATGTCTCATGCCTGTAATACCAATACTTTGGGAGGCCGAGGTAGGTGGATCATCTGAGGTTAGCAGTTCGAGACCAGGCTGGCCAACATGGTGAAACCCCGTCTCTACTAAAAATACAAAAATTAGCCGGGCATGGTTGCAGGTGCCTGTAAATCCCAGGTACTCAGGAGGCTGAGGCAGGACAGTCACTTGAACCTGGAAGGCAGAGAATCGCTCTAATCTCTTGCAGTGAGCCAAGATCGCGCCACTGCACTCCAGCCTGGGCAACAGGAGCAAAACTCTGTCTCAGAAAAAGAAATAAAAGACTTTAAAAAATCTTCTTAACGCCTTTTCAACACAGTTGTGAGTTGATATTTTGATATGATAGATTTATTAACAGCTTGATTCCTTAAACTTTTACATATGAAAACAATAGGAAGAAAAATTGCCATTATCAAATGTAGGCATCTTAGCACAATACAGCATTTAAATAGTGGATTGATAATTTTCTTTGTCCAAAATTAAAGAAATTGGCTATAATTTAAGATTAAAATTTGAGTCTAAATCAAACATTACCAAAAGACAAACATAAACATGATTACATTTGCAGCATGTTTTATTTTGGAAATTACAATTAAATGCCATGTAAATCTTTTTTGTATATCCAGTAAAGCTGACAGAAAATGAAGTTATGGTTTGTACATCATATTGTCCCATTTGATGAGATTATCAAATTATGGAGATAGCTTGAGTTTTGGTGAGAGAGCTGAGTAAAGAAAAGCCTGTGAAATACAAGGTGACAATCCTTATTCTGCTTGTTCTTATTTGGATGGCTCAGCTCTGGCAGAGTTTGATAAAGGATAGAACAATTTCTTCACCTGCCACCCAGATGCAGATAATAACAGCCAGTTTTTAAATTTTATCATTTCCATTCTAGTAAAAGTTGTATGTGTTGCTTTCTGAGTGTGTCATAATAGCAATATTATTAACCTTTTAACTTTAAGATTTTGCCTATGTCAATGTCCATTCTCAGATTGCTGATTTGTTCAGTAGCTGGCTTCTGTGACCTGAATCAAACTTGCATTTGTTTTATTGTTGTTGTTGTTTGTTCACTAATAAATAGCAACAGATAACTAGGCTTACCTTATACTATCTACAGTTAAAATTTAGTTTTTATTAGTTAAATAAAGAAGCCATTAAGTCTAGGCAGAAATGGTGACACATAATTCACTTTACTTAATGTGCTGGTTGTTAATTAGATTTAAGTACCTAATTGACTTACACAAGTATGCTCTTGCTATTAATAATGGCTGTTATTAATGAGTTCTCCAGATAATATCTTTTATCACAGTTGAATATTATTTATGTATATCTCTTCATCACAATACAGTCATGTGACATAAATAGCCGTTTTTGGTCAAAGGGAATCTGTTTATATCAGTCATTCCCAAACACAGTATAACAAGATTATTTAATAATTCGGGAACTTAGTACTCTTTCTTTTAACATGACAACCCCTTTCAAATTAGACTAAGTGTTCTAAGTGACTGATATTAAGTGATTTGATAGTTTTTTTTGTTGTTGTTTTTTTTTTTAAGTCCTGAAATGGAGTGTGTGTATGTGTTATGGTGTTTATATGTGTGCTTTTAAACAAAAATAGTTCTTAGGACTTCTGGTATGTAAGTATACTTTACCCAGCACAATTCAGAGCTGAGAAGACATTCATATTAACTGAGTATTGTGTTAGAATATCTGATGTTTGTTGTTGTTGTTATAAATTTAATTGAAGGGTACTTAACAAGCTTAAATTCAGTGCATTTAAAAACTTCCATTGAACCAGAAGACAGTGAATGACTGTCTTACCCCCAAGGAGGAAATTTCTTTGGTGACTCAGCTGCTTCGAGAGGACAGAGTGTGTATCCTCAGCAGTTTTGCATTCCTTCATTAGAAAAACATAGCTGAAATCTGCTTAAGATCTTTTCCACAAGAAAAACTAAAATGAAATCAGATATTTAAACTTATTCATGCATATATGGAGTAATTATATTAATTTGGCTTTAATTAGTGCTTAATTAGTTTCTAATGTGATCTATCTTGTGTTCAAATCCTATATTACTGTGCATTTTAAAGCTGAGTTAAATGGTGCTTATCTGTTTTAGAGAAGCTTGTTCACAAGAGTTTGAGTTATGGTCCTGAATCTGTGCTGACATTTGTTAATTCAACAAATGTCAGTGCATTGCTGATCCTGTTTATTTATGTATCTAGTATTTATTAACACTGGTAAGTCCTCAGGGATATATTAATAGGCTTCTGAAAGGGGTTAGAGCTACCAAAAGGATAGGTTGTAAGTAACAAGGAGGCTTTGTTTGTGACCTGTATCACGAGGTGATGGTTATCTAGCAGCACACTCAAGTCGGAGTCACCGTGTGTGATGAACCATCCTGAGTAATCATTTCTGTGTACACCTACTAGGTTTTATCTTAAAGTTATTTTTGTGTGGTAAAAGTTACGAATAATACTTCCATTTCAGTTGAAGTTCAAATAGAAGGGGAAGAAATACCTCTAGGATTTTCTCAAGGAATATAGCTTCTAATATTTTGTTATCTTTTTAACAGATTACGTTACTTCAGATGGAGCATAATTTTGATATTGTAAGTATATATTGTATTTTTTTAAATGGTGTATATTTAAGTTTTGAGTTTTTACTCATTAAAATCTCTTCTTTTCTAGATGAACCATGCTTGTCGAGCCTTAACATATATGATGGAAGCACTTCCTCGATCTTCTGCTGTTGTAGTAGATGCTATTCCTGTCTTTTTAGAAAAGGTGATCCTACTTTTACCCCATTTGTTCAAAAGCAGGCATAGGGAATCAAGTTTCAAACTCTTGAATTTTAGCTTTCATTATCTAAATAAAGTATATTTTTTAGCCAAGATTCCCGAGAAATGTTTTATGTCCAGCAGATCAATAGTTTGAAGGTGAAGATAAATCATTTAGAGAATAGCCTAGTTTTGTAATTTTTACTAATAATTAGCACGTTAATATAATAACTTTCAGAGAAGAACTTTAAAGTACTTGATTAAAAATAATCTAATTTCTAGAAAACATCCCAGTGAGGTTGATAGCTATTTATACCCTCATTATGTAGCTGAGAAAGTTGAATCAGTGGGGAATAGAAATTTTCATATGGTTTGTAGTAAATTGTGTTTTTGGTCTGTGCGTGTACGGACCTTTTTGTTTGTTTAACGCACAACAAAATTTGCTTTATCTGATAAACTTGCAGTATGGTGGAAACTTAAAATCTGATTTTAAAATTTTGTTATGTAAAACAACTCATCTATTTTAAATCTGAAGACTTAAAAGTTATGTAATTGGGTTTGGTTTATTATGTAAAACATTTTTCAGTATCTTAGAACTGCAAACTGGTTAGAAGGAAACTGTTTTGGCTATACTTTATAACTTAAGCTGCTAAGTGACTTGCATCCTATGGTGGGTTACATGTTAGAGATAGTATACATTGATGTAAATTAGAGAAAGTATGTAGAAGACAAGTTATTGGAAAAGAACTTAAATGATAACCTTATGGTAATTATTTATATGCTCCCAGCTGCAAGTTATTCAGTGTATTGATGTGGCAGAGCAGGCCTTGACTGCCTTGGAGATGTTGTCACGGAGACACAGTAAAGCCATTCTACAGGCGGTAAGTGTTGTTACTGAAGGACTACATTTCACTTTATGTAGAATTTTTAAAATCCACATTTGTACAAACTACTTAATTGCAGTTTTTGTAAGATACAAATGTTGTTTCCAAAGTAATGTGCTAGACTTTTTATGAGTTAAATTATTTTTTATTGCTGATAAAGGATTTTTCTTTACCTTAACAGTTTTCTGTATTTTAGGGTGGTTTGGCAGACTGCTTGCTGTACCTAGAATTCTTCAGCATAAATGCCCAAAGAAATGCATTAGCAATTGCAGCCAATTGCTGCCAGAGTATCACGCCAGATGAATTTCATTTTGTGGCAGATTCCCTCCCATTGCTAACCCAAAGGCTAACACATCAGGTAAAATATGCATCTATTTTATGTGCCATAAAGTATTTTATTTTTTTAATTTAATTTAATTTTATTTAATTTTATTTTTTTTTTTTGAGATGGGAGTCTCGCTGTGTTACCCAGGCTACAGTGCAGTGGCGTGATCTCAGCTCACTGCCACCTCTGCCTCCTGGGTTCAATCGATTCTCCTGCCTCAGCTGCCCAAGTAGCTGGGATTACAGGTGTGTGCCACCACGCCCAGCTAATTTTTGTATTTTTAGTAGAGACGGGGTTTTGCTATGTTGGCCAGGCTGGTCTTGAACTCCTGACCTCAGGTGATCCACCCACCTCAGCCCCGCATAGTGTTGGGATTACAGGCATGAGCTACCGCGCCCAGCCACTTTTTTTAAATGGCAATTTCAATTAGTATTTTAAATCTTTAACTGCATATATAATCAAAAATGTTCTGATTAATATTTTTTATTTTATCCAGTTATGTGCCATATTAGGTTATTTTATAAAATTTTGGTAGATTGATTCAAATGAATAGTAATTCATATGTTTGATGACTTTAACAATTTTGACTTTAAGGGATGGCTTTGTTATTTCAGCACACATTGAGTGTTTACTCTGCGACACGATCAGAAGTTCCTTCTGAAAAGATTACTCTTTCTTGAGAGGCATTGGAGGAGGCAGATGGGAGCAGGAGGATATGGGTTAAGACCAGAAGAGAGACTAGACTATGTCGCAAACAGAAATGAAAAACGTAGTTTGTGGCTATCTGGGGTTGGAGAAGAGCAAAAGTGATTATCTAGATGGCAGAATCAATGGACCTGATGATACAGTGTGAAAAGCAGGGTTTATGGGCTGGGGATGGTGAGGACAAATTGTGAGTGCAGCTTCAAGGCTATGGAGAAATTGAATTTTTTTTTTTAACTACAGAGAAATATTTTAAAGCATTGTTTGTTATTGCTAAAGATATTTCTAGAAACCTGGCTTTAAAATTGCCATTACAAAGTGTGGCTAAGACGCCAGGGAAGATAGGTTCATAAAAATATTTTTAAACAATTTAGGAATTTTTTTTTTTTTGTTCTGTTTTGTTTTTGTTTTTGAGATTGAGTCTTACTCTGTTGCCCAGGCTGGAGTGCAGTGGCGTGATCTCACTGCAGCCTCTGCCTCCCTGGTTCAAGCGATTCTTCTGCCTCAGCCTCCTGATGGATAGCTGGGATTACAGGTGCGTGCCACCACGCCCAGCTAATTTTTGTGTTTTTAGTAGAGACAGGGTTTCGCTATGTTGGTCAGGCTGGTCTCAAACTCCTGCACTCAAGTGATCCACCTGTCTCAGCCTCCCAAAGTGCTGTAATTACAGGTATAAGCCACGGCACCCGACCAAATAAGGCATTTATGTAAGATAAAATAGTAGTGGTCATTGAATCACCCTAGAGTCTTTTGCTTCTAAAATGATCCAGACAAAGTAGTGCTATTCATTTTTTTAAAATCTGTTTATGTGTTTATTTTTAAAAACATAGTTGGCTGGGGGCACAGTGACTCGCACCTGTAATCCCAGCACTTTGGGAGGCCAAGGTCAAGAGGTGGATCACCTGAAGTCAAGAGTTAGAGACCAGCCTGACCAACATGGTGAAACCCCATCTCTACTAAAAATAAAAAATTAGCCAGGCATGGTGGCACATCCCAGCTACTCGGGAGGCTGAGGCAGGAGGATTGCTTGATCTCGGGAGGCGGAGGTTTTCAGTGAGCTGAGATCATGCCATTGCACTCCAGCCTGGGTAACAAGAGCGAAACTCTGTCTCAAAAATAGTAATAATAATAAAAAATAAATAAAAACATAGTTGAGATAATCTTTTCTGTAGTCTAAAAGTGTGTTCTGTGTTAGGTGATAATCAGTTCCATATGATATTCTTTAGAAATAGGATAAGAGAATTAGAGAAGTGAAATAGTCACTATTTGTAGCACTCTTTATAGATTTATGTAGTGTCAGTGAAGGTTTAGGCTATGGGCTTTTATAATACCTGAATTATTCTCATTTTTGTAGAAACAAGTCTAATTTTTACATACGAAAAGTCCACTTATAAGTTAGGAAAAATCAAGGTCTATCAAAACATTAGTCTAGCCAGTGAAACATTCTTTCCCTTCTTTTTATGACAATTATTTCAAATGTTTTGTCAGTGATGACACTCTGTTTTTATGACAAATATGGCAAATTGTTTTTATAGTGTAACTTTTTCATAGTGAATTATTTGTTTTTATAGTGAATATTGCAAGTCTATGCCCTATTTTTGACATTGTCAAGAAACCTCTGGTTCTTGCAACTTTCCCTTTTCTGACTTTTTAGTGTGTACCCACTTAAACATTTCTACTTGTATTGCTTTTAAAGGAAAGTAGGATATTTATATATTTCTTTAGTATAACATTTGTTTAGGTATTGAGATTGCATAAGCATAATAGTTCTTCCTTTCTGTGTATTTGCTTTTATCTAGTAGGGGCCTTTATACAAGAGAGAGGTTGGTTTGTTTCCTGTTTGTTTTGAAATTGTTACGTTACTGACTGTACCTTGCTTAGGCCCATTTGCATTTTCAAAGCTGTCATTTACTAATTGAGCTTGCCTTGAAGAATCTGGGGTTAGGAAGAAGATAAAGTAGTGATACATGACAGTGAAAATGCTTTATGCTAATAAATTTTATTTTCCTTTATTAAAAAAATAGGATAAAAAGTCAGTAGAAAGCACTTGCCTTTGTTTTGCACGCCTAGTGGACAACTTCCAGCATGAGGAGGTAAGTGTTTAGTCTTTGGTAGTATTTTTATGAGGTTGTTGAATTGCTGAATCTTGATGTAATAATTCCTTTATTCTTGTGTTTGTGAAGAATTTACTCCAGCAGGTTGCTTCCAAAGATCTGCTTACAAATGTTCAACAGCTGTTGGTAGTGACTCCACCCATTTTAAGTTCTGGGATGTTTATAATGGTGGTTCGCATGTTTTCTCTGATGTGTTCCAACTGTCCAACTTTGGCTGTTCAACTTATGAAACAAAGTAAGTGCAAATTTACTGTTCTACTTTAAGCAGGAAAAGTTGGTTCTTCATTAATATGTAAAGTCAACATGAGCCGAGCAAATGGAAGAGATTACTAGTATCATAGGCACTGGATAGTAAAGTGTTAATATGTAATAAATTTGTGTTGGGACAGTATGTTAATGTTTCTAACATACTCCTTTTAAAGTATAAATTAAATGTTTGCCCATGGTGTTTCTAGGGCAAACAATACAAAGTCATTAATATCTATGCAATGTTAGTCATGTAACCATCCTTGATTAGGAGAATTCTGAGTTTTATGTTAACCAATAACCAGCTGTCTTCAGCTTATATAGGTTGCTTTTTCTGCCCGTGTTAGATTTTCTAGCAATTCTTCTGATTCCGAATGCTGACTTCCCTCAAAAAGTAGGAATGTATTTATACTGATGAATGTCTCTGATGTTTGCTAATTTGGTATTTCTAAACCTTTTCAAATTTAGACCTTTCAAACCTTTCAAATTTAGAAAGATATTTCTAAACCTTTATACAGTGTGTGGGAAATAAAATTTTATTGCACTGCTCTTGCAGTTGACCATTCCTCTCTCAATCCTTAGACTTAAGTTGATGTCAGAGAATGGTGGGGCATCAGACAACATCTATACGTTATAATTTTTTTTTTCTTTTTAACTTTTTGTAGAGACAAGGTCTCACTGTATTGCCTAGGCTGTTCTTGAAGTCCTGGCCTCAGGCCTTCCTCCCACCTTGGCCTCCCATAGTACTAGGATTATAGGCATGAGCCATCACACCTGGCTGTTATGATTAGTTCTAGTAGAGTATTGATCACTTTTGTATAGAATACCTTTAATTGTGTGTAATTTCATAGCCATAATTCTAATCTCTATGGATGTTACCTTGGGAGTCAGTGATGATATTAACTGATAAAATGGTCTTTGGTCCCACTCTGTCTGAGTGGTCTCGTACTGTCTGAGACAGTATATTTAGCAGTATAATATTTTTGTTTTAGGGGAACTCAGTTTTATATTTAGTTGCTTTTCTTGTGAATTAACACACTGGCACAGAACTTTGTAGAAAAATAATGTTGTTGAGGTGGCTACTTGGAAAGATTCTCCGTAAAGCATTGAGTCTTTTCCAAACTTGGTATTCCAGGCAACCCTATTTTGAGTGGTCCTGAAGAAAGTGCTCTTTCCCTAAATAAGATTGGGAAAGGTTCAACTCCTTCTTGAGTATCCACAATTTATTTTACTTACTAAAGTCTCTAGGAGTTCTTTGAACCTTGCTTATCCCAACATTTCCTGAATCATTAAGAGAGATTATTTCTTGTTAATGTACATTTTGTTACAGCACATCCCTAAATACTAGTTTGGGAAATTGGTGGCTGCCTTTTGTTTGTTTTAACATTTTTTTCCTTTTAGTATATTTTCACCTCTTTTCTATGCTCCAGGCAGTTTACCACATGTTTATCATATGGAGGTCACCATAGTTACTTACCGTAATAACCCTATAAAAGGAAATGTAGACCTCTTCTATTTGTCTCTATTTTTTTGTCATCCCTTGACTTCTAAAAAAAAATAAAATCCTTATAATGCAGTATACCATGTATGCAAACTTCTCTATAAAGTTGCAAAACTGTAATTAAAAAAAAATCTTAATCACTAATTGTGAAATTCTGTGTGGCAGGCAATTCACTATCCACATCTCTCTGCCCAAATCATTAATGAATATTTTTCTTGATAAATGAACTTACTGATTATTGGCAAAATATTCTAATAAAATGTTTATGTATATTTTGCATATGTATAATATTTACAGGAACACACACACAGTCAGCAAAGACCTAGCTGTGTCTTTAGGTTTCAGCTTTCCTTAGGTTTAGACTGACTAAACGGTAGAGACTGAGAGTTCCCTCCACTCACAGTGTCAGCACAGCTGCGTGGTTATCATGCAGAGTCCTCCAGAAAATGATGTCTTCTGGGAATGGAGACTTACAGTAGAGAATGCTTGCCTGATCCTTGTATCAAGTTTGCATGTAATCATTGTTGCTTAGGTAGTGGTGGTTTTCCTGATCACAATATAGTAAGATTCAGATACATTTAATTGTTACGTTTTATACTGTGGGCCACATATTTTCAGTATATTTGAATTGAAGACAAATACATGAATATATTTGATTTGTGGTATGCTGAATGCATTTTTGTGCAAAGTATGGTGCTTCTCAAGGAAAGAAATAAAGGGTTCCTAAAGTCTCCGGG
This sequence comes from Hylobates moloch, assembly GCF_009828535.3. NCBI lineage: Eukaryota > Metazoa > Chordata > Mammalia > Primates > Hylobatidae > Hylobates > Hylobates moloch. The sequence goes on from NW_026652276.1 coordinate 11,911,700, forward strand.
GTGAGAAGGAATTGTGATTAGGCACCCAGCTAGGTTTGGACTAAAGAATGAAGTCTCCAGAAAGAGATTGTTAAAATCTACACAAATTTTTTTTTAGGCCTTTATTATAGCACTTTTGCATTTTTTACATTAATTTCTGCATTATATTGCTTTATAAGAAAATGATTCTGATTATTTCCCCCCCTTGGGCAATGTTTGCCCTTGAATGAGGTAGTATAACTAGTTTAATAGGCTTTTGTTTTTTGTTGTTGGTTTTTACAGACATTGCAGAAACGCTTCACTTTCTCCTGTGTGGTGCCTCTAATGGAAGTTGTCAGGAACAGATTGATCTTGTTCCACGAAGCCCTCAAGAACTGTATGAACTGACATCTCTGATTTGGTAAAGATTGGGCTAAATATCACTTTGGGAGGCCGAGGAGGGTGAATCATAAGGTCAGGAGTTCGAGACCAGCCTGGCCAACATGATGAAAACCCGTCTCTACTAAAAATACAAAAAATTAGCTGGGCGTAGTGGCGGGCACCTGTAATCCCAGCTGCTTGGGAGGCCAAAGCAGGAGAATTGCTTGAACCCAGGAGATGGCGGTTGCAGTGAGTTGAGATCGTGCCACTGCCATCCAGCCTGGGTGACAGAGTGAGACTCTGTCTCCAAAAAAAAAAAAAAAAAATTGGGCTAAATATAACTTGTGGTTTGTGTGAGATTATTTTTCTTTACAGACCTAACGTTTACTAATACTTCATAAAGTTACTAAAATTATTGTACTTTTTGTTTTCAGTGAACTTATGCCATGTTTACCAAAAGAAGGCATTTTTGCAGTTGATACCATGTTGAAGAAGGGAAATGCACAGAACACAGATGGTGCGATATGGCAGTGGCGTGATGATCGAGGCCTCTGGCATCCATATAACAGGATTGACAGCCGGATCATTGAGGTAGTAGTTTCATCGTACCGTTTAAATATGTCTATTTTGTTGGAGAGTGGGTGTAGGGATGGAGTGGGGAGGTGGATATGTTGACTTGAATGTGCTTGATTTTGAATTAACTCAAGATTCTCTCATTTTGTCTCCTGAGAACAAGGTCCTCATTTCTGTTCAGGTCAGAAAACTTCATGTTCTAGTCCTGCTTCTGCTGCTAACTACCTGATTGACTTGGAGCAAGTAATTAAGTTTGTTGTTCCATAGTTTCCTCATTTCTGAAAGGAAACGTTGGAAGACTTAGGCTGTAGGTTTCTAAAACTTATCTATCTTCTATCAGAAAGCAGTGTCCCATGAGCAAAGATTTACATAGAAATAGTTTCAGTAGTTTTTAAGAGCAAAAACGTGGAAACAAATGAAATAGCTAGTTCTGGGTAAATAGTTAAGTAAATTGTGATACACATAGGCTTGTAGGTTATCCAGATATTATTGGGACAAATTTTAATGATGTAAAATCAAATATGAATGAAAAACACAGATCACATAATAACAATATTATGTGATCTTTTTGGAATTCAGCAAAATAAGTGAACATATGAATAATACAAAGGGGAGGAATATACCAAAATGTTGACAGTGATTTTCTGTGACAGTTTAATGTGATTTTTATTTTTACTTCCTTATATATTGTTTGCACTGACATATTTTTAAAACTAAATTAGCATAATATTTGCTCTAGCTTAGGAGGTGTTGATCACTGTGTTATTTGTGATGCCATGCATAATTTACTATTTTCAATACATGAGACACCTGTAAGAATTTATGTATTTTCTAATTTCAACCTTTGATGTTTGAATTCTTTTTAGAACATCACACATTTTGAATAGACAGTCTTCTTTAAAGGTGCCTTCTAGTTCGTTTCTAAAAATGAATTTTAGAAAAAATTTTAAACCAATGACTTACATCATAAAATCAAGAGTTTTAAAAATAAATCCGATTTCAGATCCAGCTTTTATGAGAAAATTGACTTTGACTGGTCTTCTGTGCAGCATTATATATAAGCAGTATGTAAGCAGGCCAGTCCTGCTAATAGTGGTCCTGGTCTCTAACTCTAAGTCGTCTTCTTTTTAGCATTTTCCTGATCATTGCACCTTCATTATTAGCTTACTCTCTCATATGTGCTGAGAGTCTTGTCTTCCATTCAGCCTAGGAGTTCCATAGATTGGATTCTGTAATGAGAATATTTTGTCACTTCTGTAGTCTGTTTAAAATCAAACTGTGCTAATTGAACTGTCTCAATTTAAATATGTTCTATATACCACACACAACCTTGGTGATGAAACCGTTTCAGTTGTGTCCCTTTCAATCTTAAAGTTATCTTTGTTTACTGAGGACAATTTTATAGGATCATTTTGTTTAAGGGAGGATTTTGGTAGGTCGCTAAGAATTCATTGTGTAAATAACGTTTTTAATGTAAGAATACTAAGATTTATGGATAACTGATTTTTTATAAGCAATGTCTCAAGAGCATTCTCAATACAAACGGTGTCTTCTTTGTGTCAGTGATGCTACATAGGTGGATCTTTCATCAAGATTTTACCTGCATTTATGTCTAAGGGTCCCTGATAAGGCTTGAGGCATATAACCTATGTCTAATTAAAAATGATTTGTTGAATGAATGAGTTTTGTCGTATCTACACTATTAAATTTTCCATCTTCTGTTAACTTCACCATCTAAAACCTGATGAAATAAATATGTAAGATAGCATATTTGGAGGGTCCCCACTGTGTCTTAAGGTAATAGATTTCTCAATGTTTATATTCAAAGTTTCTCTCTCTTTGCTCTCAGGCAGCCCATCAGGTCGGTGAGGATGAGATAAGCTTGTCCACTCTGGGACGAGTTTATACTATTGATTTTAATTCTATGCAGCAAATCAATGAGGACACGGGAACAGCACGTGCCATTCAGAGAAAACCTAACCCCTTAGCCAATAGTAACACTAGTAAGTACATTCTGAGTTAAAATAGCACTATACTATTGTGCAACATTTTGGATTTGCATAATAATAATTGGTTCATTAAGTATCTTTTTAAGCTTAAGACAATTGTATAACAATAATTTGGTTGTCGATTTTTTAAATCATGTCCATTAATGGATGAGTGAGCCAGTATTAACTGGTATCTTTTCCACAATTTGACTCCTTACCTGGTGTCCTGAGACTTGCGTTAGAATTTGCTCATACAGATTTTTATCTGATCTTGTTATTACTATTTATACCTTTAGATCCATTGACTAGTTCTTTCCAACCTTGTATTTTATACCTTCCTGCCAGAATTATCTGAACTAATTAAGGACAGATAATCGTGATTTAAAAAACAAAACAAAACCAGGTTTCTGACATTTATCTGTCCCCTCAGGGATTGCTTTTGCAGCCCTAATTTAGAGAACAGTGGTCTGCAAATTTTTTTTTTTGTTTTTGAAAAGGGCCAGATAGTGCTGGACGTGGTGGCTCACACCTGTAATCCCAGCACTTTGGGAGGCTGAGGCAGGCAGATCATGAGGTTGAGAGATAGAGACCATCGTGGCTAACACAGTGAAACCGCATCTCTACTAAAAATACAAAAAATTAGCTGAGCGTGGTGGCGGACGCCTGTAGTCCCAGCTGCTCAGGAGGCTGAGGCAGAGGAATGGCATGTACCTGGGAGGCAGAGCTTGCAGTGAGCCGGGATCCCGCCACTGCACTCCAGCCTGGGCGACAGAGTGATACTCTGTCTCAATAAATAAATAAATTAATTAATTAAATAAAATAAAGGGCCAGATAGTAAATAATATGTGTTGCAGGTTATATATAGTCTATACTCACCACCATTGCCATTGTAGCCCTCAATTAGCCATATACAATATGTAAACAAATGTACATGGCTGTGTTCTAATTATATTTACAAAAACCGGTGGTGGACTGGATTCAGCTTACAGACCGTACTTTGTCAACCCCTTGTATATAACTTACTGCTTATCAGTTATCTTTTCCTTACACTTTATGTCACTAAGCAAAGTGGGAGAATTACCTTCTTTATCCGTTTTACAAAGCTTTTAGTGAAATACTGTGCATTTCTAGAACTCAGTTTCTTATCACTGGTTTAGTTGGTTAGGATTGGATTTCCCTATTGTTTCATTGAATGTGTATTAGTAAAATAAAGAAGTACAGTGCAGTGATGAATTGTTACTTTCAGCTGGCCCGAATGGGTCACTGGTTTTCTAGACAGCTCAATTTTGTCTGTCTTAATGTTGCCTTTAGCATCCTTGTAAATCCTAATCGATCATATCATAGAAGTTCATGTGTTTTATAATGAAAAAGTTTCATAGCGTTTCAAGAATTACATTGGCTTGAGTATTTTTTATTGTTTATTGTGTTTCTGAAGTCTGGCACTTCAGGATTGCATAATTTTTTTTTTTTTTTTTAATAGGTGGATATTCAGAGTCAAAGAAGGATGATGCTCGAGCACAGCTTATGAAAGAGGATCCGGAACTGGCTAAGTCTTTTATTAAGACATTATTTGGTGTTCTTTATGAAGTGTATAGTTCCTCAGCAGGACCTGCGGTCAGACATAAGTGCCTTAGAGCAATTCTTAGGATAATTTATTTTGCGGATGCTGAACTTCTGAAGGATGTTCTGAAAAATCATGCTGTTTCAAGGTGTGTTAATGAAAATAGTAGAAACATTTTACAAATTCAAATCTCTGCAAGTAATTTCAGAAACCTCTAAAGTAATAATAGAAAAAATAGGCACAAAAGTTTGGAGTATCTTGAGCTCTTTTTTTTGTCTATTTATATTCACATATAGGTTTTATAAAATATAAAAGTTGAGCATTTAAGAAAAATCTTTATGTTAATAGAATGGTTTCACAATGAAAATGCTTTACTCTCAATATAAAGTAGTATGGCCAAAAATAATCATCAAATTCAGGCAGAGTTTTATATACAAATGCTTTCTTTTTTTAGTCACATTGCTTCCATGCTGTCAAGCCAAGACCTGAAGATAGTAGTGGGAGCACTTCAGATGGCAGAAATCTTAATGCAGAAGTTACCTGATATTTTTAGTGTTTACTTCAGAAGAGAAGGTAATGTCATATAAATTAGTAGTCGTTCAGTCTAGATAGTACTTCAATAGAAATAAAGTTTTAATCTGTCGAACAAAAACTGATAGCTTTTCAATTTAAAAATGACATTTAAAGCTCTGTTAGCTTATAGCTCGGTGTACACGGAATGTATCTTTTAGGCTGTGCATGGTGGCTCACAACTGTAATCCCAGCACTTTGGGAGGCCGAGGCAAGTGGATCACTTGAGGTCAGGAGTTGGAGACCAGCCTGGCCAACATGGTGAAACCCCGTCTTTACTAAAAATACAAAAATTAGCCGGGTGTGGTGGTGCACACCTGGGCTGATGTCAAACTCCTTGCCTCAAGCAATCCTACTGCCTCAGCATGGGATTACAGTTTGTCTTTTAATAAGAGTCTGATAGAATGATAGAAGCCGTGGACTCTTCTCCAGAAAAGTGTGAATGTGTGCTCATTCACTCACATTAAATATATCCACATATTTGCGTATAGTTTATACTAGCTGATAATCAGACATACACATTGGTATACAATTTGATGGTTCTTAGTCACACTCCTTCATACATACTCTCCTATGATTCCGGGACAGATAGGAACCCCTGCCTCACAAGTTAATGTTTAGCTCTCTTTACACACCTTCAAGGATGTGATAGTTCCCACACTTCAATAGCCGTTTTCTTTTTTTGGTGGCAGTGTTAATGTGATCTTGTCTTTTTGTAGCACTTGAAGTTAACTGATGATTCTTGGTCTTTTCCATCCCTTCTGGTTGTCACACCACAGGGTGTGCACTGTATTTCTGTTATTGATTGTTGTTTTTATAATGAGTATTTTGAACTCTGAGTAGGACTTTGTGACCCTATTAAGTTTTATATAATCTGGTTTTGAAGATTAGAAGACATTCAGTATCAGTATTTTTCTTTAACCTTTAGTTTTTATACTTTTTTCTGATTGAAGTCAAGTTGAAAACTCTGGCTCCTAATTTATTTTACCTATTTTGCCAGTTATGTTTTAGTCTTTTTGTATTTTATGTCAGTGTTGGTATTTAGGGATTTTGTAATGGCAGGGAGGAGGTTCTGTTCCTGATTAAAACTGACTCCCGTTCATCTCTGTTATTATAAAGGTGTAATGCATCAAGTAAAACACTTAGCAGAATCAGAGTCTTTGTTGACAAGTCCACCAAAGGCATGTACGAATGGGTCAGGATCTTTGGGATCCACAACTTCAGTCAGCAGTGGGACGGCCACAGCTGCCACTCATGCTGCAGCTGACTTGGGATCACCCAGCTTGCAGCACAGCAGAGATGATTCTTTAGATCTCAGCCCTCAAGGGTAAGTAAGAATTATGTTGTGATTTTTATATTTCTTTGCTGTTAGCGCTGCTTTGGTACCTAAGAATCATATAGGGAGTAAAATGCTAACATATTAGCATATATATATATTATATTTTTCCATTTGTATTTTGTTAATGAGAATGGGAAGAAAACATTTATTGGAAACCTACTGTATTGGGCTGTGTTTAGGAACTGTAAGAGATTAGTTTTATTCCCACTGACATACAAGGAAACTAAAGTTCAGAGACATTTGTGACTTGCACAGTGTTACACACTTATGTTACTTGCAGGCCCTAACGTTGTGGGATTTGAATTCTGGTTTCTGATTTCATAATCTTGTGACTATTTTTTGTGCTGCTGCATACATACAACCTTAGAGACATCCAGATATTAATAACAGTTAAAAATACTGAAAATCAGAAGTCTTAGAATAAAGGCCAAAAAATACTGTTTTCCCATTTATCTTTAATTGGCAACTGGGAGTTAAATACTTTGCTTTTAATAAGGGAAAATGAGAGTTCTTAAATTCTCTACTCCCATTTATTTATCACCTTTTAATCTTTGTTATACCGTGCTACTAAGAGTGTTTCCAGACCTTCCATTGGTTTCCATTTTGTTGTGTTAGAAACAAATCACAGTCTAAAAGTGTTTTTATTTCCTTGCTATTAGAAGCTTAATATTACTAGATGAGTGGTACATGATGAACCAAATTCAGTTCTGAAATTCAGAATGTATTCACTGCAGTACTCCTTTTGGCTCCTTTTAAGCCGAAAAGTAGATCATGCTAAAATATAGTAATAATAAGTGGGGTCCAAAAATTTAATCTTACAATCTACAGGGTAGCATTGTCTTGTGCAGGCAGCCAGCTCAGGTAGGAGAAGGGATGAGGGGAATTGGTGCCACCTGGTGGCAGTTTTCTAATCTAGCTTAAATATGAATTTTGGCAGTTTCAAGACTTGTGGCAGACTGAACTTCTGGCACAGTGGGTATTATTTTAGGAAACTAAAATAATGCTGAGTTTAACTGGTACCCATGTTATTTGACCAGTCTGAGGAGATTGGGCTTGGAGAGTTCTGGGGACTCTTCCACTTCCCTGATTCTGCAGTTGCTTTTGTCTGCCATTTTCCTTTCCAGCCTTGCTCTCTCCTTTACTTCCTTCCCAGCCCCATTCCTACCCACTCACTGCTGCAGTAACATAAGTTATTGCAGGCTTTAACTATAATGTAGGCATGGTGCCTGAGACATCATAGATACTCAGTAAATTATAGAGGGTGATACAGTTCAGACAATTGCAGTATTTCTTTACCTTTAAAAATGTTTTCCTTTCTCCTTTCTTTTTTATTTTTTTTTTAAAGAGACACAGCACGGGGGTCTTGCTCTGTTTCTCAGGCTAACCTCGAACTCCCGGCTCAAGTGATCCTCCCTCCCTTGGCCTCTGAAGTAGCTGGGATGACAGGCACGTGCTAGCATGCCCAGCTCAAATGCAGTATTTCTGAGCCATTTTAATTTAAGGAGTTGGAATTGATTATAGAGTCTAACAGTTGATTATGCCAAAGAAAGAGAAAATAACTTTTTTCTTAAAATATTTTTATGTGGTTTTAAATAGTTTTAAGTGGTTCCATATTACAGCATGGTTGCAAATGAAAAATTCATGTTAATTTTTTTAAATGGACATTGTTAATTACATTTTTCATCCTTTGAAAGTTCATTTTTCCTGATTGTCAAGCACATTTGAGCACATTATTAAGTATATTCCATAGAAATATCAGGTGTTGGAAACTTTCCAATTTTTTTTCAGATTTTTCCAGTTTTATTTGGGCCACAGACCAACTGAACCACAACATTTTTCAGCCTTTCCATCTTATTTAGCTTTGTTATTCCAAAAATTTATTGCTACTACAAACTATTTCTACTGTTGTTAGAACAGGCTACAGGTGTTTAATTTTGCAAATGATTCTAATTCAGAATAAATTACACTACTCACTAGATTTGTATATAGGTTTAAAAAAACCCACTAAAATGTTTATAAATGCACTTATTTAGTGTGTTATTACCATTGTCACACTACGAAATTACTTTAGGTAGTATATTAGAGGCAGATGAGTATCTTGACAACATGAACACTAAGTGTCATGTATATTTTACTCATGGCCATTTTGGTTAGGGAAAAAGTATGATATGCAGATTTAACATTCTTTTTCAGGTTGGTGATTACCCATTTATTTTTATTTTGCTCCTTTGTGTTGCATATTTGTTTTATGTACTTACATACTACTATTTAAAGTTGAACACATAGAAAATTGATCAGTCATCTTATTTGGTTTTATGTTTCATAATTCAGTATAGTTAAATAGCTAGTTATTTTCTGAATAGTCATTTGCCGTGTCTGTACACCTCTAGAACATGACTGCCACAGAATTGGCATTAAATAATCACTAAACAAGAACATACCTTGTTATGACGGTATTTTTTTTATTTTTTTGAGACGGAGTCTCGCTATCTCCCAGGCTGGAGTGCAGTGGCACAATCTCGGCTCACTGCAAGCTCCGTCTCCCGGGTTCATGCCATTCTCCTGCCTCAGCCTCCTGAGTAGCTGAGACTATAGGCGCCCGCCATCATGCCCGGCTAATTTTTGTATTTTTAGTAGAGACGGGGTTTCACTGTGTTAGCCAGAATGGTCTCGATCTCCTGTCCTCATGATCTGCCCGCCTCGACCTCCCAAAGTGCTGGGATTACAGGCGTGAGTCACCGTGCCCGGCCTGACAGTATTTTATTACTCACTGTTTCTGCCATTTTAGTTTGCTTTTTTAGTGAGTGAAGATATAAAACAGTGGTAATTGCTAAACTTATCTCATATTTTCCCATGGACAGTCGATTGAGTGATGTTCTAAAGAGAAAACGACTGCCAAAACGAGGGCCAAGAAGGCCAAAGTACTCACCTCCAAGAGATGATGACAAAGTAGACAATCAAGGTAACCCCTTTGATGACACTATGGGGAGGTAAAGGGGAGGGTGGTAGCAGGTGCAGAAATGTACTTTATTAAAACTGCCAGTAGCTCTTGAAGTATGCCTAAGTTTCCTGAGGACTAAGTGTTCTTAGTTCTTTTAGTTAATTAATCTGTTAAGACTGTGAATCTTAAAAATCAGTTGTTTTTCATCACTTAAACTAAAATGACTTAACTGTAGTTCTTTTTTCTTTTCATAGCTAAAAGCCCCACCACTACTCAGTCACCTAAATCTTCTTTCCTGGCAAGCTTGAATCCAAAAACATGGGGAAGGTTAAGTACACAGTCCAACAGCAACAACATTGAGCCAGCACGGACTGCGGGAGGTAGTGGCCTTGCCAGGGCTGCCTCAAAGGATACCATCTCCAATAACAGGTGAAGTGGGGGGAATTTTATGTTGCTTCTATTCCCGTATCAGAAAAACTTAACATTGTTTCAGCCAGTATGTTTATTGTGTGGAGATGATACATAGACACAGCACTTTAATTTGTTCTTAGAAGCATAGTTCAAGAATTAGGTAGGTTCTCAGTTTATTAACCGTGCATCTGGCTTTGTCCTAAGTTCCAGTCATGCGCTTTGAAACTCCTTCCAGCATACCTAGCTGAAAGTCTCATATGTTCAAAACCAAGTTGTGTTCCTTGGGGAACCTCTTCCTCAGTTTTGTTCCAGACAAGGAAAAGCTGACATTTTCTATCCACACTCTTTACATCTTTTATGATAAAATTTCTCTACCCATTATAATGGAACTTCAGGATTTTAGGGGAGAGCCTTTTTTTTTTTTCAAAGTCCTTAGGACTTGTTTTATTTTTGGGTTCTGCATGTAGCATACCAGCATGATTACTTCCCTCTGCAGATAAGAAATTTTAAAAGACCAAATGTCATTGAGAAAATAAACATGCTCTCTTTGGTTTTGTTGGTTGTTTTTCTGAATTTCAGTGTATAAAAATAATTAAGTGAATGAATTTCTGAAGCCATCAGCATTTGTAATTTAAGCAGCCGGGTCTTGTTTGCCATAGCTTATTACATCCTTAATAGGTGCATGTTTCTGGTCTGTAAATCTTTACTTCAGCTCTCCAGGAAACACAAGTTAAGGATAATGCAGATATGTATGTACTTTAGAAAGTAAAGGGAACACTTAGGAAAGTGTTATATTGCAGGGTTCCAAAAAATTATTACACTTTGTTTACGATTCATGTAATGACCTGCAGTGTATTTTAAGTTTTTAAACAATTCTCCAGGTGGTACATCATAGCCCATTTTCAAAGTGAAAGTTAATTTGGTTATGGAATCTGGATTTATTAGTCTGTAAGCATAGACCAGGACGGATTTTAAATGTAGCAGCTGTTTGCCTTGATCAGAAGTTATATTCTTCCTACATACACTGGGACTTTAATATCTCCTTTTTGTTTCTTGTAGAGAAAAAATTAAAGGTTGGATTAAGGAGCAGGCACATAAATTTGTAGAACGTTATTTCAGTTCTGAGAATATGGATGGAAGCAACCCTGCATTGAATGTCCTTCAGAGACTTTGTGCTGCAACCGAACAACTCAACCTCCAGGTGCTGTGTCCAGTGCATTTTGCTGGTCTTTTTTAATCTCTTCCCAGCATCTCCTGCTACTCTTTTCCTTCATGACTCTCTAGCTTCCTGTGGATTTAGCTATCCTACATCGACTTTTGCCTTATATACACCCTTGGTGCTGGCATTTCTTTTACTTAATCCCTTGACTATCAGGATTCATCAGTCTGTATTAAACGTACTAGAAACCTCATCTTTGACTTTCTTTCCTTCACATCTCATCATTCTTGACAAATGAAGAAACTTCAGAAATGTCCTCATAAGCACATCTGTTTTCTAAGTCATCCTCTACTGTAGGTATAGATGATAGGCCTTCCTTAGGCCCTCTCTCCACATGGGGTCTCAGAGTGGCAGGAGAGGCTAGAGGTTTACTAATAAGTATTTTACGTTTCATCTCATTCTCAGTTTTTGTTTTTATTTTTGTTTGTTTTGTTGTTTTTGATGTACTGTGAGCAGTTTTGGTAGTATGTTTTCCAAGAAATTGTTCATTTTGCTGAGACCTTAAATGTATTAATTTAAAACCGCACCTTGTAATCTTGATTCATCTTTTCATCCTGGTATTATAGCCGCTTATTCTTCAGTTTTCTGTTCTCATCCTTTAAAAATACCCTTTTTTAAAGAAAACTACATTGGTTGAATGTGAAGATTTTCTTCTTATGTTATTATGGATACCTGGTTTTCCTCATGAAATATTTAGTGTGTGTGCGTGTGTGTGTGTGTGTGTGTGATTTTAAAATCATAATTTCCAAGGATTTACTAAGACTGTACCACCCCCCTGCCCTCTTTTTTAAGGGCGTTGAGAATATATTCAGTTCCTTTTGAGGATATGTGAGTTGTATATTTTTTAAGTGCTGTTTAAATCAATATAGAAATACTTTTCCTAACTCTTTCAGGTGGATGGTGGAGCTGAGTGCCTTGTAGAAATCCGTAGCATAGTCTCAGAGTCAGATGTTTCATCATTTGAAATCCAACATAGTGGATTTGTGAAGCAGCTGTTGCTTTATTTGACATCTAAAAGTGAAAAGGATGCTGTGAGCAGAGAGATCAGATTAAAGAGATTTCTTCATGTATTTTTTTCTTCTCCAGTAAGTTATCTAATAATGCCTGTGTATCTTTTAAGAATCAGTGTTCACTAATGCATATATTTTCATCTCAGTAATAATTTCCAGCAGGTCTTGGTCAAGCCATTGAGGGAAAACTTCTAGGTTTTTACACAGTTGGAGTCCTTCAACTTCTATGTATCAAAGTAAATAGTAAAACAATGAAATGGGGATTTAACAAAGCCCATGTCACTATTTCTATGGTTGAAGTATCTTGAGTCTTTTTTGCTTGCAAGATGAGCCATTAATAGTAGTCTCTCACCTGTGAATGTATTTTACTTGCAATATTTGTTTTTAAGTGTATTGAAGTTTGTATTAGTTCCTTTTAGGGAGACAGACGTCTATAATAAGATAGAGGAGATATATTTTCCTGTTTTGTACATAAAATACAGTTGTAACAGTTCCAATCAAGGGCGCTTAATGACCATATATGTCACCGTTTATAATGTGGATTACAAAGCCAGGAGCCACAGAGTGGCTCCCCTTCCTTCACTCTTAAGTGGGCCAGAGCAAGAGGGTAATCCTTGGATGCTGTTGACAGCATTCTCCTTGTTTTACAGTGGCTTAAAGAGAAGTCATCACTTGGAATGTTTCCCTCTGGATTATCTATGTAATAGGGCTTAGGATAGCTCTCCTATGTATTAACACTATTTCACCATGTGCTTGCTGTGCTCAGAGGCATTTGAGCATTGCTTGTATTTTAACTTGTGGGTCAACCTAAAGCAGAGTTAGTATTTATTGGAGATTCATTAGAAGCGTGACAGTATTATGTATAGTTTTACAACATACTTAAGATTATGTGCAATCTCTTTTCTGAAACCCCCGGAGTTTGGTGGGTTTCAAAGGCCCTACAGTGTATAGTACATTAAAATTCCCAGCAGTTTCTGAATAGCACTCTATATTATATGCATTAAATATTTTTATAGCATAACATGAATATTCTTACTAAAGTCAGATAAATAAAGATTGTAAATAGCCTTATGTCTGTTTGGATCAGATATTGCCACCAAGTGACTTGTGTTTTCAGAGCCTTTGGATGGTAGGGATTGTGAATACAGGATTGTGGGCTGTACAAAACAATTGTCTTTATTGAAATAATTGACATGGTAACATCATTGAAACCAAATCTGCCATAAAAGATAAAGATGAATAGATGAATTATTCTCTTTTATAAAGCTGCTTATTAAATCTTCTCTTTGAGGAGAGGTTTGTTTTGAAAAGGCCTTGTTTAACCTGTTTGTTTATTTGTAACTTTAGCTTCCTGGAGAAGAGCCCATTGGAAGAGTGGAACCAGTGGGTAATGCACCTTTGTTGGCATTAGTTCACAAGATGAACAACTGCCTCAGCCAGATGGAACAATTTCCAGTCAAAGTACATGATTTCCCTAGTGGAAATGGGACAGGAGGCAGGTAAGGACCATTGCCTGGCTATACCCTTGCCACTGGAATTTGGTACTTAATTTCACTGAGGTAAGATGGCAGGAGGTCTGGTAAAATCTTGATCGGCCCAGAAAACATTCAGCTGTAATGATGAAAGAAATTAAGCACTGTAAAGAATGAATCAAGTGCTTTCTTATCTTTAAAATTATACCATGTGCCTTAAACAGGATGCTTTATAAATATATAATCTAGTGATTGTATTCGTAACTTGTAATAGGCTTAGTTTTCCTTACATTGATACACTTCAGCATACAAAACTTCCTTAAGAACTTTGAGTTTAACTTCAGTAGGGATAAAAATTTTTTTGCAGCTGCGAATAACGTTTACATTTTGAGCAATATGATTTATATATAATATTAGTGGTTATAACTTTGTATTTTGATGGAGTCAAACGTTTGAAGTTTTACTAGTTTAATAAATATATATATTTTTAATGTAGTTTTAAGGACTCAAGGTGCTACAGGAAAGAATCGTTCTATGTTGTGGAATGTTACAAGTTTCATGGAATATTTTGACTGGAAGCCTAGAAAATAGGAAATTTGTTTGGTTTTTATTAATTTACTTATTTATTTTGAGACAGAGTCTTACTTTGTTGCCCAAGCCAGATTACACTAGTGTGAACATGGCTCACTGCAGCCTTGACCTCCTGGGCTGAAGAGATCTTTCTGCTTCAGCCTGCCACGTAGCTGGGGCCACAGGCGTGTGCCACCATGTTCCACTAATTTTTTTAATTTTTTGTAGAGATGGGGTCTCACTTTGTTGTCCAGGCTGGTCTCAAACTCTTGGGCCCAAGTGATCCTCCTGCCTTGGCCTCCCAAAGTGCTGGGATTACTGAGCCACCACACTCAGCCTAGTTTGGTTTTTAAATCCACATTTTGATGTTTTAAAAACATTTTAAAAACTTTGTTTGAATTAAAAACAATATGCATTGTTGAGTGATAAAGCAATCACATCATGGACTAGGGTTTCTTTTCTGCTTTGAAATTTAATGTAGCTTGTGGTATTCAATTTTGATCGTTATGATTTCCTGGAGGAGTTCATGAAATAAGGGGGCATTTTCATACCTGTGCTTGAGAAAATCATGAAGCTTTTTGTTTGTGTCCAAATTTATATAAAGTATGTTTGCATACGTATATATTCATAAAATGGAATATTATTCTCCACATCCCTATTTGTATGCTTTATGTGCAGGAGGGTCCAATCTTTTGGCTTCCCTGGGCCATATTGGAAGATGAATTGTCTTGGGCTACATAAAATACACCCACACTAAAGTTAGTTGATGAGCTTAAAAAAAAAAAAAAAAAAAAAAAACACTCATTGTATTTTAAGAAAGTTCACAAATTTATGTTGGCCTGTATACAAAGCCGTCTGGGCTGCATGTGGCCTGTGGGCCACAGGTTGGACAAGCTTGCTTTATGGAATCATACAGATAATCATAGTTTAAGTTTGTATCTGACTCCTGCCAGAGCTTTTCTGAAATGAGCAATTAAACATCATGACCAGGTTTCAACTGCAGTAGCTATTAAACCGCTTCATTCAAAACTATTATAGCAAAGTAAATTTTAAAGGTTAGTTTTTAATGTAATTTTGTAGCTGAAATCTTTGAAATCAACAGTTTTTGTTTTGTTTTGTTTTTTGCTTTTTTAAAAATATAATTCAGTAGGAACAGGCAAAATATTGCAGAAGTGAGTGTACTTAAATAGTTCAGGAATTTTTCTTCCAGAAAAATAATTAAATATTCATGGGTGAAGTATTTCTGCTCCCATGGATTTATGATGGGACAGACATCAAATGTTGTTAAGGTTTTCATATGCACGCATACACATCCGTCTTTTATTTCTTACGTATAAAAATTTTTTCTAAATAACTTGAATTGTTGGCTTTACCATTTACAGAACTGGTAAGTAAATGCTTAGTACTAGTGTGTCTTATGAAAATGCAGTTTGTATTAACTTGCCTTTATTTGAATTAATGTATATTAAATGAGAAAATAATAGACTAACTTTCTTTTCATAAATTATCTTGAGCTTTTCTCTCAACAGAGGATCACAGGCTTTAAAATTTTTCAACACACATCAATTAAAATGCCAGTTACAAAGACATCCAGACTGTGCAAATGTGAAGCAGTGGAAGGGTGGACCTGTCAAGATCGACCCTCTGGCTTTGGTACAAGCCATCGAGAGATACCTTGTAGTTAGAGGTACTTTCCATGTATTTGTTTTGTGTGTTATATATGTATATTTGGGAGAAATTTACATAAAGAGATACATACGTTATTTCTCTGTTCAATGTTGTTTCTGTTAAAACCTAGATGGCAGGAACTTATATTCCTGTCTTTTATTTTCTATTTAGTATATAGTCATACATTGAACTTACCAGGGGTTGACTGCTTACTTGAATGATGAGTTAATTTATCTTGGTGAAATGTAGTAGAAATGACGTTTTGTGTTTGGCAATTTTCTTAGACCTTTCTGCTTCATAGATCAGAGTGTAATATATACAGGTTGAACATCCCTAACCTGAAAATCTAAAATGCAAAATGCTCCAGAATCTGAAACTTTGATTGCTGCTGTGACACCAAAAGTGGAAGACTCCACACCTGACAACTTTGCTTTCTGATGGTTCAATGTACATACACTTTGTTTCATGCACAAAATTATTGAAAATACTGTATATGATTACTTTCACGCCATGTATAGGATATATAAATGAATTTCGTATTTAGATTTGTATCCCATCCCCAAGATGTCTCATTATGTACATGCAAATATTCCAAATCTGAAAAAATTTGAAATCTAAAACACTTCTGGGCTCAAGCATTTCAGATAAGGGATACTCAACCTATATGTGTTTTCTAAGAATATGTTCAACCAGTGTATAAAGGATTTTTTTTTTTCACACCTAAAATTGCTATGAGTTTAAAAGTCTACTTGGGTCTTCAGGGTATGGAAGAGTAAGAGAAGATGATGAAGACAGCGATGATGATGGATCAGATGAGGAAATAGATGAGTCTCTGGTAAGGTAGTATATTCCCACCATGTCATAATGTACTATATAAAGTTCAGGGCCTTTGACTTAAATGGCTTTTGCTTTGCTTTATTCAGGCTGCTCAGTTCCTGAATTCAGGAAATGTAAGACACAGGCTGCAGTTTTATATTGGAGAACATTTGCTGCCGTATAACATGACTGTGTATCAGGCAGTACGGCAGTTTAGTATACAGGCTGAAGATGAAAGAGAATCCACAGATGATGAGAGCAATCCTCTAGGCAGAGCTGGTATTTGGACAAAGACTCATACAATATGGCAAGTCTGAAAATTCTTTCTTTTGGTTTTTCATAAACTTTGAAACTGTTCTTGTGTTTTAGAATTCACGTTAACTTGATGGCTGGCTTTCATAAGGATAGGGGGCCCTAAATCACACATTTTAGTTCTGAAAGATGATTTCAAATATTTGATAAGGTGCATATGTATATGTAGCCTCCTCATTCATTCTACTGGAAAACATATATTCATGGACAGTAATCATGGTTTACATCTACTTTTCTAGATTTATTTCAGGTCTTTAAGACAAAAATGTTGCCATAAGATGATGTTCCATTAGGTAATCTGAAGTTGGGCATCTCTGAGTCCTTAAGAGGCATTTGGATGCAGCTTCCTGCATTGTCTGTGAGTGTCTGCTACATATAGCTTGAAGAGAGCCATTCTTCCCAGAACCACCCTTGGAGTTTCTCAGGCAGCCCCTCCTGGGAAGGTGGTCTCTAGGTGATCTCTTCTACGAAGTTCTCCAAATTCACACTAGGGAGAGAGAGGGGAATAGATCTCAGAATGGTCTTCTGGTAACTGTGGTGTCTGTGGCTTAGATTTTGGCTTTGTATCAGTTTCAAAATCTACATTTGGTTTATATACTGTCTTCTCATTTTAGGTATAAACCTGTGAGAGAGGATGAAGAAAGTAATAAAGATTGTGTTGGTGGTAAAAGAGGAAGAGCCCAAACAGCTCCAACGAAAACTTCCCCTAGAAATGCAAAAAAGCATGATGAGTTATGGCACGGTAAGATGGTAGATAAAGGGGAAAGTGGATTGCCAACTGGGCAGTCTTCCATTTTCATGATTTTCAAAGAGTGATTTGGATTTAGTAGTAAAATCTTTGAATATAATCGAGAAGTAAGTGAAATTACAAACAGTTTGATCACGTTTAATCCTCAACTTTAATATCTACAAAATGAAAAATTAAGTACCTACAAAATTAAATTGGGAAGGAAAATTGGGAAAAAACTTATTCCCAGTTCATTAAGAGTTCAGGTTTTTATGAAGGTTGAAACAAATTTCATTGGTAGAACACGTTCACTAAAGAAGAGACTGAAGGTAGTGATCATTGGCCAATTGGCCCCTAATTTTTTATTGTCATCCATGACAGTAGTATAATTATAGTAATTATAAAAAGTGATGCCAGGTAATGTAATGACCATCGAATATAACTGTCACTTTCTAATAGACTTATTTTCCTCTGTAATACTTCCTTCCTGTCTACAGTTTTCCTCTCTTCCCCCACCTCTTCCCTTTAAAAATACGATACTAACAATGCCTTAGAGTTAGACAATATTATTGTTCCATGGAGGACCCCCCCAGCCCGCCAACCCTTCTCCCTGCCGCCACTGCAGTAATTTTCTCACACTAGTTTCCCTGGTCCACAGAAAAGGGCCCTGTAGCACTTTTTTTTTTCACAAAACTAAGTTTGTTCAATATAAAAGGCTCTTAGTTTTGAGATTGTTATGTTTTTGGTGTTAAAAATGCCATTTTCTTTTATGAAATGATGGTGGTATGATTTTTTGTTATTTTGCGTGCTATAAGTAAATGGCAACTGTTTCAATCCCTCAGATTTATTTTTTTGGTGCCTTTACTTAATGCAGTCTAATAACAAAGGATTTGCAGACCCTACTTGAAAACCCTCACAATCTGTTCAGTCCTAAGCCTTGGGTTAAATAACCAAGTCTCTTTTACCAGATTTTTAATTTTGAGGTATTCGTCTAGTTATAAACTGGATATGAAAAATCTGGGAAATTTCTATAACAGTGAACTTAAATTTAAACAGTTTGTTTTTATTCCTCCAGCCATTTTACTGTTTGCCATTGTTTCTGGTATAAAGGAGAAATGTGGAGGAGTCAGCTTTCCTCCATTATAGTGTTTGTGTATGGGAGGGGAAAGTGAAATTTTTATAAGCCAAGGCACTTTATATGTAAGATAAAATGGGAAGATTGTGAAACTTATTAATACCCTACTAATAGGATTCCAAGCGTAGACTATTAACAACTTCTGTTACTCTTTTAGCGATGATAGGACCTTGGCTGCACTGGCTTAGCCTTTCTAACTTTGATCAAAACTTACTTTGATCTTTTGTCCTTTAGATGGAGTGTGCCCATCAGTATCAAATCCTTTAGAAGTTTACCTCATTCCCACACCACCTGAAAATATAACATTTGAAGACCCGTCATTAGATGTGATCCTTCTTTTAAGAGTTTTACATGCTATCAGTCGATACTGGTATTACTTGTATGATGTGAGTAATGTTGCCTACTTGTGAAGTTTTTATGGTCTGTGATTGATAAATTTCCTGTCGCACTAGAAATGGAAACTGATTCAGCTAAATGCAGGGATCCTAGCCCAGTAAAGTACAATGTACTCATCAGTGGAAACTTCTCCCCCACTTTTTTTTCCTCCTCGCCCACAGTCTTAGATTAATTCTCTTGGCAGATTTGTAAAATTTTCTTTAGCAATAAATTTGTGAAATTAAGCTACAATATGAAACTTGAACATGGATTTATTATGGTTAAAATTCTTTAGGTACACATAACCGGAAGTTTATATATCAAGTAGAAGTTGGGTGAAAGTTGCATGCTGCCTTTGAAATTTATATAGCATAGAGAAGAGTAAAGGAATTGGCCCTGTATGAAACATTAGCTGCAACATCACTGAATGATTGAGCCAGCAGCAGTGGCTTGGGGGGGTGCGCAGCAGTGGCAGCGGGTACGTGTGAGGGCTTAACAGTGTATTGTGGGAATTGTTGTTTTAGTGGGGACACAGTAATGAGAGGCTGTGTGTTGTATGTTGGAAACCAGCACGTGAATTCAGGGTACTTTGCATGGATTTGGGGATAATGGAAGAGATTGTGAATATAATCCTAATGTTTTACTACATGTAGACTTTTTTTTTTTTTTTAAACATTTTACAGAATGCAATGTGCAAGGAAATTATTCCAACTAGTGAATTTATTAACAGTAAGTTAACAGCAAAAGCAAATAGGCAACTTCAAGATCCTTTAGTAATCATGACAGGAAACATCCCAACATGGCTTACTGAGCTAGGAAAAACCTGGTAAGACACTCACTTCTGTAATGGTGGCCTTGGAAATGTTACTGGGTTGGTCTTGATGTATTTTATTACAGAAACATTGTCTTTACTGGACCTAGTCAAATGTTTATTAATACTGTTGATCACAACTTGCTTAATTGTGTGGCTTTAGCATGTAAACAGACTAGGCAAGTTTGGGGGCTGGATCTTATTGGTAGTATGTGTCTATGTATGAAATAGGAAAGTCACATAGCAGTTTGGCTGAGGATAGTCAAAATTATCTGCTATCATAAAATTGGATTCCAAAGGTGTAGTTGCTTGATTCTCTGAGCCTGCTTGGGTCAGGGACTCTAGAACTGCAGTGATAAATGTAAGCCACTGGCCATATACATTTAAATCGGCTGTCCCCAACTCTTTTTGGCACCAGGGACCAGTTTCATGGAAGACAATTTTTCCACAGACATGGACTGGGAGATAGGGCTGGTTTCAGGATGATTCAAGTGCCTCATGAAAGTGGTGGTCATATTTTAAAAATGAGCTTTCATTAGTCATGTTATACTTCCTTCAGGTAGATTAAAGATGATCTGTCAACGTAAGTGTAGGATTTAAAAAATAAAATATCAGATTCTGCATTGAAAGGCTACTTAATGCTCTATTACTTGATCACTTAGAAATTTCATATAAGAAGTATGAAAATTCTTAAAAATTAATTGACCTGGCTGGACGTGGTGGCTCACATCCATAATCCCAGCACTTTGGGAGGCCAAGACAAGTGGATCACCTGAGGTCAGGAGTTCAAGACCACCCTGGCCAACATGGTGAAACCCCGTCTCTACTAAAAATACAAAATTTAGCCGGTTGTGGTGTCAGGAGCCTGTAATCCCAGCTACTTGGGAGGCTGAGGCAGGAGAATTGCAAGAGCCCGGGAGGCGGAGGTTGCAGTGAGCCTACATCACACCACTGCACTCCAGCCTGGGCGACGGAAGCAAGACTCCATCTCAAAATCAATAAATAAATAAATTGACCTAAACAATTTTTACTGATTTTATTTACAATTTTCTATATCATATCAAAAGTTGTTTCTAATATAAGTTTGGATTTTTTTTTTTAGTAGTTTCTGATTCTCATCCAGATAATAAACTTACATTGCATCTTTTTACAGCCCATTTTTCTTTCCTTTTGATACCCGGCAAATGCTTTTTTATGTAACTGCATTTGATCGGGACCGAGCAATGCAAAGATTACTTGATACCAACCCAGAAATCAACCAGTCTGATTCTCAAGATAGCAGAGTTGCACCTAGATTGGATAGAAAAAAAGTAAGTTTCTCCCCAAAATCTTTAAATAATCTGAGCTTTTCAAAATAATGGGAAAACTAGAAATGTAGTGTATCTAAATATGCATGTTGGTCTTGGAGGCCTTGGTCATAGTCAGCTAGCCCTATTTTCCTTTCAGGCTCTTGGAACTGGGCTGTGATTCTTCCTTATCCTTCATTAAGAGTTTCTCTCCTCCCCACCCCCCAGTTTCTGAAATAATTTCTACAATTCTCTTTTCTCTTTTAGTTGCCGTAACTCTTAGACCAAGAAAGAATCTTGTCTTCTCTCACTGAAACTTTTTTCATTGTAAATTAGGAGTTCAAACTATCTCCTGCCTTTAAAAATTGATCCCTTATGTAATAGTTGGAATTAATCAGATCCATTTCATTCCCTTAACAAATCACTCCAATTAGTAAAGCCTGAAACAAAATCCTTAATATATTTTGAGTCTCTTATACCAGTTAGCCCCAGTATTGCTAACTTAATCTGTGTTTCTAATCTTGGCTCCACATTTGTGGCTCTGAACCACGGGGCCCTGAGCCATTTCCAGTGGAGACCGATTCTACATTTCTCACCAGCACTGTTTTTACTTAGGTCTTTTCTGTTCATTTACGTGTTTTTTTCCGCTAGGGATTTAAGTTTCCTTTCCTAAAGCCTTTATCTCCAAAAGTTTCATAAGAGACATTAGTAATAAAATAAAGGAGTTAGATGGATGGCAGGGAGTGAAGTGTATACTGAAAAGCAAAACCACATAAAGCAAACATTGTAGTTAAAAAAATCTTCTTGGGCCCGGCGTGGTGGCTCATGCCTGTAATCCCAGCACTTTGGGAGGCCAAGGCAGGTGGATCATGAGGTCAGGCGATCGAGACCATCCCGGCCAACATGGTGAAACCCCATCTCTACTAAAATACAAAAAAAAAAAAAAAAAAATTAGCTGGGCGTGGTGGCGCATGCCTGTAATCCCAGCTACTCGGGAGGCTGAGGCAAGAGAATCACTTAAACCAGGGAGTTGGAGGTTGCGGTGAGCTGAGATTGTGCCACTGCATTCCAGCCTGGCAACAGAGCGAGACTCCGTCTAAAAAAAAAAAAAGTCATCCTATTCGTATCTTTATTAGGATTCCATAAGCACTGATATTGGCATAAATTAGAAATCTAGCAGGACCTTTTAAAATCTCATTAGCAGGTGTTTGTAGTAGTGCTTGTAGGATCTTGGCAGATCAGAGCCAATAGGTTTCCAGCTCACCTGTTTGACCTGTCACCTCCATATCTATTTCTCTATCTAAATATAAATGTACCCAGGGAGATTTCATGAAACTGCAGCCCTGAGAATTGCATTGATATTTGGCAAAGATGATTTTTTTCTTCCCCAACTTGAATTTTCTGAACTTGCCATGGCCACAAGATAAATTAGTAATTACTCTTGCATCTGATTTCCTTAATGTATGCCAGGGTGCTATTGATGTTTGTAGCAATACAGCTACCTCTTAACCTTTTCTGAGTTATCTGTTTAAGGAAATAAGTGTTAACAGTTGAGTTGATTTTGTTCTTTTGCATTTCAAGAAATGCCACCTGTTTATTAAAGTGTAATATTGGTAGAGCATAGTTTCCTGACAGTTGTACTTTCTTTGTAGCGTACTGTGAACCGAGAGGAGCTGCTGAAACAGGCGGAGTCTGTGATGCAGGACCTCGGCAGCTCACGGGCCATGTTAGAAATCCAGTATGAAAATGAGGTGAGCATGGAGTCCGGTGATGGTTATTTAGCTTGACTTGTGCTCTTGATTAAATGTTATTTGAGTTTCTTGGTACTATGAAATTCTGAAAGACAATTGGGAGACTTTACTCTCTTTTCTCTTGAATGATTTGTTCTAAGTTCTCCATTTTTCAAAGGTTCAACTAAATAATGAAAGGCAGTTTCTTTCCTGGCGTAAGAACACATTTGTGTTGTTAGTCTTTAAGCTGATAAGTTGAAAGGATATTTTAAACAGCTGATAACTTTCAAAATGTTTGAATTACCTTTTTAAAAAAATCAGGTTTACTGAGATATCTTATAAATAATAACTGCATACTTCAAAAATGTAGTTTTAAGGGTTGACAGATGCAGTTTGTTATCACTTTCACGTCAAGATAAAGAGTACTCCGATCACCACAAAAAGTGCCCCCATTTCACTTTGCAAAATCAGTCATTCTATCCCCTACCCCATCCTCAGCCCTTGATAACCATTGATATGTTTTCTGTCCCTGTAATTTTGTCTTTTTTACAATATCATAAATGGAATCATGCAGTATGTAGCTATTTGTCATTCTTCTTTCACTTAGCATAATGCTTTTGAGATTCATCCATGTTGCATGTGTCAATTTGTTTCCTATTATGGAGTAGTTCCATTATATGAACTATATATTGAGCATTCCATTATATGAGTGCACCAAAGTATGTTTAACAATCACCAGTTGATTCACATTTGGGTTGTTTCCAATTTTTGACTATTTTGAGTAACATGGCTATGAACATTTGTATTCATTTCCTTGTGGAGACACATGTTTTTACTTCTCTTGGGTAAATGCCTCAGAACTAAATTGCTAAGTCATTTGGTAAGATAGAGATATGTTTTTATTTTATAAGAGATACAAAACTTTTCCAAAGTGGCCGTCACATTTTACATTCCCACCAGTAATGTATATATCAAATTCCAATTGCTTCTCATACTCACAACACTTGGTATTGTTTTAGTTATTCTAGTGGATGTATCGTGGCATATTATGGTGGTTTTAATTTTTATTTCCCTCATGATTGATATTGTGACCTTTTCATTGCTTATTGATCATTCATGTACTTTCTTTGGAGAAGTATTCAAGAATTTTGGCCATTATTTTCTTCCAGTTGGTGGCTTATCTTTTCTTTTATTTATAAAATGTCTTTAGAAGAGCAGAAATTTTCAGTTTTGATGAAATCCAGTTTATCTTTTTTTTTTCTTGTTTGTGCTTTTTGCATCCTAAGAAATCTTTCTCTAAACCATGGTCTCAGATTTTTCTTATATGTGTTTTTCTAGAAGTTTTATCGTTTTGGCTTTTCATCTGTGATTCATTTTAAGTTAATTTATATATGTATATTAATTACAATTTGAAGTTCCTTAAGACATAGGCTATTCAGATTTTTTTTGCACTATTTGCTGAAAAGACCATTCTTTTTCCTATTTAATTACCTTGACCCCTTTGTGGGAAACCGGTTGATTGTGATGTCTGGATCTCTTTCTAGATTTTCTGTTCTGTTCTTATTATTCTATACTGTGTTGATCACCGTACCTTTATAGTAAGTCATAATCAGGTAGTATAAGTCCTTTTTTTTTCTTTTCTCTTTTTTTTTTTTTTTTTTTTTTTTTTTGAGACGGAGTTTTGCTCTTGTTGCCCAGGCTGGAATGCATGGCACAATCTTGGCTCACTGCAACCTCTGCCTCCTGGGTTCAAGTGATTCTCCTGCCTCAGCCTCCCAAGTAGCTGGGATTAGAGGCATGTGCCACCATGTCCGGCTAATTTTGTATTTTTAGTAGAGACAGGGTTTCTGCATGTTGGTCAGGCTGGTCTCGAACTCCCAACCTCAGGTGATCCACCCACCTCAGCCCCCTAAAGTGCTGGGATTACAGGCATGAGCCACCGTGCCTGGCCTTCTTTTTTTTTTCTTTCTTTTTTTTTTAAAGATGGTTTGGTTATTTTCAACTTTTATTTCATGTGAATTTTAGAATCAGCCTGCCAGTGTCTACAAATGTTTGACAGGATTTTGATTCGGATTTCTTTCAATTCAGATCAGTTTGGAGAGAATTGACATGTTTACAGCATTGTGTCTTCTGATCCATGAACGTCGTGTTCACTTACCTGAATCTTTAGTTTTTCATTATTTACATCTAGAGGTCTTTCTTGCACATATTTTGTTTCCCTCCAGATATTTTATGGTTTTTTGATGAAACTGAAAATGATACTGTTCTTTTGTTTTCAGTTGTTTGTTGGTTTCTAGAAATACAGTTCATTTTTGTATCATAACCTTGTTTTCTGTGACCTTCATAAACTTAAAACTTTTTAATAAATCACTTAGGATTATTGTAGACCCATGGCTTGGGAAAACTTCTGTGAAGGACCAGATAGTAAATATTTCAGGTTTTGTGGGTCACATGGTCTCCATCACAACTACTCACTTCTACCTTTGTAGCGTGAAAGTGGCAATAGACACTGAATGAGCATGGCTGTGTTCCAGTGAACCTTTATAGTCACAGAAATGTAAAGTTCATGTGATTTTCACATGTTGTAAAATACTATTCAAATTATTTCTAATCGCTTAAAATTAGTACAAATTATTCCTAGCTTGCAGAAAGTACAAAAACAGACCCTGGGGCTGGAGCTGTAGTTTGGCCCACCAGTTGTATAGCTTGCTGCCTTGTGTCATAGACATTTATATCATCTGTGAATAAAATAAAACTTCTAGTCTTTGTCTTTTCTTCCTTTTCATATACTTTTAAACAGGCCCGTATACCAAAAGATTCAAGTAATGATTTTCTGTGTGTTTTATGTATATTTAAGTCTCTCGGGATACTTCCCCCTTATTCTTTCACCTGATTTTTTTTTTTTTTTTCAAGACAAAACTTAGAGTTTTGGGGCTTCCCTGAACCTCTTATGGAGGTTCTGCCCCTCAGCTTTCTTATCTGTAAAATGTAGGTAATAATAGTATAACCTCAAAGTTGTGACTGAGTTCATGTACATGAACTGGCTCATGGTAAGTATCATAGATGTAGCAGTTTAGTGTGTGATACTAACTGTGCCTATTTAAGTAATTTTAATCATGACTTTGATTTTTCATTCATTTTATTAAGCATTTTTTCCTTCTTCATGACTTTTAAAAAGCTAAGAGTATTCATTCACCAAAGGTAAAATTATAAGTTGTTGTGTACTGGAAAGTATACTGCATGCTAGGGTTCCAGGTTATGGCAGAGTCTCTGCACTCAAAAGATTACAGTGTAGTTAGGGAGACACAGGACAAAGGTACCAAAGAGTGTGGCAAGGTAGTGGTACAGGTGCCAACTGAATGACGCATTCAGACAAGGAGTGCTGTCCTCAAGATGTCTTGAGTTAGACCTTAGTAAAAGAGAACAGGAAGATTGAGAGACCATTTTCTAGTAGGAGATGGGGCCTGAGCAAAGGGTCAGGCTTGGTGGTGAGTGGCAGAAGTTAGTACTGCTATAGAAGTGTTGGGAGAAGGGGGATAGAAAGGAGGAGGCCAGATGGAGTGGGGGCCCTGGACTGCTGGCATAAGAGATATGGATTTTTTGCACCTAGCTTGATCATGGCAGTTGCTCAGAGGATGCGATTCTTATATGTTGATGCATCCAAATTTGTTACTCATAAGACTGCAGGAACTTTGCTCTAACCATTTGGTATGTTTTTATTCTCTTTAAACGTACATTCCACTTTCTTTAGCATATTTTTCTCTTACCAGGAAATATCTTTCCTCTCTCATCCCTCATGGTTCTGTTAAAATTGTATCTTGCATGAAACCTAAACAAGCTCAAAATGGCTTCACACAGATTGTTCTAAGGAGCAGGATTGGATTGCTAATGTAAGGTCAAGATTTTATGCCCTTCCTTCATGGGTCTTACCTGTTGACCTCAGAAGAGATTCCAGGAGCTGCTTCACTGGGGAAGGGGGAAGTACCTCCACCCCTACCTCACAAGCACTGGCTTTGTGAGATGCATAGGGCTTCGGGTTATGATTCAAATTCAGCTGTACATGTCAGCTAGTGGCCTTTAGGAAGAATTTCTAACTAGTTCTAGAAGAATCCCAATGAAAATGTCAGGTCACAGTGTGGGCTCCTATTTGAATTGGGATGATTGGTAAGCCAGGGAAGGATTATACCAGTCTTTGGGCTCACAAACCCCCAGGATTGGGGTTACAAATGACCCAGTGACCCAGTATCCTTTTGGGAACGTGAAAGATCAGGAGCAGGGAATGTGGAGCCTGGCCTGCCCACCTGCTGGCTATGTGGTTTTGGGCAAGTTAACATAAACTCAGCAGTGTCCTCTCAGCCCTTTACATAATTAGTGCACCTGCCTCCTCATGTTGTTAGAATGATAAAATGGGCTGAAATGTGTGAAGCACTGAGAACATTGTCACATAATAAGTGCCAGTATGTGTTAGTTTTGAGAGAAAAAGGTTATAACATTTTAAGTCAAGTTGTCAAACTTTTGTTTTTCTGTTTCTAGGGTTTTATGCTTTCCTTTCCTTTAAAAAGAAAAATGAAGGTCAACCAAGTACCTACCCTTTTAGTGGTGTAGTTGGGTAGAATGATAATCTCTGAAGAGATCAGGTTACTCTGTGGGGATGCTGGCTACCCCTAGGTTGTATCAGCAAAGCAAACATGACCTGGGCCTTCCACCTTCTGCAGAGGCTCACAGAGGAAGTACTTTTAGTGATTTAATATTTTAAGAGTCCTTTTAGAAACAACAGCATTGGATGAAGGAAATAGACTAATTTGATCTATGACTTCTGTTGAACCTGGTATAATGTTATGCCAAAAGGAGAATTAACTAGCACCATCTAGTGGATACCATGTGTTACTGCAGGTTTTTCTTTGCTTCTCTTTTGTTCCTCAGTCCTCTCGTGCCTGGGATTCAGTGCAGAACAGAATATACAAAGTACTCCCACCCCCGTGATGGAGCTTATCTTTTAGTTTGGGGAGGCCAATACATACAAACAGATTCATGTACACATATATGTTAGGCCATGTGGAAGAAAAGTAAAACAGAATAAGAGGATGAAGCATTATGGGGTCGCGTAGGGCAGTCTGAGGACATTTGAGTGGAGGCAAGTCATTGCGGTCTGGGGGAAGAGTATCTAGCACAAGAACAGAGAAGCAGTGTTCCTAGCCTGTTGGAGGATGAGTGTGGCTTGAGCATAGAGAGCAAGGGCAGAGTAGTAGGAGTCAAAGAGACTGAGCAGGGTGGGCAGAGGGGTCTTGTAGGCCGTGGTAAGAACTGGAGCTGTGCTTTGAATGAGATGGAAAACCTTTGGAAAGTAGCAAAGGAATGCCGCGAACTTGCGTTTTGTAAGGATTACGCTTGCTCCTGTGAGAATGGGATATAAGATGTCGGGAATGCTAGTGCAGAGACCATCTAGGAGGCTTTAACAGTAGACCAGATGACAGGGAATGGCAGCTGGGTAAAGTTGGTAATTAGTTTAGAATGCATTTTGAAGGCAGCGCTTATTGTATTTACTGATGGATTGGATTGTGCGGGTTTAGAGAATGGCCAAGGACGGCTCTAAGGATTTGGTTGGATTATTCATTTTGGGTTTAATGGTGATACCATTTACTGGTGTGGAATTCTAATAGGATTAGGGGTTAATCAGGCAAGCACCACTAGGCCCAAGCAGATCTCTGTTTTGAAAGAGTTAAACGTTTAGTGGACTACCTCTAAACTTTTAAGCTAGTGTGGGTAATTTTTAAGAGTAACTGTAATAATGCTAAAATAGTACCCTTTGTTTACAAGTAATCTATAAATGTTGCCTTCTTGACAGGGTTACAATTAGAGTTAGTGTATAACCTATGATATGAACTTGTCACTACCTGCATATCTTTGTTTATGGTCTGATCTGGCGGGACCTTGACAGAACATGAAGGAATGAGCAAGCTATGAACACTGCTTCAGGCATGTCCACATCAGGTGTCTCATGGAGGAGTAGTTTCACTTTAAGCTACACAGTCGCCTTCAGAGCTTGTTTAATAATACCAGTGCCCAGGCTGTAAGCTGTACCTGCCAGATCAGAATCTTTCAGGACATGGCACCCCTGTATGTGCATGTTGATAAAGCTCTGGGGATTCTAGTGCACCCTGGGAGTTGAGAAGCATTGGTGTCCTGTATGAGGCCGTCAGTCCTTTCTGTGCTGGTGTGGAATCAGACCTTCCATTATTTGTATTTTATTCAACATATCTCTATTAAATGGCTACTGTGTGTCAGGTATTATCAGAGATACAGGGTGACCAAAACAGTTATCATCCTGTGAAATATGCAAGCATGTACTGAAATTGTGGTAAAGTAATGTAGTAAGTATTTAAGTAGCTGAAAAATAAGCCCCAAGAAAAAAGGAACAGACTAACTGTTGGGAGCAGATGTTGGGGGAAGCCTGCCCCTTGAGAGGGTGACATTTGAGCTGGTAACAGTTCACTAAAGAGAAAAAGGGGAAAGACATGCATATGCAGACAGTGCCATATTGTTCCTGAAGGAAAGATATGTAGCCACAGTGGCACTTCTGTGAGTACAACTTGAAATTGTTCAACTGACACGTTGGGGCCCTAGCGGGTAGGAAATAATAAAGAGTTGCCAGTTTTTGTTTCAGGTGACCAGGACTGAAAGAATAAATCCAGTCAGGACATTTTGGAAAATAATCTCTAATGCATCCTGGTAAACAGTTGCTGTTAGTGTCCACATTTCCAAGAGGTTGGCAGTAAAAAAGCACAATTCCTAAAATTTGAAATTGTTCTACTTGTGTTCTTCTGTAGGTTGGTACAGGTCTTGGGCCTACACTGGAGTTTTATGCGCTTGTATCTCAGGAACTACAGAGAGCTGACTTGGGTCTTTGGAGAGGTGAAGAAGTAACTCTTAGCAATCCAAAAGGTAATGCCTATCTGTAAGTTAGTTGGTTTGTGTTACTCAGATCAGGTAATGGACTCTGACAGTTTATTAAACATATGTAATTTCTAATGGACAGCTGTGCTTACTTTCTTTTAGCTTCTGTTTTCTCATTTATCAAATAGGGAAGGCCTGTCCAGTTCTAGAGGACTTCATTCAGTGATCTGCACGCCAATTTTGAGAATACTCAATTTCTTAAATGTTCTTAGTTACCAGGTTTTGTTTTGTTTTTGGAAACATCAGCTAAAGTTTGGTGAATTGCTTGTTTTTCAGGGAGCCAAGAAGGGACCAAGTATATTCAAAACCTCCAGGGCCTGTTTGCGCTTCCCTTTGGTAGGACAGCAAAGCCAGCTCATATCGCAAAGGTTAAGATGAAGTTTCGCTTCTTAGGAAAATTAATGGCCAAGGCTATCATGGATTTCAGATTGGTAAGTTTAAGATGGTTTGCTTTTTGCAGTTTTGTTGTAGAATGTTCTGTGCAAGTACCTCAGTCCCCTGTAGTTTACTGCTATAGTTTAGAGCAATGCTTCTCAAACTTTAATACACATATGAATTACTTGGGGATTTTGTTAAAAATGCCAGTTCTGATTCAGTAGGGCAGGGGTAAGACTGTCTTACTGTCCGAGATTCTAAATTTTCCTGTCAGCTCCCAGGGCATGCCCAATTGCCAGGTTGTGGACCCCTCCTTGGATAGCAAGGGTTCAGATAATCAGGCAAGTTAAGGTGGTATTATTTATTTTTTAAAGTGTGACATTACCTTTTTAATTCAGTAGGAAAGTTTGTGCATGTAACTAAACTTCATTAAATTTACATTAGAGTGCTGTTGTGAAAATAACCCAAGTGATCAGTATTCATAGAGGTTGGAATGTTTCTGGACATTTCTTCATTTCTTTTTCTCTTGAACTTCTGGCCTCAAGCACTCCTCTCACATTGGCCTCCCACAGCACTGGAATTACAGGCATGAGCCACCGTGCTCTTCTCACGTTTTCGGAGGCACTTTATCAGTATGTTTAAGACATTTTCACCTGTGGCCAAATTGACAAGTTTACAATTTCACTTTAACTGAAGAGTGGGCAGTTTATCAGTTATTTTAGAAGTTCCATTTAGTTTTCTATTTTAAATATAGTAAGTTTTTTCCCTTAACATTTTTTGCTTTGGGATATTCAATAATACAGACTACAATGGAATTGCATTTAGAGCCCCAAATCAAGAGAATCAATTTTGTGTAGTGGGAGAAATAGTTCCCAACTATCGAATTTTCTTTCTTGGGGATTACTTGACCTATTAATATTTAAATGATCTCCTGAAGTGCCTTAGATAGAGGTAATGCTGGAAGTTCAGTGTGACAGTGAAAATATTATGCATATTCCGTTTCAGGTGGACCTTCCCCTTGGCTTACCCTTTTATAAATGGATGCTACGGCAAGAAACTTCACTGACATCACACGATTTGTTTGACATCGACCCAGTTGTAGCCAGATCAGTTTATCACCTAGAAGACATTGTCAGACAGAAGAAAAGACTTGAACAAGATAAATCCCAGGTAGGCTTAGAAGAAACAGTCGAATAGATCAAGTCTTTATTTTAGAAAAATGAGGCTTTTGTTAAATGGTTTGTATTTGACTCAGTTGTTATATTAATGTTTTATTTTAGAAGATATTAATTCTTTTATTATACTAACTAAGACATATGATTTCACAGTGGGTCACATGACCTATACTCACAGCAGGCTATAAACATCTTGATTAGCAAATACAATTCTAAGTCAAACCATAAATAAGGACTCCTTTCAACTAAATTTTAGATGGAAGTATTATGTATCTGGGCAGATATTATATCATCTTTTAGCATTTGAATCAGTAAAACTAGTCTCAGAACAGATTTATTTTCAAGAAAGGTAGCTTAATTTAGGAACAGTCTTATTTCTAGAGATCTCAGGAAGATATTTTTTAAAGGTCACTGTGAGTGCCAACAACTATTCCTTGGTAATACATTTTGAGGTTTCTCTGTGACATCTCATAGATAACCTTGAACTTCATATCATTACTGTATAATGTTAATGTATATAATTAACAATAGATAAATTATTTAACTCAATCTGAGATTAATAATGGTTCTGTATCTGGTATTAGAAGAAAACAAGATTCTATTTTTTTGTGGCACAGACCCCAAAAGCTTGTTTGGGCTGGTAACATGGACCAATATTAAATCAACTCTCATTTTATAAATTAAGTAAGAATAGCAAGTTAAGATTCTGTAGTGAAGGAGAGCGTCACCTCTCCTGATGAGTTGGAGAGGATCTTACGGTAGAGGGATAGGATTTTAGAGTGCCTTTTTATTAGAAGATTTGTAAGGAGATTCACTTTATCTCCCATATTAATTTGTAATTATTTGGTGCTGTTTGAAAAAGTCTGTTAAGAGAAATTGGTATTCAAAGAGGCTAAGTCCACCTTTTCTGTACAGAATTTGTCATTTTAGAATTTTTAGAACCATTTTGATTTTCTCTTCACAACTTGGTAAGTTTTAAACTATTACAGTGTTGTTTAGGATGATCTCTTAGGTAAATAATGGCAAAACAAAAAGGAGGAACAAAAAAGCAAGTAAAACAGGAGGCTCTGTTTTAGATACCATATATATGTTAATTTATTTAATCCCAACAACTACCATGTGAGGTTGGGGTATTGTTGTTATCTCTATTTTACTAGTGAGCAAACCAGGGCAGACAGATTGAGCAATCTGCCTAAGGTCACACACCTAGAGAACACAGAGTAGGAACTCAAACCCAGGCTGTCTGCATGCTTCCACACCATGCAAGCTCTATTATATATGCTTGTCTCAAATGCAGTATGCCGCCACAGTTCTCTTGTCGGCAGTTTTCTTGTTTGTTTTTTGAGATTTGTTCTATCCTTTATTATTCCTGATGCTGTCAGTTTAAAAATATAAAATGAGTGGCACAGAATCCACACTCCAGAAATTGACTTATTATAATAACCAACTGTGAACAAGAGCATGAGAAATGGTGACATTCTGAAAAACCACATCCTGTTTCTTTAATAAAGTATATATACAGATGGGGCAAGTTGTCCTGGCTCAGATTCTACTTGGTAGCTTAAATTCTCTAAAGAAATATGGAAAATGTGCTAGAATTTACAATGTCCTAGAGATGTTTAAAGGGAATTTACATTAGTTTCTCGACTTAATATGTAAAATCTAGAGAAACTAATGTAAATTCCTTTTAAACATCTCTAAGACATTGTAAATTCTGGATTCCTATCTAATAACAACACTTTGTAATGCACATCTTTAGAAATAAGATATTTCCTTGGTAGCTATGAGAGAAGACTTTCCAATAGTGTAATAGTAATCACCTTGATCTGTGACAGGGAGTACAAGGATAGTTTTGAGAGCTTACCAGTGGGGGGAACATGAAAACACAGAACTTTATTTATTTATTTATTTATTTATTTTTTAATCGTTCTGCTGAAGAATACTTCAAATGTAAAATAAAATGCCTGCCTTTAGAGGTCTTCAAATGACACCTAAAATGGAGAGAGGCTTAAAAGTGGGTTTTTGCAGAGAAGTAAAAATGGACATAATTCTGTGACCATTTACTTTCAATAATCTGCCACCTCCTTGGTATTCTGAATCATTTAGAATCCTAAACAGCATTTAGTTTGCTCTTTAAAAAATGACTAATTAATTAATCAGAACGTTCTAAACATTTCTAGTTTAAATGACTAATTTTCTGTACCTTAATTGTTACTCTGTAGGAATTTCGTACATGGAGGCATTTCCAGTTTGGAAAGCCATTTGTCTTCTTTGTCCTAACTTGATGTCTTCATTTTTAGATGGAATTTGCATTTTTGTATGTTGGTTTTTGATCCTTAAGTTTAAAAAAATTTACATAGGCCTTTCATAATCTTAGACATTTTTTAAAAAGTGAGTAATAAAGACTTTTTAACGTTTGTCTTATAAAGTATTGCTTGCCTTTTCTTAGGGATTTCTTGGAACTTTTTTTTTTTTTTTTTTCTTTAAATCACAGTGTTGCTGCATAGATGCAAACTTGTTATGCATCAGAGGCCTCAAGTAGTTGAATGAAGCCTCTCCAGGCTTCGTTCTGTAGACTTGAGCTTTGCAGGGGTAGAAAGTTTATCACTATCACTAGATAGTACGTTTTTTATGTTTACAGTTCCCAAGCGTATTATCAGTATTCGCTGTATACTTATACAGTATTGGATTCAAGATTAGCCTAGAATTTATGAAAAGTTTGTCTAGTTCTAGGGTCCACATTCTTAAAATTAACAAATATGCAACCTATTATGCACTTACTGTGAAATTTAATTTGTGTGTGCTTAAATTGAGCAGCAGCATCTCATAATGAAGAAGCACTTCAGCTCTCTTTTCTTATACTTCCTTTATGATCTCAATGACTTTCATATGTAGATCATGACCAGGAAAAAAATAAAGAAGCTAAGAGTTAAAGGAACCCATCAGCTTTATTAGGATATCTTTTTTTTTTTTTAAACAAAAAACCGTGAGTTAATTTTGGTTGACACCATTTCTCCCCCATTTGTGTTTTTTTAGACCAAAGAGAGTCTACAGTATGCATTAGAAACCTTGACTATGAATGGCTGCTCAGTTGAAGATCTAGGACTGGATTTCACTCTCCCAGGGTTTCCCAATATCGAACTGAAGAAAGGAGGGAAGGATATACCAGTCACTATCCACAATTTAGAGGAGTATCTAAGAGTATGTAACTGCGTCTTTGGGGGGTAGGCCAGTTGTGAAGATGGAGGACTTTGCCTGATTGTACCTTGCTTCTGGCTGCACACGCTATGGCTTGAGACCTTCCACATCCCCAGGACCACTGCATGAAGGCTGCTTTACAAGGCGCTAGCTTCTCTTTGCTCTTGAGTGCACGTATCAGATATTTCCTGTCTTATATAACCTTGCATTATTTCTCCTCAGGCTTGAATGCTGTCTAATTACACCACATTTTCTTAGTTTAAAAAAAAAGTGAAGGCCGGGCGCAGTGGCTCACGCTTGTAATCCCAGCACTTTGGGAGGCCGAGGCGGGCGGATCACGAGGTCAGGAGATCGAGACCATGGTGAAACCCCATCTCTACTAAAAATACAAAAAATTAGCCAGGCGTGGTGGCGGGCGCCTGTAGTCCCAGCTACTCGGAGAGGCTGAGGCAGGAGAATGGTGTGAACCTGGGAGGCGGAGCTTGCAGTGAGCCGAGATCGCACCACTCCACTCCAGCCTGGGTGACAGAGCAAGACTCTGTCTCAAAAAAAAAAAAAAAGTGAAAAGAGACATTATTTGTGTTCTTACTAAATTGCATTTTTGCATTTCCATCAAGGCAGCTAGCTTGACAGAATTTACTCCAGGCACCATGCAGTGCACACTTTTATGTTTGGTGACACCTTTCAAATTACTGACTTATGGGTGAGGTGCAGAGGCTCACGCCTATAATCCTCCCAGCACTTTGCGAGGCAGAGGCAGGAGGATTACTTGAGACCAGGCGTTCAAGACCAGCCTAGGCAACAAAGTGGGGGCCTCGTCTCTACAAAAAAATGCAAAAATTAGCTGGGTGTGGTGTCATGAGCCTGTAGTCCCAGCCACTTGGGAGGCTGAGGTGGGAGGGCACTTGAGCCCTGGAGTTCAAAGTTACGGTGAGTCAAGGTTGTACCACTGCACTCCATCCTGGGCGACAGAGTGAGATCCTTTCTCTTAGAAATACATACATATGTATGTGTGTGTGTGTGGGGGTGTGTGTGTGTGTATATATATGTATATATACGTATGTATATATACATATATATATACGTATGTATATATACATATATATATACGTATGTATATATACATATATATATACACGTATGTATATATACATATCTATATGTACGTGTATATATATATATATATTAGGCTGGGCGCAGTGGCTCATGCCTGTAATCCCAGCACTTTGGGCGGCCGTGGTGGGCAGATCACAAGGTCAGGAGTTCAAGACCAGCCTGGCCAACATAGTGAAACCCCATCTCTACTAAAAATACAAAAATTAGCCAGGTGTGGTGGCACACACCTGTAGTCCCAGTTACTGAGGAGGCTGAGGCAGAAGAACTGCTTGAACCAGGGAGGTGGAGGTTCCAGTGAGCGGACATCACGCCACTGCACTCCAGCTTGGGCAACAGAGTGAGACTTCGTTTCAAAAAAAAAAAAAAGCATATATATATTTATAAAAATTTGTGATGCTTGACTATATTTGCTAAATTCAGGAAAAGTAATTTTATATTGAACATAAATTGTATTTTAAATTACCACTATATAGATCCTTATTACCAATGTTTGAAAAATTTGTTTTGGTTTATTCCTGACATTGGGTGGAAAGGGCATTGGATTTAGGTCAGAATGGCCATTTACCCCTTGAACTGACCTTTCCACTAATTTGCTGTGTGACTTTAGATGGAGCCTCTGAAAAACTTGATCACCAGTTTCTTCATCAGCTTTAAAAGAGAGAGAGAGAGTATATAGGTTAAATAATAACTGGCCAGGCATGGTGGCTCACGCTTGTAATCCCAACACTTTGGGAGGCCAAGGCGGGCAGATCATGAGATCAGGAGTTCAAGACCAGCCTGACAAACATCGTGAAACCCCGTCTCTACTAAAAATACAAAAATTAGCCAAGCGTGGTGGCGCACGCCTGTAGTCCCAGCTGCTCAGGAGGCTGAGGCAGGAGAACTGCTTGAACCAGGGAGGTGGAGGTTCCAGTGAGTCAGGATTGTGCCACTGCACTCCAGCCTAGGTGACAGAGCGAGACTCTGTCTCAAAAATAATAATAACCAGAATCCCCTGTTACTTAACAGTTCTGTGATTCATAAGTAATTCCTTTTAATATTCATTAGGACTGTCTTCTCATCCTGTTTCTTCTACTGACTTTGTGAAAGCTATTCCTCCATCTTACTAGCAAATAATGAGTTAACATTTAGATTAAGGTTATCTCAAAATAATTTATACTAATGCTTATAATTTTCTATCAAGAAAATCCTAATGTTTTCATTTTTATCTGAAAATGTTGTTTCTCTACCCATTGGACTACCCAAAGTCAGTGATGACTAGATAATGTTGGACCAGTAAGAGTTGCTTTTTCTTACCCTTCAGTTGCATGTGACTTCATTTCCAGGCTTTGCCTACTTCTAATAGGAAGCACACACTGCAGACAGGTTGGGTTCTAAGAACTTCACAGGATTTAGAACTAAACATTTTACATTAAAAATTAAAAACCCTTAATAGTGGCTAATTGTGATTCTTCAAACATTACCTTTAATTCTCAATAACATTTTATCCTCTTGGGAAATTCTCATTTGATTCCCATCTAGTGAGGTAATATAACTGTATGGCATGGGTTTTACATAAATAGATTTTTAAAACACACTAAATATAAGTGCACATGGCATTCTTTTTTTTTTTTTTTACATTTTGTTATTGGTAAAGGCCCCACATTAGATGTCAACCTAACGTTTTACTCATGTAGTTTTCTAGCAGATTATTTTAAAGACTTAATAACTTGTTTGTTCTTTATAAAGTGATCCAAAAGAGTGTTTCACTGTACTTTGCCACATATTAAATAGTAAAGAGATTTGAAATCTTGTCACAGTTTTTTGAAAACTTTCTTTTTGCAGCTGGTTATATTCTGGGCACTAAATGAAGGCGTTTCTAGGCAATTTGATTCGTTCAGAGATGGATTTGAATCAGTCTTCCCACTCAGTCATCTTCAGTACTTCTACCCGGAGGAAGTGAGTAGCTTATGTCTAAAAGAAATGGTCATACCTATAATTTTAGTGGAGTGTTTCTGTGCTGCCTAGTCAAAGGCCGTATTGTTGCACAAAAACAAAAAAATGGGTGTTTGGTAGCAGGGGATGGATGTTTGGGAAAGACAAGGAAATTTCCTGAGCAAGGAAGAATGTTAAATAGGTGTCCCCTCTTAGACTGGGGGAGCGGGTTCCACGCATGACAGTAAGCATAGCATCTTTGTCAGCTGAGACCCTCGATGCCATTCAGTGGAGAATGGGGACTTGTGCTGTATGTGGCATGTTCTGCATGTTTCTATACTGCTGTGGAAGCAAAGAGACATGGAGGGGGCTTGACTTTATTCCTTAATTAAACTTCGTTTCGATGAGATATTGTTTCACAATCCAAGTTAGTCTTTGAAGTTTTAAGAAAGTATTATAAATTATCTAATTGCCAAATACAGAGAATACTTCCGAGAATGGAAGAAATGGATTTATTTGCTTGGTTTTCTCTAGCCACCTGTATTAGTCTGTTTTCATGCTGCTGATAAAGACATACCCGAGATTGGGCAATTTACAAAAGAAAGAGGTTTATTAGACTTAGAGTTCCACGTGGCTGGGGAGGCCTCACAATCATAGTGGAAGGTGAAAGGCACGTTTCACATGGCAGCAGACAAGACGAGAGCTTGTGCGGGGAAACTCCCCTTTTTAAAACCATCAGATCTCATGAGACATATTCACTATTATGAGAATAGCCTGGGAAAGACCTGCCTCCATGATTCAGTTACCTCCCACCAGGTCATTCCCACAGCAGGTGGGAATTGTGGGAGTTACAGTTCAAGATGAGATTTGGGATAGGGGCACAGCCAAACCATATTACCATCTTTATTTCAAGTGCCAAATCTCAAAAGAACTACTCATTGGTAGTGAGATATAGAAAGGGTCTAGAATGTGTCCAGTTTCCCTCAGTTTTCAAACGTTTTTATTTATTGTTTGAATACTAGTTTTAGAGTGTGTGTTCACTACTGACTAAATCTGTAAATTTTTGAGTAACTTAACATCTTAATCTCAGTTATATTTGTGTCTACTTTGATTTACTACTTTTTTAAAGCATGTAGTGTGCCTGATACTTGTAGGCACTGCTTGTCACCTGGAATAGAATCATGGTCCTCACCACTTGCTGTATAACCTTATCCAAGTTACTGTATCTGATAGGACTGTTTCATCTGTAAAATTGGAATAACCCCTATCACAGAGTAATGGAAATTAAATAGGCTGGGCACAGTGACTTAGCCTATAATCCCAGCACTTTGGGAGATGGAGGTGGGAAGATCACTTGAGCCCAGAAATTTAAGATTAGGCTGGGCAACATAGTGAGATCTTGTCTAAAATTAAAAAAAATAATTAGCTGGGCGTGATGGTATGCACCTGTAGCCTCAGCTACTTGGAAGGCTGAGGTTGGAGGATCACTTGAGCCCAGGAGATCATGACGGTAGTGAGCTGCGATGAGGCCACTACACTCCAGCCTGGGCAACAGCAAAGCTTTGTCTTTAAATATATAGGACCAGACAGTGAGCATTATATAACAGATACTAAATTTCATTGGCCTCAAATTGGATTTTCTCAAAGTATGCAGTCTTCTACAAATCAGCAGTTAACCAGAGAAAGGCATGGTTTTAATTTGAAACTGGTGATAGATTTTCTAAGGACTTGAAAGCATTTATTGCTTTCTAATATTCATTCTATAATATCTAGGTTGGTCCCCATACAACCAACCATGTAGCGCAGACATGCCTCTCTGCAAAGTGTAAAGATCTACCCATTTGCTGTGTCCTAGTTCAGCTTGCTTCTCCCACTTCTTTCTCCAGCTCAGTGTTCTCTCCCTTGGCATCTGTTACTGTATACCTTTGTGTTTCTGAAAGCCAGGATTTATAAAATCTCCCTGATTAGAAGCAGATTATCCATTTAAAGCACCTAAGGTAACGAGAAGAAAGGAAAACTGAAATCAAGGGTCATCAGGTGTTTTTGGTGTGAGAGGAAGGGTCTCTCAGGAACCAAGTCCCTGCAGATGGGCAGGGTGCTTAATTAGTGTACAGCTAAAAAGGAAATGGAATCTCTAAATTTTTTTTTTTTTTTTTGGAAAGAGGTCCCAAGCAGGTTTTAGTACTGAGACTGATACTCTTGTATGGTACACGTAGACCTTTATTTTCACTCAGATAAGCAAATGTTTCTTTAGTAATTCTTTTTACCCTTATTTAAACTCACAGCTGGATCAGCTCCTTTGTGGCAGTAAAGCAGACACTTGGGATGCAAAGACACTGATGGAATGCTGTAGGCCTGATCACGGTTATACTCATGACAGGTAAGTACTGGGGTCTGCCAGTTTTTCTGTTGATTCTGAAGAATGTGGAGAGGAGTATGTGTGTACGCACACATGCGCACATGTGTAAACAACAAAAGTTGGAGTGGTTCATTTTAAAATGTGTCTACCTGTTAATGGATGCTTACTTCTGTTTTGGCCTTATTTCTCTCAAGATGGAAAATTAAGACCCAAGAATTTCTTTCTCAGGTATTTCTGTGAAAATACTAGGGGTTGGGGAAGACAGATTTAATCTTGTTCCCCATTATTACATATAGTAAAGCAGAAATATCTGTACAGTACCAGATGAAGTCTTACTTATTACAACTGTAATCATTCCATTTGAATTCTAGTCATAACAGAAACAAATTTGATTTGAGTACATTGTAATGGAAATATATGTGTAATTTAAAAGTGCTAATCTAATTTTTATGTCATGTGATGCGATGCAGTGTGATTAAAACTCTATTTTAACCTGATGAAATAATTTTGGTATATTTATTTCTGTTATAGTCGGGCTGTGAAGTTTTTGTTTGAGATTCTCAGTAGTTTTGATAATGAGCAGCAGCGGTTATTTCTCCAGTTTGTGACTGGTAGCCCAAGATTGCCTGTTGGAGGTGGGTACAATGTTGATGTTTAGCATTTATTCTACCTATGGGTGGGTTTGTGAGTGTGAAACTTCAGTACCATCAGCAGGAGATTCTTTATCTCACTTGCAGTGCCTCTTAGTTATTCCAATATCATTATAGTACATTGAGACCGCTAGCAGGGAAATCCATGGGGATTGTCTTAAACATATTGAAGTAGGATTACTAATGCACATGTAATACTGGTTCGATAAAATTCCAGGCCATTTGTACATTCTAAACTCTTAGTTGACTTAGATGAGAATGGATTCTAGAATCTGGTTTTTCAGATTGAATCCTAATATAAGTTAAATTGGTATTCTGTTGTTTTTGTTTTGTTTTTTGAGACAGGATCTCACTCTGTCGCCCAGGCTGAAGTGCAGTGGCGTGATCTTGGCTCACTGCAACCTCTGCCTCCTGGGCTCAAGCGAGATCCTCCTGCTTCAGCCTCCTGTGTAGCCGGGACTACAGGCACAACACAGCACCATGTCTGGCTAATTTTTGTATTTTTGTAGAGATAGGGTTTCTCCATGTTGCCCAGGCTGGTCTGAAACTCTCAAGCGATTGGCTCACCTCGGCCTCCCAAAGTGCTGGGATTACAGGCGTGAACCACTGTGGGTATTCCATTTTAAAAATCAGAAGACATAAAGAACTGTTGCCTCCATGTTATACAGCGAGTTTTTAAATGATAAATAAAGCAGGTTCCTTGCACTTATTGTATATTGAATGTGCAATTGCCAAGCAAGAAAGAATATCTTGTGTGTAATATTGTACGGCAAAGCAGTGGAATGTTTTCTGATAGTTGATGTTTTTTAAAAACTTAAGTTCCTTGTCTTTCTTTTTCTCTTAATCAGGATTCCGGAGTTTGAATCCACCTTTGACAATTGTCCGAAAGACATTTGAATCAACGGAAAACCCAGATGACTTCTTGCCCTCTGTAATGACTTGTGTGAACTATCTTAAGTTGCCGGACTATTCAAGCATTGAGATAATGCGTGAAAAACTGTTAATAGCAGCAAGAGAAGGGCAGCAGTCGTTCCATCTTTCCTGATCACAACAAGAAATGCAATGTCTGCCTGTTACAGCAAAAGAAACAAATCATGATTTCTTTTCTAATGTATCACCTGAGTCAAGGAAACATGTTACGCCTTCTTGTTGTAGGAAAAACGGCTTGCAGATTATAAAGAGACATTTGGTTGATATTCATTAATGGCCCCATGGACTTAAAGTGATCAGGCCCTAAAATGTTGTTGTGATGAGGTTTCTTTAGCAAGTTCTTGTTTAAATTATCATTTATTTGATGAGTGAAGTTTTTAACATGCTTTGCTGTGTGAAATTTAAAAAAGGGATGTTTTTCCAGGCTGGAACAATAAATGTCGCTGTGCAGTTTAATTCTGGGCTGTGTGTATCCATCTAGCTAAGTCTGCAGTTTTGTTTCCTCCAAAGACAACTCTTGTACATAAGTACAGAAATTTAAGCTCACATGTATTTGACAAATATAGTTTAGTAGACTAGCTCTATGTGCTTTTCACTTTCCTCTGGTTTTCTCCCTGACTCATTATTATCTGTGCAGCTCACAGTTTTTTTTTGTATACAGCTCACAGTTCTCAAATTTTCGTTACCCATGGGCTTCTGTTGTCCCATGTTCTCCCCAGTTAAGATCTAATTTAAAATTCATTGGATTGAAATTTATTGAATATAATTCAGCTTTTGTAACTAGGTAGACTTTTCTTATAGTTTAGTTTTAATATAGTTTAGGGTATTACTGGCTTTTTCCCAGGTGACACACTAAGGACTGTTTACATGGCAATTCCAGCAGCAACAGCCTCTGGAATGAGACAAGGAAAGCTCATTGTTTTTTATGAAGGTTAAGAAGTCTACAGCTTGGGCTGGCCAGTATTTATTATTCTGTGGCCAGAGCATTTTAAATTAATGTAAATTTTTTAAACAAAATAAGCAGTTTTCCTTCCCTGTTGGAGTAAAAAAATTTTTTTCCCTTTGTTCTTGTTTTACGTTTTTGTTCATAGTCTTCTTTATTCCATGCTCCTCTTCCCCTTCTCCCAGTGCTGACTTGGGACAAAACAGTTCAGCCTTTGTCTCGACGCAGATAAAAGCACCTGTAAGCAATGCTGTCCAGTCGTTTTATGTGCTGATTTCTCAAATCTGCAATAATCCATCAGGTTAATGTTTTTACCTGAAAATAAAGAAAGTTTGCTTCACCTTTTTGTTTATAGTTTTGTGCTGTATGCATAACTTTCAATTGTATAGATGTATTTCAATGCAAGGAAATCCACATATCTCCATGATTCGGGTCATGGCTGATTTTGCTATTCAAACAATTTATAATAGCAACTTGAAGAACCTAAAATGTGAAGAGAAAATGGGAGGAGATTCCTTCCTAAGGTCCAAAACCAAGCTTGTGGCATAAATTTGAAGGAATTTTCCATAATTCATCTCCTTGAAAATAAGAGATGAGCTGGTTTTTTTTTTTTATTGAACTTTGAGAAATCAATTTTCTTTGACTGTTTTGTAAGTCTTATTTAATTGACACAAAAGCCCTTTTCCCTATCCCATCACCCAAAAGAAACTCAGTGGCTTGTTTGACATAGATTGCTGTGTCAATTTACACTGAAATGGCCTTATATGGAAATGTCCCCTCCTGAGAGTTCACTTGGGCAGTGACCCCGTTAAGTGGAAGGGAACTGTCAGTGGAGTTGGGGGCAGAGAAGTCTCTCCCTGTCTCTGCAGAGACTGACAAGTGAATGGCTTTTCCCTGAAATCCAAGAAGGGAATTGTGTTTCTGCAGTTTCACCGCTAACAGCACAGTTGCTGAGCAGCTTCATCAAGTGAAGTTAAAGACTGAA
Organism: Hylobates moloch; assembly: GCF_009828535.3. Classification (NCBI taxonomy): domain Eukaryota; kingdom Metazoa; phylum Chordata; class Mammalia; order Primates; family Hylobatidae; genus Hylobates; species Hylobates moloch. The sequence continues at coordinate 11,955,152 of NW_026652276.1, forward strand.
ACAATTTCTTTTCAACTGTTCTGATATCTTCCTGCAAAGTAAGCACAAAGATTTTTGTGTGAACATAGCATTTTGTTCCTGATTTTTAAAGGGTTCTGTTAAAATTTAGACATGTGTAAACAAAATAATGTTTCATCTGTACTTGACATTTTATCCATGTTGCAGCCCTGGCAAATTTGGCCTCATTGATTCCAGCATCTAATGAGTATATATGATGATTTTGACTCAAACTCTGAAGTCTTGAGTGTTTCAAAGTCAGTCGTTATCTGTTTAAAAGCCTCAGCCTTTAGCTTATTCGTCCTTCAATACATGGGACCTTTGGTTAATTTGGGGCAGGAAAACTCTTAATCTCTCTTGGCAGAGGCCTTATTGCATCAGAGGGAAAAAGTATATACTTCATTTGCTATTACTCCAGTTATGCCTTAAATTTATTTGCTTGGTAATCCTATGAACAAGCACTAATTTCTTAGTATACTTTAAATACTTAGTTGGGTAGCAACTGAGATTTTGTTGTCCTTTAGTTCTTGCTGAGATGGAGTCAGTCAGATGTTAGTCATAGCTAACACCGAGTTTGTGTTGTCATTTAGACAGTTACTGATTTGATCTGCTTTATATATGAGAACGTATTTTTAACTATTCCAAGAAGGAAGAGGTAGCTAAATGTAATTCCCTCTTCCTATCCCCCCAGAAAACTGAACTGTAAGTTCTAGGTAGACTAATTGGGAGCAGACATGGAGTTTAGATGCCTTAGCCAAACCCAGCAGAAACCTTTCACACAGCCACTCATCGTAAGAAACGCAGATTTTTCTCTTCTCATGCTTGTGTCTGGTTCCCTGCATTTGTAGTGACAGAACTTTCTTTCACTAGCAGGATATAAAGAAAGTAACTATGCTTGGAGTCCCTCTTTACTGGGTTTGAGTTAGGTACATAACATGGGAAGGAGTGGTGCCTTCAGATGAATGTGGCCACTCCCTATTGTGGAGTGACTTCCCTAGGGCATCCTATACATCCTACCACAGAAGGCCAAGGGACAGAGCACCAACTTCAGTATCCAAGAAATTAGATCCAAAACTCCTGATTTTCCACACTGAGTGTCGCGAGTAAGTTGTAAGTTTGCCGTCTTCCTTCTGGCTTAGCAGGTGCTGCAGCTGTACTCTTGACTCCTGTCTGTGAGCGTGAGCTCAGGAAATGGGAGTGGAGTCTATTCCAAAAAAAAAAGTGATGAAATTTTTCATAAAAGTGCATTCATATGCCAAATCCTTTTTGGAGGATTCTGGATGCTATTGTTCATTTCTCTACTAGCAAAATGATCAAGCCTTCATTTATTTTAGGCTTTGTTTTTTGATCCATTTTGTTTTCCCTGCTGTAATGAGAACATTGTTTGGAAATGTCATATTCTGTATTTATGATTCTCTGAGAAATGCTTTTGTATGAGTCTTAGGTTTGACATTGCAGTAGTTGACATACACGGTAAAGGATAACCTAGTGACAGATCACTGAAGATGCTTCCTTTGTTACCTCAAAAAAAAATCCAGACAAAATAGCATTTATAAATATAGAAAACAGGATTGGCTGTTTTCCAAGAACTTCAAGTTAACAATTCTTATGCAAGGAAAAGTTCTTAACGCTAAAGACTTGTTCTGCATAAAGGAGACATTCTTTAATAATGGAAGAGGTGGTTTTATTTTTACTACAAGCCGACTCATATTTCCAAACCTATAACCAATTGCTGTGTAAAGCATTTTTTTCCTTTTATCTGAAACAGTGATTTATATGAACTGTTGGAATAATGGAACCTCAAACTACAGATGTGTATGTAAAATTGCATAAATGCACTGACTTCCTTCTCCCTGACTATATTTTTAATAAACAGCATTATCCTACATGGTCAGTTTTATTAAATTATACACAACTAGAGGGTTCTTCTAAGAAGTGGTATGTGCTTGCGTGGGTGACTTTTGGAAAGCTTCCTATTTTGGTAAGTAATGCAGTGAGTGAACTTCACTTTTTTTGGAGGCAGATAGTGGAGAACACTGTTTAGAAAACAAATACATTAAAAAAGGTGGCCCTGCTACCTGCTTGTTGGTGGAGCATTTGTGTAAGGTATCCCTGTGCGCTGGCAAAATAGTGCCATTGGCATTGAAAGTGTGCACAGACAATAGAGCCTACTGGTTGGAACACTATGAAGTCATCGTGCTTGACTTTCAAGACTGACTCTTCTGCCCTTAGCAAATGTCCAATCTATTTCACTGAAACAGAAAAGGCAAAGTAGAATTGATTTACAAAAGTGAAAGATGGATTTTTGTTAGAAGAGTGATGACTGAATTTAGTTTTATTTTTAAAGGTCTGTGTACAGTTACACAACTCACATACGTATGTGCACATATACACGCGCACATATACACGCACACATATATTGTCTTGATACAACTGTCTGAGGGAAAAACACATTTCCTTTGATGAATCTCTTGGTCTGTAAAATTTCTAAATCGGAGATGAAAGGCACTACTAAATACAAGCTCACCACAAGACAGGCATCGAAGTTTATAACCAATCTGATGTCTAGATAACCAATTCTGTGTTTGGAGCTGGGTAGCGTTGCATTTCTGGTGGATGTGATTGTATGAATTAGTGTTGGCATGTTAATGGGTGTATGGAAGAAGTTTTCCATCTTAATGGCAGTTGTTGGGGCACTGCTGGTAGAACGCACAATGTCTCTTCAAACTCTTGAGGCCAGTGCATACAAAAGCAGGAGGCATTTTGGGAGGGGAGAGATTCAGCCATTGCAGAACGATTCTAACTCATGCTTACTGAAGCCTGTGTCATTCCTTCCTCTTTTTTTGAGCCAGGTTGGTAACCTCAAGATTAGCTGGTCTCCTATGTTGCTTCTCCTCTCACTTCATGTGAGAAGGGCAGGAAGAAGGGTCGTGCTGATGCCTGGAGTAACGCTGTCCTTCCTATGCAAGAAATTGCAAGGAAGCAGGTCCCAGAACTGCCCCATAGCCAGCTCAAATGCCCCATTGTGGCTTTGAGTCCCAGGCACACATGCTGGATTCTTGCACTCCCATTGGGAATTGAGGTTTCAGGAATCGATTTTGGTATCTTCTATGTGGCTATGATACATCAAAATGTTAATTAGGGCCACTATTAACAATTTATTATCAAGAAGATTGTACTAAGGAATATTAGGGCAGAAAACACAAGTCCAGATTGCAAGGGGTCTAAACACTGGTTAATGTTAACGTGGGCAATTGTAGAGTTACACGGGGCAGCTGCTGTTAGTTGAAATGATCATCTGTAAAGTTAACAGTAATGTAAAGAAAACCCAATGGGCTCAGCTTGCAGTTTCTTGATGGAATTTGGACATTTGTTAAAACTCATTCATCCCAGTCAGTCCTATTCCCAAAGTGTGTTCCAAAACTTAGAACATGCAGCCCTTGGCATCCAGGCAGAGTCCCTGGCATCATGATAACTCACACAGACCTGTGTAAAGGGCTTTGTGAAAATAAACTTGGTGGAGCAGAAAGAACCCCAGCCAGAGTCAGAAGGCCTGATGTAGTCCTGGCTCCAGTCTTCCTGGCTAAGGGAAGCTAACCCCACTGGACCTCACTCTCTGTGTTTTTGTGAAGCCAGTTCAGTGATCTCTAGCTTTATGTTTTAATGGTAATATTCTTAAAATCTTGTATGATTCTTTAAAATGTCTTCCAGGATTTCTTAACAAGGCATAGGCATTTTGGTTGATGCAGTTCTTCCTGGTAGAGGGTTACGGCAAAGCCCTTTGCTTCTAAATGTCAATAGCACCTTCCAGTCATGACAACTCAAAATGCCCCCTAATACTTCCAGATAGTTCAGATATCAATGTGTTATCTACTGAGTGAAAACAGTAATTGTGTGTTGCAGCTTTTGGAAAGCATTTAGATTTTATATTCAGCCAATAATTATAGTTAGTAACAAATCAAACCTTTGCAGAATTTATAAGTAGGCACAAGAGAGGGATAAGAAGAGGAATGTAAAAGTGACGATTTTTAGTCAGAAAAAGCCACAATCCTGTCCTCCCCTACTCCTCACACACACAACATCCCTTTCCCCCAGCTTCCTTCGATTAGGAGGACATTGTCTTACCACTCTAGCCTCCTACATAAATGAGAACTGCTTGTTTAAAATGTAACTAATTTTAAAAGGACTTTAAATTCAGAAAATGTGATTGTAGTTGCCCCTGTGATCAATAAAAACAGGCTTAATAACTAAATTCATTGAGAAAAGCTTAATAGTTCTAATGAGAATGTTAAGTATTCAAGCCAGGTTTTTCAACTTTCTAGAACTAAATAAAAAAAAGTTGGTCTTTAATTATTATAGGCTAATAGACTAGACAAAGTAAGTTTTCCTTCCTTCCAAGGACAATTTAGTGTTTTAATAGATTTATTTGCTTCCATTGTCCTAATACCATTCTGGATGGATGGCGAGAATATGAAATCCATTTCCTCCCAAAGCATTCAATGGTGTTTTGGTGTTTAGAAAGAAAAAGCTGCAAGTTTTGTGGTCTTCCTCTCCAACATACCATCTTCCCTCCCCACTTAACACCCATGGGAGTGGGCAGGAGTGGTGTCTCAGTCCAATTTCTGGCATTATGACAGAATACCAAAGATGGGGTAATTTATAAAGAAAGATTTATTTGGATCACAGTTCTGGAGGCTGGGAAGTCCAGGAGCGCGGCACTGGCATCTGGTGACGTCATCCCATGGTGGAAGGCATCACATGGCAAGCAAGCATGCAAGACAGAGGAAAAAGGGGCCAAACACGCAACAGCTAACCCACTCTCAAGGTAATGGCATTAATTTATTCATGAGGGTAGAGCCCTTATGACCCAATCACCTTCAAAAGGCCTCACCTCTTCACATCACCACAATGGCAACCAAGTTTCCAACACGTGAACTTTTGGAGGACTCATTCAAACTATGACAGATGGGATGACGAATCTCTTTAGTCACGGATCGACTTGACATTCATCATGAAATGGATGAGTTAAGAAATAGATGCTTTTTGTTAGTTATTGTTTTCCCTTTACATGGAGGTTTTTGTTTGGATCTCATGGTCAACTAAGTGTACTACAAATATTTTAGTGTACTGTGTTCAGTCTTCCTATTTTATCATCTGTGGGAGATGCCATGGTATCAGGTTGTTGTTTTTCTTAAATCTCATGCCTGGCATAATGCCTGCCATAGACTCACATAGTCACTGAAGGAATGAATGAGCATTTCTGTACTGTTGCCTTCTTTCCTCTTTGTCAGTCAGGTTGTTTGCATAATCTGTGCTCTTTTACTTTAGGACTTTAGAATCCAGGTAGAAAGGAAAATGAAACTGAAACAACTATGTATACAGTTAAGTGTTATGTGGATTTGGAAAAATCCAGAGGAAAGCTGGACCCCCAGCTTTCATAGAGTAAATCAACAGAATTACACTGAGTATGAAAACCTACCTCCTAACATCACCGTCACCACCAAGAGCAGTATAAAGTAGGCCTGTAATCATAGGTGACACTTTGTTCTTCACCAAAATGTCCTGTTGAATTGGTGCTGTTTAGTTTTTGGTAAACAGTTCACTTGGGCAATGTAGATAAAACTAAAAGAAATCAGATGTTGTTCAGAAGTAAACTCAAATTCATGACAAAATTAGGACGTGCTAGGAGTTAGTAGGCATATTAGCATAGGTCAAAGTTAAAAATGTAATAAAAATGATGAATGAAAAAAAGACCTCAATGTTTCTATCACCACAAAAAATGTTACAGGAGAAGGAAAAGTCCATTTTAAAAACCACAAAAAATGTTACAGGAGAAGGAAAAGTCCATTTTAAAAACAAACTAATGTTCCATCATTTGGAAGATTATGAGTAGAGAATGTGATACTTTTTTTTTTTTTTTT
>NW_026652276.1:11961110-11966478 GCF_009828535.3 Hylobates moloch
TTTTTTTTTTTTTTTTCAAAATCCATTTAGAACAGCCCAGGAAAGATAAGCAGCTTTTTACATTGCCAATACTTTCACAGGCTCTGGCTCTAATTTAAATTATGTTTTTAGGTTTTTTATGATGATTTTTTAAAAAAAGCAGTACTGCTTGTTTCAATTCTGAATTTTGTATATACATTGGTAAAAACTGACATTTCAATACTAAACCCTTTCCGGCTACTTACAAAGTTTTCTATGAAGGTTTCTATTTACTGCTATGTTGTGTTTCAGAAAGATGGCTGGGCTCTGAATTCAGACAACTGAGGCTCTTATTTGAATTACCTTGGGTAAGTCAAGTAACTTTCACTGGGTATTTTTTATCTGTAAAATTATGGAAGCAGACCGATTAAGTCCCCTTTGGGCTCTAAAATTCTAAGTTTCTAACCTCTATTGCAGTTCTTAGATTATCTTTTTCAGATCAACTTGATTGAAGAGTGTGCATTAGATCCTATTCTAATCAAGTTGAACAAAATAAAGTAATTGTTAACTACACAGTTTTAATGCTAAAATAAAAGTGCAGGTTTCTTTTGAAATATATATTGAGTTGCACACTTGTGTCACTATTAATACCAGGTATTAAAACAACTCAGGAAATAAGTGTTATTTTTGTTTTATCTCGATCTTTTAAATCCATCTTAATGTTAAGTACTGGTGGGTTTTCTTGGTTTCCACCAACTTGTTCAATGACCATTTGTCAAGTTAGGATGTAAGACTGGGTAGGACTGGGATGTTACTAACCACTGCCATTGGTCAGATTCTTTATACCCCAAAACTTAGAGGTGTGCAGATTCTTGGAGCTGGAAGGACATCCATTAGAAAGTCAATAGAGCCATCTATTTAAAAAATAATACAGTTGATGTATTTCACCTAAAATTACATAATTTGTTATGCTAACAACAGAGTGAGATATATAACCTTAAGTAATCCTAATGCTGGAAAGATATTTAAGGTACTGCTTATCAGACCCCTTCATACCTAGTTGAGGAAATAATAGCTCAGAGAGGTTGAGACCTTCCCAAGATCACCCAGGTTTCCACCTGGATGTACAATGTAGGTTTTCTGATTTCCAGCCAGTGGCCTTTCCATAAAACCAGAGATTTTCTTCCATGATTCCTGTGAGTTGAGAGTCCCAATGTTATCTTTTATAAAGTCTAAAAGATTCATCTTTGAAGAGATGGGTCCAGAGAATTGCCTCTTCCCATACTTCCCAGAAGTGATCACCCACCATATTTGTTCAGGAAGCAAGAAAACCAGGTGGGAACTTCACAGCCTAACAATGAGCTCATCATGTGGTCACAGGAGCGATTTTTTAACTTACCATATGTATTAGCTTCCTGGGACTGCTTACTTATTATGAGTAGGGAGTTATGATACACTGAATGCAAATCACCATGAATGGGTGGTTTACGCACAACAGAAACACATTGTCTCACAGTTCTGGAGGCCAGAAGTACAGCATTAGTATCACCTGGCCCAAGTCAAGGTGTTGGCAGAGCCACACTTCCTATGAAGGCTCTAAGAGTGAATCCTCTAGGAGAGAAGCCATACCTTGCCTTTTCCAGCTCATGTGGCTCCAGGCATTCCTTGGCTTACAGCTCCTTGATTCCAATCTCTACCTCCGTGGTCACATTGTCCCCTTCTCTTCTGTGTAGTCTCTCTCTTATAAGGATAAGTGTGATTGCATTTAAAGCCCATCCAGATAATCCAGGATAAGTTCATCCTCTCAAGGTCCTTAACTTTTGTATGAAATCCCACTCTTGCCAAAACTGGGTCCTGAGGGCCTGAAGGTTAAGTGACAAAACAGTTTAGTCAACATGGTATTATGAAACAAGCACACGTTTGGAATTGGAGTGATGGCCAAATTCTGGCTGAGAAAGTTATGTAAGCTTCCTGAGTCTACCTCTTCTGTATAATATTGAGAGACTATTATCTCCCCCCAGGACTGTTGGGAAGATTAAATGAAATAAAATCCTTTTTTAATGGATCTTAGTAGGCATTCGGAAATGCTAGTGCTCTTGTCTTCCCCAAAAACCATGTGAATTCAAATGGTTGTCCTTGAATGATTTAATTTTTCACACTCTCCCGCAAAGTTATTTTCCCAATTGGAATAAGAGGTATGTGTATGTGTGTGTGTGTGTATGTATATGTGTATATATGTGTGTGTGTGTGTGTGTATGACAACTGTGCTTTTAAAGCTTGCAGTCTTTGGCTTCTAATTGGGAATTCAGAGTATTTCTGTGACTCAGCTCTACTAAATGTGAACTGAACTCTTGGAACCTTCCCTGCCCCCACCTTTTCCTTAAAGACAATGCAGAAATTCACTGGAGTTCTCCTTTTTTTTTTTTTTTTATTATTATTTTTTTTTATTTTTTATTTTTTTTTTGAGACGGAGTCTCACTCTGTCGCCCAGGCTGGAGTGCAGTGGTGCAATCTCAGCTCACTGCAAGCTCCACCTCCCGGGTTCACACCATTCTCCTGCCTCAGCCTCCGGAGTAGCTGGGACTACTGGCGCCCGCCACCATGCCCAGCTAATTTTTTGTATTTTTTTAGTAAAGACGGGGTTTCACCGTGTTAGCCAGGGTCGTCTCAATCTCCTGACCTCGTGATCCACCCGCCTCGGCCTCCCAAAGTGCTGGGATTACAGGTGTGAGCCACCGCACCTTGCCTGGAGTTCTCCTTAAATGGAAAAACGAAACCACTTTGCGGCCTCACCAGTGAGGTGAGTGGGCATGAGCGCCCAGGACCCCCTAACGTGTAGGACAGTTACTTTCTCTAAGAGGTTGCTTCTGAATGACTCTTTGGGTTCCCCTTTTCTCTGAGATCTCTGGGTGTTGCTCGCACACACTTTTTGTTAACTCTTCCCCAAAAGTTGTGCATTGATAAAAGGCCAAAATGTGGTCTGAAAAGCAGAGGTAGGGTAGGGAGGCGACACAAGGGAGGGGGTCAAGGTGGGAGCAGGTAGGAATCTAGCAAACAGCACAGCTGAGCAGAGTGGCACTGTGACCCATGGGATAGTAGGTGCCCCCCCACTCACTCTGTGGCCTTGAGCAAATTGCCTCAGCTCTGAGCTTCTCCGTTCCTGTATGTCACAGGGCTATGGCGAGGGTAGAATCACCTGCGAAGTGCCTGCCGTGGCCCCCAATGCGAGGTTGTTATTGTCAACTCTGTCTCCTGCTAGTAAATGTGCTGTCATCCCTGGTCCAGCCCCAGAGGTCGCTGGGGCCCCCAATCTTCACCCTGCTGCTGCCATGCGCTGACTTCAGGGAGGTGCTGGGGACAAGTATGGGGCCAGGAGGGGACTTCCTTGCCTGCCCTCAGTTCTGCAGCATTCAAGGGTCCCAGGCCATGAAGCAAAGCCAAGGAGAGGAGGTGGGTGACACACCGTGATTCAGTTTCCCATGCCAAAGGAAAGATGTAAGAGCTTCCCCAACGTCCAAAGAAACAGGACATAATGCAGAACTATTAAGTCAAGCTTTTGGCTTCCACCCAGCCCTCCATCCCTGCTGTCTGTGCCCATTCCTTCCCTAGTCATTCAGCAAGAGCGAGAGATTTTGATGTATGCTGAGTCTCGGTAGGAAGATTATGGATCAGACGGGGTCAGAATGCCTGTCTTCTGGATTTCTAAGTAGATTACTACGGTAGCAATCATAATTTTGGCTTTTTGTTGCAAAAAACAAAGCAAATGGGCTTTTTGGCAGAGAAAATGGGTGTGTGTGGAGTTGGGGGTGAGAAATGTAGCTTGTGTCTGTTTTTTTTTTTTCCCCTTTCTTGAGATGGAGTCTCACTGTGATGCCCAGGCTGGAGTGCAGTGACACAATTTCAGCTCAGTGCAACCTATGCCTCCCAGGTTCAAGCGATTCTCCTGCCTCAGCCTCCTGAGTAGCTAGGATTACAGGCTCGTCCCACCATGCCCAGCTAATTTTTGTATTTTTAGTAGAGGTGGGGTTTCACCATGTTGGCCAGGCTGGTCTTGGATTCCTGACCTCTAGTGATCTGCCTGCCTTGGCCTCCCAAAGTGCTGGGATTACAGGCATGAGCCACTGCTCCCGGCCCAGCTTGTGTCTGTTTTAAAATTCTATTTACTTTTGAATCTCAAAGGGTTGGCTTTTGTATATCAGTGCCAAGGCCTGGATGATTCGGAGAGCCAGCAGTGTATGATTAACCATAGGTGGAAAAGACAAGAGCATGTAAAACGATTTTACTGCCACAGTGAAAAGAGATAAAAATTTGACCAGCTGGCTGACTAGGAAGAAAGAGCAAGAAATGATGAGGATGAAATTGTGATGAGTCCCCAGGGAGCCACTTGGTACCCACAGCCCAGACTGTGGGTAATATCCCAGAAGGATAGAAAAGGATGGCTTGTCAGTCTTGCTGGGTTTGGTGACCTTTGGAAGCCAAACCTAGGAAAAGCTGAGAACCAGGTACCTCCTTTAGGGCCTGGTTCTCAGCTTTCCATGGAAACCACAGAAATCCCTCAAATGTGAACTTTTTTTTTTTTTTTTGAGGAGTCTCGCTCTGTCGCCCAGGCTGGAGTGCAGTGGCGCGATCTCTGCTCACTGCAACCTCCGCCTCCCAGGTTCAAGCGATTCTCCTGCCTCAGTCTCCTGAGTAGCTGGGATTACAGGTACCCACCACCACGCCAGGCTAATTTTTGTATTTTTAGTGGAGACAGGATTTCACCCTGTTGGCCAGGCTGGTCTTGAATTTCTGACCTCAAGTGATCCACTTGCCTCGGCCTCCCAAAGTGTTAGAACTACAGGCGTGAGCCATCGTGCCTGGCCCATTTTTTCACTTTGTCAGACTAAAGAAGCAGTTTAATAAATGCAGCTTAATTTGGGGTTCCTTTTGGTGAATGAGTTTGCTTCCTGCTCACCCTCACTGATGATGGGATGAACGGAACAGGAGCTGTAGATATGGCCTTTGCCTTCGATTATCACACTTTCTGCTTTGAACACAATCACTTGATGTTTTGTAGACAAAATTTGCCATAAAACTTTTGTTCTGTAATTTTCTACTGTCCTGCTCCATGGGCTTCCAACCAACTTTCTCCCTGTTAGTCAACAACTACAAGAAGAAAACCACTTTCTGGCCGGGCCCGGTGGCTCATGCCTGTAGTCCCAGCACTTTGAGAGGCCGAGGTGGGCAGATCACTTGAGGTCAGGAGTTTGAGAGCAGCCCGGCCAACATGGCAAAACCCTGTCTCTACTAAAAATATAAAAATTAGCCAGGTGTCATGGCACACACGTGTAATCCCAGCTACTTGAGAGGCCGAGACAGGAGAATGGCTTGAACCTGGGAGGCGGAGGTTGCAATGAGCTGAGATTATGCC
>NW_026652276.1:11976478-12185613 GCF_009828535.3 Hylobates moloch
CCGTGGGCATAGGACCCTCCGAGCCAGGTGCGGGACACAATCTCCTAGTGTGCCGTTTTCCAGGCCCGTTGGAGAAGCGCAGTATTAGGATGGGACTGACCCGATATTCCAGGTGCCGTCTGTTTCCCCTTTCTTTGACTAGGAAAGGGAACTCCCTGACCCCTTGCACTTCCCGAGTGAGGCAATGCCTCGCCCTGCTGCGGCTCGCGCACAGTGCGCTTCACCGTCTGTCCTGCACCCACTGTTAGGCACTCCCTAGTGAGATGAAACCGGTACCTCAAGCAGAAATGCAGAAATCACCAGTCTTCTGTGTCGCTCGGGCTGGGAGCTGGAGACCGGAGCTGTTCCTATTCTGCCATCTTGGCTCCACCCCCCTCTCTGAGTTTATTATTGGTTATTTCATGAAAATTTTTCTTAGGTACACTCAAGGGAATAGCAAACACTAGTTTCTTATCTAAATGGCCTTTAGTTAATATTGAGACTAAATTATACCCCAGGGAGGAGGGTATTTCTAGGTAGAAAGCTCATCTGTATATGGCATCGAAATTGGCCTCCTTCCCCCTGGTGATTTTAATTCCAGTTCAATCTTTTGTAACCATTCTAGGTGACATCTAATCCCCTTTTCCCAAGGTTGCCCTTGAAACATTTGGAGTACACTTTCATTTCTCCTTCTGACTTCCCTATCTTGATATTTTTCTTTCTTTCTTTCTTTTTTTTTTGAGATGGAGTCTTGCTCTGTTGCCCAGGCTGGAGTGCAGTGGCACGATCTTGGCTCACAGCAATCTCTGCCTCCCGGGTTCAAGCGATTCTCCTGACTCAGCCTCCTGAGTAGCTGGGAATACAGGCACTCACCACCATGCCCAGCTAATTTTTGTATTTTTAGTAGAGATGGGGTTTCACCATGTTGGTCAGGCTGGTCTCGAACACCTGACCTCGTGATCCACCCTCCTTGGCCTCCCAAAGTGCTGGGATTACAGGCCTGAGCCACCGCGCCCGGCCAACATTTTTCTTCTTAAGGACACCTCGCACAGTTCCCTAAATACCCAGTGGCCTTCCTGTCATATCCCTTTGATGCAATGCCAAGTTTCCTCCTTGCTTTCCCTCAAATACCTGATATCTTGTCACAGATTTACATGCTCCCTCTTCTCACGATAGTACTTACACCAAAGGAATCATATCCTGTGTGGTCTGGCTGGCACATACAGGTGTGAGATGCTCTCTGGTTGTAGACACTTAACCTGCGTCCTCGGAGTCGGAGACTGCGTTCACTTTCTTGGCCTCCTCTTCATACCGTTAGTTAATGTTGAGCCTGGGGTTGATGTCACCTCTCGATCTGCTTTTCCCAGCTCAATGTTTCCATCTGTCTGTGACCCATTTTATTTTATTTTATTTTATTTTTGAGAAAGAGTCTGTCACCCAGGCTGGAGTGCAGTGGCGCATCTCGGCTCACTGTAACCTCTGCCTCCCGGGTTCAAGTGATTCTCATGCTTCAGCCTCACAAGTAGCTGGGACTACAGGCGTCTGCCACCAAGCCTGGCTAATTTTTGTGTTTTTAGTAGAGACGGGGTTTCACCATGTTGGCCAGGCTGGTCTTGAACTCCTGACCTCAACTGATCCACCTGCCATGGCCTCCCAAAGTGCTGGGATTACAGGTGTGAGCCACCACGCCCAGATGTGTGATCCACTTTAGACCTCATTCCTGGGCATCTTCGAAGTTTACAATGTAAACTTTTCTTCTTCATAAGTAAAGATAATGACAGCATTTGTGGCAGGTACAGAGAGAAATTTCTATTCTCTGTGGGAGGCAGAGCAGCAGGTAGGCCATAGAGCTCGAGCTTCAGAGGCAGATGAGTGGGCTCAGGCCTGGCGGGGCTTGGTACCAGCTGCACAGCTTGGGGAAGTGACTTTGCTCGCCTTTCCTCACCTGAAGGCCGAGAATACTGAGAATGCACTCCCCACGATTAAATGACGTAATTTAAATAAGCTGATTTAGGTAGGAACTGACTAGACAAGACAAACATCTCTGCAAAAGATGATGATAAGACCTCTGAAGATATCCTTGTAGGTAAGGGAAGAAATATCATTTCTACCAGCTCCCTCAAGAGTTTCCATCTCTTGAGATGGAAATACTGAACCAACATGAATTCGTCTAAACACGCTAGACGGTGGTGAGAACAGTCCTCATAGTAAGCACTCAGTACATGCCAGCACTTACTGTTTTTAGTCATTTTTATACTATTTTTCCAATTTGCAGTATTTCTCCCTCACCTCCTCTTCCTCTCTCCTTTCATTCCCTCTACAACCTCCTCACCATAATGCTACTGTAATCGTCAGTTCCTATGGTGCTATACAGAAATACCTGAGGCTGGCTGCATGGCTAATGCCTGTAATTACAACATTTTGGGAGGCTGAGGCAGGAGGATTGCTTGAGCCCAGGAGTTCAAGACCAGCCTGGGCAACATGTTGAAACCCCATCTCTACAAAAAAGTAAAAAAAATTAGCCAGGTGTGGTGGCACACACTTACAGTCCCAGCTACTTGGGAGGCTGAGGTGAGAGGATCACTTGAGCCCAGGAGGTGAAGGCTGCAGTGAGCCGCGTTCATGCCACTGCCCTCCAGCCTGGGTGACAAAGTCTCAAAAAAAGAAAAAAAAGAAGAAAAGAAAAAAAGGAAAAAATCTGAGACTGGGTAATGTATAAAGAAAAGTTTAATTGGTTCACGGTTCTGCAGGGTAGGCAGGAAGCAGCCCCCTGGTCAGGGCCTCAGGAAGCTTCCAGTGCTGGTGGAAGTGGGGTCAGGAGTCTCACATGGCAAGTGAGGGAGCGAGAGAGGGAAGGGGAACCCCTAAACTTGTAAACAACCAGATCTCATGTGAACTAACTGAGGCAGAGCTCACTCATCACCAAGGGGATGGTGCTAAACCTTTCATGGGGGACCCGCCTCCATGATGCAATCACCTCCCAGCAAGCTCCTCCTCCCACACCAGGGATCACATTTCAACATGATATTTGGAGGGGACAAACATCCAAATTATACCAGCTACCTACCCCATGGACACCCAGAATATTAATGTTAGAAGTCCGCCGTGTTTTTCTTCTGTACCTATTCTTTTTTTTTGGAGACAGAGTCTCGCTCTTTCGCCCAGGCTGGAGTGCAGTGGCGAGATCTTGGCTCACTGCAACCTCTGCCTCCCAGGTTCAAGTGATTCTCCTGCCTCAGCCTCCCCAAGTAGCTGGGATTACAGATGTGCACCACCACACCTGGCTAATTTTTGTATTTTTAGTAGAGACGGGGTTTCACCGTGTTGGTCAGGCTGGTCTCAAACTTCTGACCTCAGGTGATCCTCCCACGGCCTCCCAAAGTGCTGGGATTACAGGCATGAGCCACCACGCCCAGCCTTCTTCTGTACCTATTCTTTCTCCAAGGCATGTCAGGCCCCAAAACTTAGGTACTGTTGAATTTTGGGGCCTGACATGACTTAACATTGTCTATGTTAAATAGATGTTGTTGAATGTGGCCCACTGTTCAAATGTATCAAAATCTTTTGAGGTCCTGACTCGGTCATGACACACATTTATCTATTATCTCTCCTGATTTTAAGTCTCTCACGCATTGTGTCAATGTGAGAGGGATGCCAGTGGGAATGGGAGCCACCACAGGACAGGATGCACACAGAACTGTCTCCTCCTAAACAGCATCAGCTTCTGAGGATTAGGATATTTAACTGGCTAGGACTACAACCAAATGCACTACATACACCAGCTTCTATTTCTCCATTTCGTCTACAAAGCTCTCACAAGAGGCCTAGAACCTGCCAAACTTTTTGCAGAAATTCTCTTAGGAGCCCCATCTAAAAGGAAATGAAGTCAAGCCAAGACCAGATTTGTTCACAGCAGGCTTATGTTGGCTTCTTGTTGAAGACTGAGACGTCAGCCCAGAGTTAGCATCCGTCTACCTGTGGTGGATGCCTCCTCTGGAAGTTGAATCTGTGGGTACCAGTGTGTCCAGGATTCTGGCATCTCTTTCACTCTGTCACTGTTCACGAAATCAACAATAGTTTGGTAACCTCACCTGCATTTTTTTGCTGGTCCCTGGGTTGTAGTTACCTGGACTGGACGCCCAAACTCCCAAACTCCCAAACTTCTTCTTCTCTTTTTTTTTTTTTTTTGAGACAGAGTCTTGCTGTGTTGCCCAGGCTAGAGTGCAGTGGCACAACCTCGGCTCACTGCAGCCTTTGTCTCCTGGGTTCAAGTGATTCTCCTGCCTCAGCCTCCCCGAGTAGCGGGGATTACAGGCACGCGCCACCACACCTGGCTAACTTTTTGTATTTGTATTAGAGAGGGGGTTTCGCCATGTTGCCCAGGCTGGTCTTGAACGCATTAGCTCAAGCCATCTGCCTTCCTCGGCCTCCCAAAGTGCTGGGATTACAGGCGTGAGCCACCGTGCCCGGCCACACCCAAGCTTCTTTAAGTGAACTAGATGGGCTTGCCCTGCCATTTCATCTTTCCTAGGTGCTCTTGTGCACTCTGATGAGACTTCCATCTGTCGCATTGGCCTGTATTGATCCATGTCTATTTTGACCTTAGTCTGTGAGCAACTAAGCACGTCTTTCACAGTTTCCTCATCTTTGTATTTCATTGTTTCATGTATATTCATTCCTGGAATATAATGAATGCTCAAAAGACACTGTTGAACTGAAATCAGCAATAATGGCCAACATCCATGGAGGGCTTATTATGTGACAGGAATTGTACTTACATGCTTTATGTACACAATCACATTAATTCTCACAATAATACTATGAGGTAAATAATACTATCCTTATCTCACAGGTGAGGCAGTTCAGGTGTAGAGAAGCTGGTTAATTGCCCAAAGTCATGCAGGGTGGCAGAAACGAGATCCAAATCCAGGTAATTTGGCCCCAGGCCCTGAGTAGGTGGTCATGTTCATGAAATTCTGAGGGCAACAGGCTGTCAGTTCTTTCTGTTTTTCCTCTGACATAATGCTTTTTAAAAGTGCTTTTTACCTTCAAATTTTATAATTTGGATAAAACAGACCAATTCCTGGAAGGACACAAACTACCAAAATCCACACAGGGAGAAATAGGTGATCTGAACAGACTTAGATCTGTTAAAGAAATTGAATTAATAATGAATAAACTCCAAGAGAAAAAGAATTAGGCCCAGATGGTTTCACTGGTGAATTCTACCAAAAATTTACAGAAGAAATTATACCAACTCACCACAATCTCTTCCAGATAATAGGAGCAGAGGGAACACTTACTCATTCTTTGAGGCCAGCGTTCTGCTAATACCAAAATAGCAAAACCAGAAAAAGACATTACAAAAAAGGAAAACTGTAGGTTAATACTTGTCATGAACATATATACAAAAATCCTCAACAAAATAGTAACAAATTGAGTTCAACAATGTATAAAAAGAATTATACACTGTGAACAAGTGGGATTTATTTCACATATGCAAGGCTGGCTCAACATTCAAAAATCAATTAATATAATCCAGCACATCAACAGGCCAAAGAAGAAAAATCATATGATCCTACCAATTGATGCAAAGCAAGCATTTGATAAACTTCAACACCCATTTGTGATAAAAACTAAAAAAGCTCTTAAAAAACTAGGAATAAAGGAACATTTCTCACTTCCTTTTGTCTGTGTGTGGGGTTGGTGAGGATGCTTAAGATCTATTTCAATTTAACAATACAATACAGTATTATTAACAATAGGCAGCATGCTGTGCATTAGATCCACAACTGGCATCACTCTTTTTTTTAGAGACTACAGGTGTGAATGAGCGTGGTGGCTCACACCTGTAATCCCAGTGCCTTTGGAGGCTGAGGTGGGCAGATCACTTGAGGCCAGGAGTTTGAGACTAGCCTGGTCAACATGGCGAAACCCTATCTCTACTAAAAATACAAAAATTAGCCAGGTGCGATGGCACGTGCCTGTAACCCCAGATATTTGCAGCTGGCTGAGGCATGAGAATTGCTTAAACCTGGGAGGTGAAGGCTGCAGTGAGCCGGGATCGTGCCACTGCATTCCAGGCTGGGCAACAGAGTGAGACTCTGTCTCAAAAAAGAAAAAAAAAGAAAAAAAGAAAAAAAAAGAAAAAAAAAAAAGAGAGAGACTACAGGTGTGGTGTATACCACTACACCTGGCTAATTTTTTAATGTTTTGTGGAGATGAAGTCTCACTATGTTACCCAGGCTGATCTTGTACTCCTGGCCTCAAGCGATCCTCCCACCTCAGTCTCCCAAAGTGCTGGGATTATAGGCATGAGCCACTGTACCTGGCTTTGGCCTCACTCTTACTGGAATGTTTGGCCAACTTCTGACATTTATTCTTGAGCATGAGAGCTATTTTTTCCCCTCTTGGGAGAATGAACTTTTCTAACTAGGGATCTATGGACAGATTTAAGCACAGTCTTAGGGCACTAAAGATGGGAGGCTGATGGAGTGAGTAAAGCTATCCTGGGTTCCGATCCCAGCCTGCCTCTGACTTCCCACTACTGACTCTTTCTGAGCTTTGGCTTCCTCAGTCAAAAAGTAAGAGTGATACTGTCTGTCTCATAGTTTAGTTTAGGGGATTAAATTAGATAAAATAATATAAATTCTAAGCCATGTCTGGCACACGGTAGATAATGAATGATCAGCCTCTTTTTCTGCCTTTCCTCTGCTCGCTGGTGTCTCCATCACCATTGCCTTCACTTCTGCCTTGTCATTACTCAGTAGATGCAATTACAGATTTAACACAATTACAAATAAAATTAAAATATCAGCATGATTATTTGTAAATCTAGGTAAGCTAATTCTAAAATGTATATGGAAAGGCAAACTAGAATAGCCAAAGCGACTTTGAAAAAGAAAATTAAAGCTGGAGGAATCCCACTCTCTGACTTTAGGACTTGCCATAAAATTAGAGTAATCAAGACAGTGTGATATTAGCAAAGGGATTTATATTGGCATATAGATGAATGAAACAGGTAGAGAGTCTAGAAATAGACTCACACAGGTATGTTCAACTAGTTTTTTGACAAAGATGGAAAGAATGGAGGAAGTTCAGTGGAGGAAAGACAGCCTTCTCAACAAATGGCACAGGAACAATTAGACATCCATAGGCCAAAAAAATGAACTTTGAACTAAACCTCCACCTTATATAAAAAATAACTCAAAATGGAGCATAGAGCTGCAAGTAAAACATAAAACTATAAAACAAGGCTGGGACTAGGGTGAAAAAACGAATGTACCTAGGATGCAAAATTTAAGGAGTCACTCACTTTAGTTATGCAAGTATGATCCTGAAAGTGAGAGGCTTTTTAAATTTTGTGCACTAGGCACCTCCCTTATGTTACCCTAGTCCAGGTTTTGCTATACAACTTTAAGAAGAAAACATAGGAGAACATCTTCATGGCCTGAGTTTAAACAAAGGGCTCTTAGTCATAACATAAAAACACAATTTATGAAAGAAAAAAATCAATAAATTGGACTTCTCAAGATTAAGAACTTTTGTGAAAGACACTGGTAAGAGAATTAAAAGACAAATTAACAAACTGGGAGAAAATATTTGCAAATCACATATTTGACAAAGGATTTGTATATGTAATAGACATATATTCTGGTACATTGCATACAGAATATGTGAAGAGCTCTCAAAACAGAACAATACAAAAAGAAACAATCTAATGAAAAAGTGGACAAAGGACTTGGCTATTTGCCAAAGAGTGCTATGGTCTGAATGTGTCCCCTGAAATTCATATGTTGAAAGTTATTCACCAATGTGATAGTATTATGAGGCAGAGACTTTAGGAGGTCACTGAGTCATGGGAATGGGATTAGGGCCCTTATGAAAGGGATTGAGGGAATGGATTTGCCCCTTTCCATCTTTTCCACCATCTGAAGACACAGCATTCATTCATAAGACACCATCTTGGAAGCTGCCCTCATCAGACATCAAACCTGCTTCTTGATCTTGGACTTCCCATCCTCCCAGAACTGTAAGAAATACATTTCTATTTTTATACACTACGCAGCCTGAGGTATTTTGTTATAGAAGCACAAACAGACAAAGACATTGTATACAGATGGAAAATAAGTATATGGGAAGACATTTAAAAGCATTAGCCATTAGGAAAATGCAAATTAAAACCATAATTAGGTATCATTATACACCAATTAGAATACTAAAATAAAAAATACTGACAATACCAAGTGCTGGTGAAAATGAGAGCAACTGGAACTCTCCTACATGGCTGATGAGAATGGAAAATGGTACAGCCACTCTGAAAAATAGTTTGGCAATTTCATATAAAGTTAAATATACACTTACCACATGAGCCAGCAAACCCATTTCTACTTATTTACCTCAGAGAAATGAAAACGTATGTTTGCACAAAAACCTGTACACAAGTATTTGTAGCAACTTGCTTCATAATTGTCAAAAACAGCAAACAACCTAAATATCATTCCATGGATGAATGGATTTAAAAAAAACCCTGTGGTACATTTACACAATGGAATACTACTTATTTATCAAAAGGAATGAGCTGTTGATACATGCAACAACTTGGAAGAATCTCAGAGGCATTATGCTGAATGAAAGTAGTCAACCTTTTAAAGAGATTATATATTGCAGGCTGGGAACAGTAGCTCACGCCTGTAATCCCAGCACTTTGGGAGTCTGAGGCAGGGGGATCATGAGGTCAAGAGATTGAGACCATCCTGGCCAACATGGTGAAACCCCATCTCTACTAAAAATACAAAAAATTATCTGGTCGTGGTGGCATGCACCTGTAGTCCCAGCTAATCTAGAGGCTGAGGCAGGAGAATAGCTTGAACCTGGGAGGCGGATGTTGCAGTGAGCTGAGATCGCACCACTGCACTCCAGCCTGGTGAAAGAGCAAGACTCCATCTCCAAAAAAAAAAAAAAAAGGAAAAAAGAGATTACATATTGCATGCTTCTTTTTGTATGACATTATTGAAAAGACAAACTAAAAGCCACAGGATCAGAGCACCGATTGGTGGCTGACATGGGTTTTGGGTGGGGAGAGGGTATGAGTACAGAAGGCTAGCATGAGGAGTTTCTGCACTGCTTTTGTATTCTGATTATGGTGGTTACCTGAATCTATGTGTGTGTTAAAATTCATAGGCCTGTGCACTCAAAAGGTCAATTTTATTATTTGTTAATTAAAAAAATTATGCATCCAGAAAAGTACACATAGCATTAGTATACAACTTGATGAATTTTTTCACACTGAACACATCCATGTAACCCACGCCCAGATCAAAAGGGAGCATCATCAGAACATCAGAAATCTCCCTTGTGCCCTATTTCAACTACTATACCCCTCAAGAGTAACCACTCTCTAGACTTCTAACAACATAGATTAGTTTTGTATGTTTTAGTACTTCACGCATTTCTCATATTATCAAACACTTAATCACCTTTAGTTAGAAGAAATCTAGGACATATTATTGCTGTAGTAATGACACCTCAGTGAAAAAACCCTAATGGGGAGAGAGGATCTGGGGGGATAATGGGTAAGAGTTCAAGGGCTATGGGATAGTTAATATTTGTCTTGCTGGGTGAAGAAAAGATTAGTATAAAGGTGGTCACTGCTGCTACAGGGAGAATGTTCTAGAGTCTGCCTTCATAGCCAGTGCCTGGAGTGGTCCTCAGCATTGCAGAGAATCATACAAATACTTGTTTACACTTAGTTCAGGGAAATTTGGAATCATGCTCCTAGGGACTGTGTGTGGAAAATAGATTGAGCCCAAGACTCATCAGCCTTGGGCTCCTGGCTTAGTATGCAGAGCTGGAGCCATATCCAGCCACTTGCCTCCCTCTTCTTCTCATCCAGATTCCTCACTCTTATTCCAGCCACTCGCCTCCCCGTTCTTCTCATCCAAATTTCTTACTCTTATCTACGACATGTATTCCCTGGCTGTTTCCCAATGTTCTCTGTTATCCCTGAAGGTCCAGAAGATCTCATGTCTCCTTGTATCTCTGATCCAGCCATTTGCTTGATAATCTTTCAGAGGATGAGAAAGCATCTCTTACAATGGACCAAAGTGAAGGTGGCTGGAGATGAGCACGGGAGCGAACATGGGCAGAACAATCTGAAGTGTGACCTTCTTATAGCTATTGAAGATGGAGTCTGTACCTTGCCTTTTGAAAACAGGAAATGTACAGCATAGGCCTTTATTTCATATTATCTGCATCTCCCATCACTTGTCCAAGTGTGTTTGCAACATTTATACTCTGTGGAAACATAACACTCCAAACTCTTGGCTCGGAAATCAGCTATCAACACCCTGACACATTGCCTCTAAAATTGGTTATCTCATTTCATGGGCCCAGTTTCTCAGAGAAAATACACGACAACTATTATTTCCATTCTGTTTTACCTTTTCCAGTTTCTTAAGGTGGAAGATTAGGTTTTTTATTTGGGATCCTCCTTCTCCTTCTGCTTCTTCTTCTTTGACAAGGTTTTACTCTGTCACCCAGGCTGCAGTGCAGGAATACAGTGACATGATTATAGTTCACTGCAGCCTCAAACTCTTGGGCTCAAGTAATCCTACCACCTCAGCATCCTAAGTAGCTGGGACAACAGGTGCATGCCACTGGGCCTGACTAATTTTTCCTTTTTTTTTTTTGTAGAGATGGGGGTCTCATTTTGTTACCCAGGCTGGTCTCGAACTCCTAGCTTCAAGCAATCCTTCTGCTTCAGCCTCCCAAAGTGCTGGGATTACAGGCATGGGCCACCACAACCAGCCTGCTTTTTAAATATAGGTGTTACAACTACATATTTCCCTCTAAGCACTGCTTTCAGTACATCCCACAGGTTTTGCTATAATGTGCTTTCGTTTTTATTTATCTCATAGCATTTTCTAATTTCCCTTATATTACATTTTTTGCCCTTTGGTTATTTTGGAGTATGTTGTTTACCACATATTTGTAAAGTTTCCCCTTTTGTCTGTTATTGATTTTAAATTTCATTCCATTGTGGGTATAGAACATACTTTGTTAGATTTTAATCCTTTTATTTTTATTTTTTGAGACAAGATCTTGCTCTGACACCCAGGCTGTAGTGCAGTGGCGTGATCTTGACTCATTGCAACCTCTGCCTCCCAGGCTCAAGTGATCTTCCTACCTCAGCCTCCTGAGTAGATGGAACTACAGGCATGCACCACCATGCCCAGGTAATTTTTCTATTTTTAGTATAGATGGTGTTTCACCATGTTGCCCAGGTTGGTCTCAAACTCCTGGGCTCAAGCAATCTGACCACCTTGGCCTTCCAAAGTTCTGGGATTACAGGCATGAGCCACTCTTTTAAGACTGGGTATTCTGTTGTTGGGTGGAGTGTTAGATACATGGTTGTTAGGACTAATTTGTTAATAGCATTGTTGAAGTCTTCTCTTGTTGATCTTCTGCTTACGTTGTTCTGTTCACTGTTGAAGTGGGTATTGAAGTCTGCAACTGTTATTCTTTAGTTGTCCTTTCAATTCTGTCAGTGTTGCTTCATGTATTTTGGAGCTTTGTTGTTAGGTGAATATATGTTTATAATTGTTACATCTTCCTGATGAATTGACCATTTCATCATTATAAAATGTCTTTTGTCTCTAGTAACAACCCTGCTCTCTTTTGGTTACTATTTGCATGGTATATTTTCTTTCATCCTTTTACTTTGAACCTATTTGTGTCCTTGGAGGTAAAGTGTGTCTGTTATACACAGCATATATTTAACTGATGCTTTTTTTTTTTTAAATACATTCTTCCAACCTTTGCCTTTTGATTGTTTAGTTCATTTAAATTTAGTGTAATTACCAATAAGGTAGGATTTTCATCTGCCATTTTTCTATTTACTTCCTGTATATCTTATTTTTCCCATCTTTCTTGGTTACCTTTTTATTTTGTGTTACATAAGTATCTTCTAGTATATGATTTGAATTCTCTTTTTGTTCCTTTTACTATATATATTTTAAGCTATTTTCTTAGTGGTTGCTCTGGAATTACACTTAACATCTTAATTTAGAAATAATCTAATTTGAATTAATATCAACTTAATTGCAATAGCACATAAAATTTTGCTCCAGTATAGCTCTATTCCATCCTATATGCTATTATTGTCATACAAATTACATCTTTATATATTTTAAGATCATCAGCACAGCTCTGTAATTATTGTTTTAGGCAGTTGACTTTTAAATTACATAAGAGAAGAAAAGAGTTACAAACAAAATGCATTCACATTTTTATATTTATTCATGTAGTTATCCTTACCATTGTTCTTTATTTCTTTATATGGAGTTGAGTTACTGTCTAGTGTTCTTTCATTCATTCCAAAGACTCCTTTTAGTACTTGTTATAGAGCAATTTTGCTAGCAATGAAGTCTGTCACTTTTTTCTAGAAATATCTTACTCTCTCTTTTGTGTTTGAAGAATAGTTAGCTGGATATAAAATTCTTAGTTGACAGTCTTTCTTTCAGCACTTTGAATGTTATCCACTGCTCTGACCTACATTGTTTCTGTTGTGAAGTCAGCTGTTAATCTTATTGAGGAACCCTTGTATATAATGAGCATAATGACTCAATTTTCTTTTGCTGTTTTCGAAAGTCTCTTTTTTGTTTGGCTTTGGAACGTATAATGATGATGTGTCTAAGTGTGGATCTCTGTTTTTACCCTACTTAGAGTTTGTTATGTTTTTTGGATGTGCAGATTAATATTTTTTATAGAATTTGAGAAGTTTTCAGTCCAAATGTTTCTTCAAATATTCTATGATTCCCCTTCTCTTTCTCCTTTCCTCTTTGACTCTCATTATGCATTTGTTGGTATTCTTGATGGTGTCTCAAAGATCTCCGAGGCTTTGTTCATTTTTCTTCATTCTTTTGTTTTTCGTTTCCTCAGACTGTATACTCCCAATTGCCAAATTTTTTTGTTGAGTAATTCTTTCTTCTGCCTGCTCAAATCTGCTGTCGAGTCCCTCTAATGAATGTTTTTAATTTCAGTTATTGTAATTTTGAACTCCAGAAATTCTGTTTGTCTTTTTTTTAAAACTTCCATGACTTTATTGATATTCTCTGTTGTTTAATTACCACATGTTTGTAAGGTTTCCCATTTTTTTGTTATTGATTTTTAATTTTATTCCATTGTGGGCATACATACTTTGTTAAATCTTAATCCTTTTAAATTTATTGTGGTTTGCTTTAAGACTGGGTATTCTGCTGTTGGGTGGAATGTTCTATAGATGCTTGTTAGGACTAATTTGTTAATGGTATTGTTGAGTCTTTTCTTGTTGAGTTTCTGCTTAAGTTATTTTATTCATTATTGAAGGAGGAAATATTTTTCTTAGGCTTTCTTTTAATTTTTGATACATGGTTTATTTCAATAATTTGAAGATGTTTATTACAGTTCTTTTTTCCTTTAGAGACAGAGTCTCACTCTCTTTCCCAGGCCAGTCTCAAACTCTTGAGACTTATTGTGTTCCTTTGGAGGTGTCATACTTCCTTGCTTTTTAATATTCCCTGTGTCCTTATGCTGATATCTGCACATCTGGGATAATGGTCACTTCTACCAATTTTTGAATTTGCTTTCATAGGGGAGGACTTTTTCCTGAGGATGAATCTATGGTGTTAGTTGGGTAGGGCACTTTGGCTTTGATTCTGTATGTGTGCAGTAGTGTAGTCTCTGATTTTTTGGGCTGTAAATAGCATCAGTGGTATCTGTCATTTCCTTGGTGGCCTAGGGTGCAATTATTAGTGGGGGCTGTGGTGCAGTTTTTCTGGGGAGTGGGCCCTTGGGTATGCTAGTCTTTGGCCTCCAGTGGTGGCAGCAGTGGGCCGACTGTGCATACTTTTTAAGCCTCAGAATGGCAAACACTAGCACTAGTATTAGTGGGTTCAGGTGGGCCTATTTTTTTTTTTTTTTTTTTTTTTTTGGTGAGGAGTCTTGCTCTGTCACCCAGGCTGAAGTGCAGTGGTGCGACCCTGACTCACCGCAACCTCCACCTTCTGAGTTCAAGCCATTCTCCTGCCTCAGCCTCCCAAGTAGCTGGGACTGCAGGCATGTGCCACCACGCCTGGCTAATTTTTGTATTTTTAACAGTGACAGGGTTTCACCATATTCACTAGGCTGGTCTCAAATTCCTGACCTCAAGTGATCTGCCTGCCTCGGCCTCCCAAAGTGCTGGGATTACAGGTGTGAGCCACCATGCCTGGCTTCAGGTGGGCCAATTATTGGGCCTCCATGTGGCCTACTCACATACCAGTAGTGACAGCAGTGGACTGGGAAGTTCAGTGGGTCCTGAGCAGCCAGTGTGGCATGGGCAATGACAGTAGCAGTAGGGATGACACTCTGGGTCCCAAACAATGTGTGCTGGTGTTGGTTATTGCAATGAGATTGGCCAGTCTTCAGTCCTGCAGGTGGTGTTGGCAGGTATGTGCCAGCTGTGGTGGTAGCAGCTGGGTGGGTAGACTCAACTTCAGGCCCCCAGGAGGAGTGTTCAGGTGCCAATAGTGTGGACTAGGCTGGGCAATTCCCTGGTCCCCAGACTGTGCTCTGGCACAGGTGGTGGGGTGAAGTCAGGCTGAGCGGGCTTGTCCACAGGCCTCTGACGGTGTGTATAGGTGCTGATATGATTATCAGGCCACCAGTGGAATGCTCAGGTTGGTGGTGGCATGGCTGTGCTGCTGCACTGTCATTGCGGGGTTGGCAGTGCTGTCTTCAGTGGCAGCACCTAGGTGGGTGGGTGGGGAACTGGTTGCCACTTGTGCCTCAGCAGCATGCTTTGTTCACTCCTCAGCCCCAGGTTCAGTAGCCCATGTTCACTGGTACTCGAGTCCTGGGAACAGCAGCCAGCACTTTGCTTGTGCCTCAGAGCCAGCTATGCAGGACTCCAGGATACTGCGTAATCTGCTGGGGGCAGGGCTCTGAAATGGTGCCTCACTTGTGCCTCGGTCCTGAAAACAGTAGCCCATGCCTTTGTTATCCCTGTGCCCTGAGTGCAGTAGCCTGCGGTCAGTCATTCCTGGGGAGCAGCTGGAGCTTCTCTTGCACCTCAGCCTTAGCACCACTGGGCTCCAGGACAGTTCACAGTCTCTCGTCTACATTCTTTCTCGTGCGTGGTCACTGAAGTCTCTGCTTGGTTATCTTGGCAGACAGCTAATGACTGGAGAGAGATTTCTCTTTTCCTTTTTTTTAGAGAAAGTGTTTTGCTCTGTCACCCAGATGAGAGTGCAATGGAACAATCATAGCTCATTGCATCCATTGAGTCCTGGGCTCAAGTGATCTTCCCAGCTCAGCCAGGACAGAGATATCTTTAAATGTATGAAACGGTATCTCTCCCAGCCTTTGCCAAGAAACTCTGTGTGTATGTGTATGTATGCATGTATGTTAGGGCATGCTTTCACTAGTTGGCAGGCAGTTTAAACTCTGCCTTAGCCTTTGCTTCTGGCTTATGGAGATCCTGAAATTCAGCCAGAGGTGAGAGATTAGGGCCTTTTTGGGTCTTTCCTGGGTGTGTGCACAGTGCTGCACATGCAAATAGCCTTCTAGATTCCCAAGAATATGTCAGAGTGTTTCCAAGGCCCCCATGGACATCTCATCCCCCAGATTTTTTAAAAGTTTTTTTAGACAAGCCAGGCATGGTGGTGTGTGCCTGTAGTCCCAGCTACTGGGGAGGCTGAGGTGGGAGGATCACTTGAGCTTGGGAGATCAAGACTGCGGTGAACCATGATCATGCCACTATACCCAACCTGGGCAACAGTGTGAGACATTGTCTCAAAGAAAAGAGTAAAAAAAAAGTTTTTTTGGCCAGCCCCTAGTGGTATTACTACCTGAGGAAGCTGTAATGTTAAACAACTTCCACTTTTTCTTAAACAAATGTCCAGGGAATGGGGCTGTTTGAACAGAGTGAGCTGTGAGTTAGGCCATGTAGAGACAACCCTGAGAAGGGAGATTTTCAGGATGCTGCCAGGCAGGTCAAACAGTGACAATTCTCTAGGGGTAGGCTTTTGGAGAACTCCAAACCCACCTGTCTCCTCCCATGGCTGCTAGACTGATGATTTTCACAGCTATCATTGTTGTGAGGCTGTTAGTTTTCAAGGCTACTGAGGAGCTGAGGAGGAGATGAGAATAGGGCAAGTTAAAATATCACAAAGCTCACTGTTCTTTCTGAGGTTCAGCCAGTTTTCTTGAATAAATGCCTTGCAGATAATTGGACACCTTTGGTTAATTTCCACAGTTCTTAAAAAGTTGTGGGTTTTTTTTTTTTTTTTTGACAAGTTTTGCTAGTTTTCTCATTGCTTTTATGGAAGTGTGGGTTTTTAGAAGTTCTTACTGCACTATTTCAGAAGTGCTTCACAGCAGTTATTTAGTAGATGTGTTTGCGTGTGTGTGCATATGTGTGTGACAGAGAGAGAGGCCTCAAGGTTGGGTGTGAGAATAGTTTAACTTGTAGACAAAGGCTATCATGGTAAGTGCAATTTGTAGAAAGTTTTCCCAGCCCATCTCACTATAAAAGTAATAACTTCTCTGCTTGAATCTAAAATTCCTCCCTTACAAGGCTATCTTTCTGGTGGGGATGGAGTGTGTCTATATGTAAATAACTGCGTTTGAGTTCTTTTAAAAAATACACATAACTTTGGGAGAGATGGAAGAGATAGGTGGAATTCATCAAATTCCTTCTTTTCTTAACCAGGAGGAAGCTCTGAATTCCAGTGCTGGAAGAGTAGGGGTTGGGGCTGGGGAGAAATAAGGATTAGAGAGGAGGGGGCAAAGTAAGAGGAAGGTGCTCAAGATGGGGATTTTCTATTTTCTAAATTTCCTGGAAAGGAAATGTGGGGTTGGGTGTGTTACACTAGCTAGCTAGTCAGACACGAGCAGAACAGGAGAGGGTTCTCCTACCCCGACACGCACCAGGAATGTCAGGTGACCATCAGGTGGCAGTCAGGCAGTTGTTAAGTTCTCTCTAAAATAATAATCGGTCATAGCCAGTGCCAGAGAAAGGCAGTCTCCCAGTAGTTAGAAAACCCTGAAACTGATGATCAGCAGCTTCCCAATAAGATCTCAGCAGCTGGGCGAGTGGGCTCAAGTACGTTCACTAAGAGGCAAAATGAAGCATCTGGCTGGTAAAGGAAGAGCACCTCAAGTGAGCACGTGTACAACTCCAGGGAACACACTGTGCGTGTTCTCCTCTCCCAAGTGCTAACAGGCCACTGGGCATGAGGACAGCCCACCACAAGGGAAGAATCAGGGGAGAAGGAACGCAAGACCCCCGGGAGTATGCCAACCTATAAAACCCCAAGTCAAAGCTCAAATGGTGCACTTGGTCTCTCAAGTCACCTGCTTTGCCCTCTTCCAAGTGTACTTTCCTTCCTTTCATTCCTGCTCTAAAGCTTTTTAATAAACTTTCATTCCTGCTGTGAAACGTGCCTCGGTCTCTTCTGCTTTATGCCTCCTCAGTCACATTCTTTCTTCTGTGGAGGCAAGAATTCAAGAGAATCTATCTCTTGAGAAGTTCTCCTATGGCACTTCTAGCCAGAGATTCTACAGTTGTATTGAGACAGGATTGTTTCCTTGACCTTGACCCCCTTTGTGGGCAGGAACTGGAGTGGCTCATTTCACTCAGCCTGTAATCTGTGGATGGCTGAGTGTTAACAGCTCAGTGAAGGGTCAGGGTGACAGCCTCCTACACCTGCCCTTCTTGACACCTGAGTTCTTGTTTGGTGTCCAGGAAGAATCAGGTCACGTGAACTATTTGAAGGGTAGTGTATGTGGAGGATTTTATTTGGCAATAAAAGTGTCTTTCAGCGGAATGGGGAACTGGAAAGAGGATGGTGTGGGAAGAAAGTGATCTTTTCCTGAAGCTGCACTATCTCAAGTTAGCCGAGTCTATCCTTAGTCTCTGATGCTCAGCTGCATGTAACCCCGAAGTTCAGCAGCTTGTATCCCTGAGGCTCAGAAGCTTGTATCCCCAAACACTTGCATCAGCTGCCTCTTTTTTGCTCCACCAGCTGACATCTTTTCATGGGCACAGGATAGGGGATGGGGTGGGCCAAAAAGGCAAGCACGGGATAAGGGGTGGGGTGGGTCAAAAAGGCAACAGGGTCAGCTGTTTTGACTTAGGGCTGAGGTTCTGGGCTTGAGGGTGGAGTTTAGCCAGGAGCCCAGCCCTTCTGTATCAGCGTCAGCTGTTTTCACTTAAGGCTAAGGTTCCAGGCTTGAGGGTGGAGTTTAGCCAGGAGCCCAGCCCTTCTGTATCAGGGTCAGCTGTTTTCACTTAAGGCTGAGGTTCCAGGCTTGAGGGTGGAGTTCAGCCAGGAGCCCAGCCCTTCTGTATCAGGGTCAGCTGTTTTCACTTAAGGCTGAGGTTCCAGGTGTATCAGGGTCAGCTGTTTTCACTTAAGGCTGAGGTTCCAGGCTTGAGGGTGGAGTTCGGCCAGGAGCCCAGCCCTTCTGTATGAGGGTCAGCTGTTTTCACTTAACGCTAAGGTTCCAGGCTTGAGGGTAGAGCTTAGCCAGGAGCTCAGCCGTTCCGTATCAGTATGAGTTAGAAACGTGCAAAATACAGCAACTTAGAGCCAACAGGTAAGGACTTGGCATGTTTCTGAGTTTATTATTTATTTTTTTGAAAAGTATTTTCCCTATTTATATACGCATAATAAAACAAAAAAACGACTGAGTCCCACACCAAGGTGTGCCATCTTCGCTTTTTAACCTTTGGTGTTTCAACAAATGCCCTGATCCAAGAATTCCTTCCCAGCAAAGCCTTTCTCTCTGGGGCGGTTGTCAGAGGAAGGAAGCAGCCTCTTGCTCAGGTAGGTTCAAGTTGCAGATGGATCATTTTGATCGCTGTCACCAGCATTGATAATGAAAGATAGATGGTTGCGTAGGCTACACAGGAAGCGTGCTGATAAATCCTCTTTCCTGAGAACTGATCAGGAGTTTTGATGAGCCAGGAGTTGAGTTTTTAACACCACAGACTATTTGTATGTAATGTGAGCTGAAATTCATGCTGATAATCTCAGGATCTATTTCAGCTGCCCCTTATTCCCATTAAGATTAATTTATAAGCTTACTATTTGTCACCAAGGCTAGTTTCTACTCCAGGCAAAATAGTGGTATAAGCATGTTTCCTGCAGTGCCTTAAACATTTAGTCTAAGTCCCCTTAAAACTCTAGAGCTGCATGGATTGCATACTTCCTTCTCGGCCCTTGCCTACGAATTTACTCTCAAATCCTCCATTCATAACCAGAGGCAAATGCATGATAACAATTTATAGATCTTCCAAAGGATATTTTCAAATGAAGAGGGACAAAGGCATAAAAAAGTAGTTGGCCCGGTGCGGTAGCTCATGCCTGTAATCCCAGCACTTTGGGAGGCCGAGGCGAGCGGATCACCTGAAGTCAGGAATTTTGAGACCAGCATGGCCAATGTGGTGAAACCGTGTCTCTACTAAAAATACAAAAATTAGCCGGGCGTGGTGGTGCATGCTTGTAGTCCCAGCTACTCGGGAGGCTGAGGCAAGAGAATTGCTTGAACCCGGGAGGTGGAGGTTGCAGTGAGCCAAGATCATGCCATTGCACTCCAGCCTGGGCAACAAGAGCGAAATTCCATCTCAAAAAAAAAAAAAAAAAAAAAAAGTAGTTGATGCTTTGATTCAAGAATAGTAGATTAGGGGCGTCCCCTGGGCAAATCCCGATTGTTCTATAATGATTGTCTATTGAGCTATGAGAAGGAGGCTTGGGAGGCCATGTCAAAGCCAGGGAGAGGAGTGCCTGGCAGATTATTGATGCCTGCTGTGGGTTAGGAAGGAGTTACCTACTGTGGTATACACGACATATTACCAAGCCTGGTGTAGAGGTGAGATGCCTGCCCTGCAGTTCATAAGAATTAGGTTTTATTAGAGCCCTGCCACTGATTTATGGACTGGGTTACTGAGTTCAATGAAATGTGAATTAAATGAGAAGACGTATGAGAGGGCATTCAGCAGAGTACAGGATTAGAAAGCAGTTCTGTTTCTTCAGGCTGTGAACTCCCTGAGAATTTACAAAACTGTTGTATTCATCTTTGAATTTCAGCCCAGTGCCTGGCCCACAATAGGCCCTCTATAAATATTTGTTGAGGTAATGTATGCTGCCTATAAAGACCAGGTGCAGGAATGAATCCGGTGGTGAGATCTGAAGACTCACCTGAACAAACAGGAAGAATTTGGAGGTCACTGGAGCTTTCCTATAGGCTCTTGGAAGTTATCCTTGATGGGTTTTCTTCCAATTTTAAAAATTTTTAAACATTATTCTTAAAGCAAACATGCAGAGAAGTACAGAAATCATAAGGGTACACAGCTCCATGAATTCTCACATACCCATAGAACCACAATCCACGTAAAACCAGAACAGCACCAGCGCCCTAGAATGCTGGCGTTGCCTCCTCCCATTGTCAACTCTTCTCTCCTCTCAAGGATACCCTCATCCTGATTTCTGATATTATGCATTAATTTTGTCCAGTATTTCATGAGGTTCAACTATGTTGTTCCATGGCATTGTAACTTGTTCATTTTTTTAAAATTATTGATTTGCTTCAATGGATAATTTTTTTTATACTTTAAGTCCTAGGGTACATGTGCACAACATGCAGGTTTGTTACACATGTATACATGTGCCATGTTGGTGTGCTGCACCCATCAACTCGTCATTTACATTAGGTATATCTCCTAATGCTATCCCTCCCCCAGCCCCCTACCCTACGACAGGCCCCGGTGTGTGATGTTCCCCTTCCTGTGTCCATGTGTTCTCATTGTTCAGTTCCCACCTATGAGTGAGAACATGCGGTGTTTGGTTTTTTGTCCTTGCAATAGTTAGCTCAGAATGATGGTTTCCAGCTTCATCCATGTCCCTACAAAGGACATGAACTCATCATTTTTTATGGCTGCATAGTATTCCATGGTGTATATGTGCCACATTTTCTTAATCCAGTCTATCATTGATGGACATTTTGGTTGGTTCCAAGTCTTTGCTATTGTGAATAGTGCCGCAATAAACATACATGTGCATGTGTCTTTATAGCAGCATGATTTATAATCCTTTGGGTATATACCCAGTAATGGGATGGCTGGGTCAAATGGTATTTCTAGTTCTAGATCCTTGAGGAATCATTACACTGTCTTCCACAATGGTTGAACTAGTTTACAGTCCCACTAACAGTGTAAAAGTGTTCCTATTTCTCCACATCCTCTCCAGCACCTGCTGTTTCCTGACTTTTTAATGATGGCCATTCTAACTGGTGTGAGATGGTATCTCACTGTGGTTTTGATTTGCATTTCTCTGATGGCCAGTGATGATGAGCATTTTTTTCATGTGTCTGTTGGCTGCATAAATGTCTTCTTTTGAGAAGTGTCTGTTCATATCCTTCACCCACTTTTTGATGGGGTTGTTTGATTTTTTTCTTGTAAATTTGTTTGAGTTCTTTGTAGATTCTGGATATTAGCCCTTTGTCAGATGGGTAGATTGTAAAAATTTTCTCCCATTCTGTAGGTTGCCTGTTCACTCTGATGGCAGTTTGTTTTGCTGTGCAGAAGCTCTTTAGTTTAATTAGATCCCATTTGTCAATTTTGGCTTTTGTTGCCATTGCTTTTGGTGTTTTAGTCATGAAGTCCTTGCCCATGCCTACGTCCTGAATGGTATTGCCTAGGTTTTCTTCTAGGGTTTTTACTGATGCGTCATCTTCCTGTGTAGAAATTTATTATAATTTGTTCATCTATTCCCCTGTTGATGAACATTTAAGTTTTTGCCAGTCTTTGGCTGTTACAAATAAAGTAGCTATAAACATTTAGATGCTTTTGACCCATATTTCTGTGGGATGTAAATGAAACCTTGGAGAGAAATTGTGAAGTTATAGGGTATGTTTAGGTTCCACCTCAGTAGATACCACCAAGACATTGTCCAACGTGGTTGTGCCAATTGACACTCCCTCCAGCCACGTATGTGAGTCACCACTGCTCTGTAATGCCTGTCACTGCCAGTCCTTTTAGTTCTAGCCACTCTAGTGGATATGTAACATTATTTATTCTGATTTTAATGTGCATTTCCCTGATGACTAATGTGGATGAGCATCTTTTCATGTATTTAATGTCCATTTGGATATCCTCTTTTTTTTTTTTTTGAGACAGAGTCTTGCTCTGTTGCCCAGGCTGGAGTGTAGTGGCGTGATCTCGGGCTCACCGCAACTTCCACCTCCTGGGTTCAAGCGATTCTGCTGCCTCAGCCTCTTGAGTATCTGGGATTACAGGTGTACGGCACCATGCCTGGCTAATTTTTGTATTTTTAGTTTAGACAGAGTCAGAGTTTCACCATGTTGGCCAGGCTGGTCTCAAACTCCCGATCTCAAGTGATCTGCCTGCCTTGGCCTCCCAAAGTGCTAGGATTACAGGTGTGAGCCACCGTGCCCAGCCTCTTTATTTATTTTGAGATAAGATCTCACTCTGTCGCCCAGACTGGAATGCAGTGGTGCAATCATAGCTCACTGCAGCCTCAAACCCCTGGGCTCCAGGGATCCTCCCACCTCAGCCTCTCAAGTAGCTAGTACTATGGGCATGTGACATACAGATGGCTAATTAAAAAAAATTTTTTGTAGACATGGGGTCTCACTATGTTGCCTAGGCTGGTCTCAAACTCCTGGCCTCAAGCAATCCTCCTACCTCAGCCTCCCAAAATGTTGAGATTACAACTGTGAGCCACCACGCCTGGCTCCTCCTCTTAGTTTCTAAGACAAAGACTTACAGTTGGAATTATTACTTTTAATGAATATATGTTCTTGATTGTACTTGTTAGAAGTTAACAAATTCTGATTTGGTAACTAGAATTCGGGACTCCTATGGAAAACTTGTGGATATATATATATCCACAAGTAAATATATATATATATTTGATATATATATATTTAACATATATATATTTGATATATATTTGATATATATATATTTGATATATATATATCTAACATATATATCAGATATATATAATATATCAGATATATATATGTTAGATATATATATATATTTGGTCAGAAAGATTAGTATTTGATATTTTATCAGAAAGATTAGTATTTAGAAGTATACTTTTCATATGTTATCCTTTCTCATGGACAACTCATACTTTTGGAATGGCCATCAAGTACTTTATATTGTGTGTTTTAAAAATATAGGTAAAACATTCTCCTGCCCAGCAAAGGCCCAAGTTTTGCACCAGTGCTGCCATTTGCCTTTTCTATCTATCACTTTGCTAGAGAGAAGTAAAACACCATGCCGATTTTATTTTATTTTTTTGAAATGGGGTCTCACTCTGTTGCCCAGGCTGGAGTGCAATAGTGCAATCATGGCTCAATGCAACCTCCACCTCCCAGGCTCGAGCAATCCTCCCACCTCAGCCTCTTGAGTAGTTGGAATTAGAGGTGCACCACCACACCCAGCTAATTTTTTGTGTTTTTGGTAGAAATGGGTTTTTGTCATGTTGCAGGCTTGTCTTGAACTCCTGATTCAAGCTGTCTCCCACCTCAGCCTCCCAAGTAGCTGGAATTACAGGCGTGTGCCACCATGCCTGGCTAATTTTTTGTGTTTTTGTTAGGGATTGTTGTCCAGGCTTGTCTCAAACTCCTGAGCTCAAGCGATCTGCCTGCCTCAGCCTCCCAAAGTGCTGGGATTAGAAGTGTGAGCCACTGTGCCTGGCCCGTGCAGATTTCATAACATTCAGTAGTGTGATAGAGCTCTGTAAGGGACAGCCCACCCAGAGGCCTTTGCCAGTCTCATCTGGAATGCCTGGTTGGCACCCATTCCCTGTGCCTGGACTCTGCCTCTGGCCCTATGCCTTTGACCTGACCCCTTGGCTGGATTGTTTGTCCCTGGATGCTCTCTGCTGGTTCACTTTTAGTTGCTGGCTCTGTAGCTTGTGGGCTGATGATGTCCCCCAACCCTGACCCCTATGTTCTGCCCAGTGCTCACAGTTCCAAAGCAATTAGTTCCACCTATGGTCCTTTGGGATTTATTCCCAGAATGTAAGCCTGATTCAGTATAAAAAAATCTATCATTGTTTCTGGAATCAAAAACTATTCTGTGGTCCATAGATTACGTGGTGAGCATGCTTAGCTATTTGATTCTAAAATTCATCATAGTTGATAACTAGGACAATGCTACAAAATCCTGACAGTTTAATAATACAGTGTAATGAAAAGAGGTGAAATCAAGGGCATTCATTTGAGCATTTGCAGTAGAAGAGGGGACAAGTTCACCTTGGGCTAATTTGTGCATTCAGAAAAATGACTGAGCACGCACTTTGCTCCTCTGATGAGGTGTCACACCTATATAGATGTTGTCTGGCTTGTGTCTATTAATTCTCATCTCAGCAGCAAATGGAATATGTGCAATGTACTAGTTTTTAATCAGTCTGTGACATTTGCATCTAAATAAATTGGCGTAATCTTGAAATAAATGACTGCAGTCAGTGTGGCTCACAGTTATGTGAACGTCCTTTACTATTCACAGCCCATTCTTTGAGTATTGCTCAGATTACACATTACCCCCTGACGCACAAAAGGTCACATGATGCTGTGATCACGTTTGCTGGTGACGTGGGTCCCACACTTCAGTTAATCACCGGGCTGACTGCCATGGCAGCCCCAGACAGCTGGAGCCCTCAGTGCTCACAAGGAAAAACTTCTGCCCATTATCAACCCCTTTAGCTTTTCCCTGTAGTCATTTAATTAGATTTCATAAAATAAAGCTGCTTTCTCTTGTGCACTGTCAGCAAGAATAGAATGTGCATAGACTGTCTTCTGAGTTCCTGATTTTATTTGGAAATCCATTAAGCCTAAAATTTCTAGATTATAAAAAAAGAGTATCCTCTTATTTCATTAGTGTCTTTGAAAAGATTTATAACAAATACGTGAAGAGACGTGCTGTCCTTTAAACAGGAGCACAAGGTTTGCTGAGCAAGGACATAGGCCCAAACAGCGGCACTATTTTTGAAAATGTGTGGTAGGAAAGTGCTATGTGTACCAAGGAAAATAAAATGACTCTGCTTATTATTTATTTATTTGAGACAGAGTCTCGCTCTGTCACCCAGGCTGGAGTGCAGTGGCGTCATTTCAGCTCACTGCAACCTCTGCCTCCTGGGTTCAAGCAATTCTTATGCTTCAGCCTCCCGAGAAGCGGGACCACAGGCATGCACCACAACAGCCAGCTAATTTTTGTATTTTTAAATAGAGATGGGGCTTCACCACATTACCCTGGCTGGTCTCAAACTCCTGACCTCAAGTGATCCACCTGCCTCGGCCTCCCAAAGTGCTGAGATTACAGATGTAAGCCACCATGCCTGGCCAGCTTTGTTGATTTAAAATAGTAATTTGGGTGTCTTTACTGTTAAAATAATTAGAAATAGCTACCAAAGGACTACATATACACTATTTAGTTAGAAACATCGTTAATATTTAGCATCACTTTTGTCTCTAGTGAGTCCTTCCTTTCCCTTCTTTCCCTCAGCCCCATAGGCTGTCAGTCACCCTTGCCTGTACAGGAGACTCTACCACCCCCCTACTGAAGTAACCACTTCTCTACCTGCAGCACAAACACCACCTCCTCTCTCCCACTGTTCCTTCCCCACTCTTCACCATCTCAGGAACTGGCAACTCTATTTACCTGGTTATTTGGGATCTAAACCCAGGTGTTGTCTTGGACTCCTTTCTCTCAATCATACCCCATGGCCAGTGCATCTGAATGACCTGTTTCCTCCATCTCCCCAACACCTCCCAAATTTGATCCCTTCAGCATTTCTTTTTTTTTTTATACTTTAAGTTTTAGGGTACAGGTGCACAATGTGCAGGTTTGTTACATATGTATACATGTGCCGTGTTGGTGTGCTGCACCCAGTAACTCGTCATTTAACATTAGGTATATCTCCTAATGCTATCCCTCCCCCCTCCCCCCACCCCACAACAGGCCCCAGTGTGTGATGTTTCCCTTCCTGTGTCCATGTGTTCTCATTGTTCAGTTCCCACCTATGAGTGAGAACATGCGGTGTTTGGTTTTTTGTCCTTGCGATAGTTTGCTGAGCATGATGGTTTCCAGCTTCATCCATGTCCCTACAAAGGACATGAACTCATCATTTTTTATGGCTGCATAGTATTCCATGGTGTATATGTCCCACATTTTCTTAATCCAGTCTATCATTGTTGGACATTTGGGTTGGTTCCAAGTCTTTGCTATTGTGAACAGTGCCGCAATAAACATTCGTGTGCATGTGTCTTTATAGCAGCATGATTTATAATCCTTTGGGTATATACCCAGTGATGGGATTGCAGGGTCAAATGGTATTTCTAGTTCTAGATCCCTGAGGAATCGCCACACTCACTTCCACAATGGTTGAACTAGTTGACAGTCCCACCAACAACAGTGTAAAAGTGTTCCTATTTCTCCACATCCTCTCCAGCACCTGTTGTTTCCTGACTTTTTAATGATGGCCATTCTAACTGGTGTGAGATGGTATCTCATTGTGGTTTTGATTTGCATTTCTCTGATGGCCAGTGATGATGAGCATTTTTTCATGTGTCTGTTGGCTGCATAAACATCTTCTTTTGAGAAGTGTCTGTTCATATCCTTTGCCCACTTTTTGATGGGGTTGTTTGTTTTTTTCTTGTAAATTTGTTGGAGTTCTTTGTAGATTCTGGATGTTAGCCCTTTGTCAGATGAGTAGGTTGCAAAAATTTTCTCCCATTCTGTAGCTTGCCTGTTCACTCTGATGGTAGTTTGTTTTGCTGTGCAGAAGCTCTTTAGTTTAATTAGATCCCATTCATCAATTTTGGCTTTTGTTGCCATTGCTTTTGGTGTTTTAGACATGAAGTCCTTGCCCATGCCTATGTCCTGAATGGTATTGCCTAGGTTTTCTTCTAGGGTTTTTATGGTTTTAGGTCTAACATTTAAGTCTTTAATCCATCTTGAATTAATTTTTGTATAAGGTGTAAGGCAGGGATCCAGTTTCAGCTTTCTACATATGGCTAGCCAGTTTTCCCAGCACCATTTATTAAATAGGGAATCCTTTCCCCATTTCTTGTTTTTGTCGTGTTTATCAAAGATCAGATGGTTGTAGATGTGTGGTATTATTTCTGAGGGCTCTGTTCTGTTCCACTGGTCTATATCTCTGTTTTGGTACCAGTACCATGCTGTTTTGGTTACTGTAGCCTTGTAGTATAGTTTGAAGTCAGGTAGCATGATGCCTCCAGCTTTGTTCTTTCGGTTTAGGATTGACTTGGCAATGCGGGCTCTTTTTTGCTTCCATATGAACTTTAAAGTAGTTTTTTCCAATTCTGTGAAGGAAGTCATTGGTAGCTTGATGGGGATGCCATAGAATCTATAAATTACCTTAGGCAGTATGGCCATTTTCATGATATTGATTCTTCCTATCCATGAGCATGGAATGTTCTTCCATTTGTTTGTATCCTCTTTTATTTCATTGAGCAGTGGTTTGTAGTTCTCCTTGAAGAGGTCCTTCACGTCCCTTGTAAGTTGGATTCCTTGGTATTTTATTCTCTTTGAAGCAATTGTGAATGGGAGTTCACTCATGATTTGGCTCTCTGTTTGTCTGTTATTGGTGTGTAAGAATGCTTGTGATTTTTGCACATTGATTTTGTATCCTGAGACTTTGCTGAAGTTGCCTATCAGCTTAAGGAGATTTTGGGCTGAGACAGTGGGGATTTCTAGATATACAATCATGTCATCTGCAAACAGGGACAATTTGACTTCCTCTTTTCCTAATTGAATACCCTTTATTTCCTTCTCCTACCTGATTGCCCTGGCCAGAACTTCTAACACTA
Source organism: Hylobates moloch (assembly GCF_009828535.3). Lineage (NCBI taxonomy): Eukaryota > Metazoa > Chordata > Mammalia > Primates > Hylobatidae > Hylobates > Hylobates moloch. Next base: position 12,004,349 of record NW_026652276.1, read on the forward strand.
TGTTGAATAGGAGTGGTGAGAAAGGGCATCCCCGTCTTGTGCCAGTTTTCAACGGGAATGCTTCCAGTTTTTGCCCATTCAGTATGATATTGGCTGTGGGTTTGTCATAGATAGCTCTTATTATTTTGAGATATGTCCCATCAATACCTAATTTATTGAGAGTTTTTAGCATGAAGCGTTGTTAAATTTTGTCAAAGGCCTTTTCTGCATCTATTGAGATAATCATATGGTTTTTGTCGTTGGTTCTGTTTATATGCTGGATTCTGTTTATTGATTTGCATATGTTGAACCAGCCTTGCATCCCAGGGATGAAGCCCACTTGATCATGGTGGATAAGCTTTTTGATGTGCTGCTGGATTCGGTTTGCCAGTATTTTATTGAGGATTTTTGCATCGATGTTCATCAGGGATATTGGTCTAAAATTCTCTTTTTTTGTTGTGTCTCTGCCAGACTTTGGTATCAGGATGATGCTGGCCTCATAAAATGAGTTAGGGAGGAGTCCCTCTTTTTCTATTGATTGGAGTAGTTTCAGAAGGAATGGTACCAGTTCCTCCTTGTACCTCTGGTAGAATTCGGCTGTGAATCCATCTGGTCCTGGACTTTTTTTGGTTGGTAAGCTATTAATTATTGCCTCAATTTCAGAGCCTGTTACTGGTCTATTCAGAGATTCAACTTCTTCCTGGTTTAGTCTTGGGAGGGTGTATGTGTCGAGGAATTTATCCATTTCTTCTAGATTTTCTAGTTTGTTTGCGTAGAGGTGTTTATAGTATTCTCTGATGGTAGTTTGTATTTCTGTGGGATTGATGGTGATATCCCCTTTATAATTTTTTATTGTGTCTATTTGATTCTTCTCTCTTTTCTTCTTTATTAGTCTTGCTAGCGGTCTATCAATTTTGTTGATCTTTTCAAAAAACCAACTCCTGGATTCATTGATTTTTTTTGAAGAGTTTTTTGTGACTCTTATCTCCTTCATTTCTGCTCCGATCTTAGTTATTTCTAGCCTTCTGCTAGCTTTTGAATGTGTTTGCTCTTGCCTCTCTAGTTCTTTTAATTGTGATGTTAGGGTGTCAATTTTAGATCTTTCCTGCTTTCTCTTGTGGGCATTTAGTGCTATAAATTTCCCTCTACACACTGCTTTGAATGTGTCCTAGAGATTCTGGTATGTTGTGTCTTTGTTCTCATTGGTTTCAAAGAACATCTTTATTTCTGCCTTCATTTCGTTATGTACCCAGTAGTCATTCAGGAGCAGGTTGTTCAGTTTCCATGTAGTTGAGCGATTTTGTGTGAGTTTCTTAATCCCGAGTTCTAGTTTGATTGCACTGTGGTCTGAGAGACAGTTTGTTATAATTTCTGTTCTTTTACATTTGGATCCCTTCAGCATTTCTGCTCCCCATCCTTGCTTCCCTCCTTCACCCACACTGAGCAACAACGATCTTTAAAAAATCTCAATTCAGTCACATCATTCTCTAGCTTCTCTATTGCAAGAAAAGAAAACAAAACACCACGTAAATCCAGTCCACGACTCTGTAAGATTGGAGCCTAGTTCCTTTCTAGCTCCGTTCTTGCTCCTGCTCTGGCAGCTGGGTTGGTTTTATTTCAGTTTCATGAACTAACTCCTACAAACCTAGCAATGCAATAGAAAAACCAGCAGTTGCTAGAGACTGAGTTTGTTGCTCCATGAAGCTTCAGCAGTGTCTTGGAGTGGGAAAGGCAAAGTTGGATTCTACTGGGAATCTGAAGTTTGTTTTAAGGCAGGTCTGTCAATGCAGGGGCTTGATGAAGATCGCATAAGAATCAGGAAACAATTGGATTTGGACTGGTGGAAACAGCAAGGTGAATATTTTGAGATAAATGTTTCAGGGCTTAAAGTGTTGGTGGTTTTTTTAAAGTGTCGATGGGTCTTTCCAGAAGTTTCAGTCATGAATAATCAAGATATTTGCCTGGGGAAGAGAGTGCTGGGGTAGTAAATTGATGATAAGGAGGACAGGGATAGTATAAAATCACGTTTCAGCAGAGGAGGCTTTGTGTGTGTGTGATTATGTGGGGGGTAGTTCCCACCTCAGGTACAAGCTGTGTGGGAAGGTAAATGGTTTCAATTCTTAGAACCATCAGTCCACAAAAAGGAAATGCAAATGTCTCTGAAGTATATGAAAGTACACTCATTTTGGCTCACGATAAGAAACATATTTGAGGCTGGCACAGTGGCTTATGCCTGTAATCCCAGCACTTTGAGAGTCCGAGGCAGGCAGATTGCTTGAGCTCAGGAGTTCAAGACCAGCCTGGGCAACATGGCAAAACCCCGTCTCTACCAAAAATACAAAAAATTAGCTGGGTGTAGTGGTGCACACCTGTGGGATGTGTGGTCCCAGCTACTTAGTAGGCTGAGGTGGGAGGATCTCCTGAGCTTGAGAAGTCAAGGGTACTGTGAGCCAAGATCATGCCACTGCACTCCAGCCTGGGTGACAGAGCCCTTCTCTACCAAAAATACAAAAAATTAGCTGGGTATGGGGGCATGAAGCTGTGGGACATGTGGTCCCAGTTACTTTGTAGGCTGAGGTGGGAGGATCTCCTGAGCTTGGGAAGTCAAGGGTACAGTGTGCCAAGATCATGCACTCCAGCCTGGGTGACAGAGTGAGACCCTGTCTCAAAAGAACAAAAACAAAAGCAAAAAACAAACAGAAATATGTTTGAAAACTACACTAAGATACGTTAGGCTTTCTATCCCCACCCAAATCTCATCTTGAACTGTAATCCTCATGGTCCCCATAATCTGCACATGTCAAGGGAGAGACCAGGTGGAGGTAAGTGAGCCATGGGGGTGGTTCCCCCACGCTGTTCTCATGTTAGTGAGTGAGTTCTCACATAATCTAATTGTTTTATAAGGGGCTCTTCCTCTTTTGCTTGGCACTTCTTCCTGGCGCCTTGTGAAGAATGTGTCTTGCTTCCCCTTCGCCTTCTGCCATGACTGTAAGCTTCCCGAGGTCTCCCCAGCCATGCTGAGCTATGAGTCAATTAAACCTCTTTCCTTTATAAATTACCCAGTCTTGGGGAGTTATTTACAGCAGTATGAAAACAGACTAATACAACATTTTTTCACCTATCAGATTTTCCAATATGAAAAAGTTTGATGAAACCTTATAATGGAGAGAACAGGGACTCCTACACATTAACTAGCAGGAATGTGATTGGTAGAATGTCTAAGGAGGGCAATCTGGCACTATCTCTTGAAATTATAAATGCACATATCTGCTGTGCAGAATACAAATGATCACTTCTAGGCATTTATCTAATAAGTTAGCCAATATCTAAAGAAACTAGTGTTCTCTGGGATGCAGTATGAGAGGTGATGCTGAAAGGGATAGAAAGTTTTGAAGTTTGTCAATGATCTTTCTTATTGCCTTATGGAAGATATCTCTGTAGTAGGAAAATTAGCCCTTTGATCTTGATAAAGTATGCACATGATTTTTCCTAGTGCTTTTACATATAGCATATGGTGATTTTTGTCATGTGAAATTCTTTAATTTTATGTTGACAAGTGTTTTGATCTTTCTTTTTAAATGTTTTCTGGATATGTGTCACACTCCAATATTATAAAAGTATTCTGCCTTGGTTTCTTCTTGCATTTTTATGGCTTCGTTCTTTTGGGTTACCTTGACATATTTGATCCACTTGGAGTTTACTGAGGTATAAATTGTGAGGTATGGATTCAATACTATTATTTTTCCATGTGATGACTCACTTATCTCAATACAACTTATTGAACAAACCTTCCAGCTCTTAGCATATTCTTCTCTGGACTCCCTAGTCTGTTCCAAAAATTTGTCTATTTAATGTGTCACCCTATTTTAATTATTGTAGTTTTGTTTTATGTTTTAATATTGGTTAGTTCCACCCCATTTCCTTCTTGTTCAGGAGTTTCTTGGCTTTCTTAGGTTGCTTATTTTTCACATGAACATTTGAATCAGCCTGCCCAATTCCATACTCTCCCTCACCAAATTCCACTGGTGATTGTATTTATTATGTTAAATGGGAAGCATTTATATTTTATGATGTCACATTTTCCTATTCAAGTATATGATATGTCTTTATATTTGTCCAAGTTTATTTGGTGTCATTTGATTATATTTAAAATTTTTCTTCAATAGGTATTTCACATTCTTGTTATAATTATTACAAAATTTTTTGTTTCTAATGTAAGTGAGATTCCCCACCCCTACATCAATTAACTGCAATTATTTGCATATATGTGGGTTTTTGATTCTGTGTATTTATTTTGATATCTTATGGAATTTTCTTATTGTCTGTAGTATATTTTAAGTTGTATTCTCTAAGTATGATATTATATTGTTTGCATATGATAATTTTACTTCCTCTCCAATTAAATATTTATAAATTTGCTTTTGAATACTGGTTTTGTTTAATACCTCAAGAACAATATTAAATGATGATGATGATGATGGTATCATCTTATTATCAACTTTAATGGGATTCCTTTTTATATTCTTTCATTAAGCATGATGCTGACTTTTGGGCTGAGACAGAAGTGTTGCATTGTAAGGTAGTAGTTATCTTTTCTCATTTGATTATTAGGAATGTAGACTGAATTTTATTAAATGCATCTTCAACATTTATGAAGAAGACCATAGTATTTTTCTTTTTAAATCTATTAATGTATGTAAATAGGTTTTCTGATAATCATGCTTTTGTTCTGGAAATAAATCTTACTTGGTCATTATACATCAATTTTTAAATAATTTTCTGGATTATTTTGCTATTTTTTTTTTTTTTTTTTTTGAGATGGAGTCTCACTCTGTCTCCCAGGCTGGAGTGCAGTGGCATGATCTCGGCTGGCTGAAACCTCTGCCTCCTGGGTTCAAGTGATTCTCCTCCCTCAGCCTCCCAAGTAGCTGGGATTACAGGTGCATGCCACGACACCCAGCTCATTTTTGTATTTTTGGTAGAGATGGGGTTTTGGCATGTTGGCCAGGCTGGTCTCAAACTCCTGACCTCAGGTGATCTGCCTGCCTCACTCTCCCAAAGTCTGGGATTACAGGCATGAGCCACTGTGCGCCTGGCCGGCCTGCCTTTTCTTTTCTTTTCTTTTCTTTTCTTTTCTTTTCTTTTCTTTTCTTTTCTTTTCTCTTTTCTTTTCTTTTCTTTTCTTTTCTTTTCTTTTCTTTTCTTTTCTTTCTTTCTTTCTTTCTTTCTTTCTTTCTTTCTTTCTTTCTTTCTCTCTTTCTTTCTCTCTTTCTTTCTTTTTTGAGATGGAGTCTCTCTCTGTCGCCAAGGCTGGAATTTGATGGCGTGATCTCGGCTCACTGACATGGCTGCCTCCCCAGTGCAAGTGATACTCCTGGCTCAGCCTCCAGAGTAGCTGGGATTACAGTTGTGTGTGCCACCATGCCCGGCTAATTTTTTTTTTGTATTTTTAGTAGAGATGGGGGTTTTACTATTTTGGCCAGGCTGGTCTGGAGCTCCTGACCTCAGGTGATCCACCCGCCTCAGCCTCCCAAAGTGCTGGGATTACAGGCAGGAGCCACTGCACCTGGCTGCATCAATTGTTTTTGTATGTGTCTGATAGCTCTGTTGAGCTTTTGATGTCAATGGTGTGTGACTGGGGTCACATGTCCATCTCTGAACCAATCTGTCACCAGGGGAATGCTCAGGTCTAGGTCATGTGGCTACTCCTGGACCTGGCAGTGGGTCAGTTTCATGTGCAGCACATGTTCTGAGAGTCGGTTTCCCCATGGCAAAACTGGGCCCCAGCTATCCAAGAAGGAGAGATACTCACTAAGCAGAAAACCACAGATGTCCCGCCATAGCCAATTTGATGATAATGTAGCTCGGATATTTGTAGTAGAGACAGGAAGCTTCTTGGCTGATAACTGAGTGAGTCATCAGCACTGTTATCAGCCCTTGACTGACAACTTCCAGACTTCTTTTATGTGGGAGAATAAACCCAAAATTTGTTTAAGCCATTAACACAAACACCTTCTATATGGAAATAAAAGCATAAAATATTGTGTCTGGAAAACCCAGAGACCGGATACTACTCTATTTTCAGATTCCAGAATAAATTCAGGTGCAAAGAAGAGGACTTAAATTGAATCTCTTTATTTGCGGGTCAGTTATGTGGATTTATTATATGATAAATCACCTCCTGCTTACTTGGGATTTAGCACCCACCTTCTTTCCAAAAGAATCTAAGTTTTCTGCAGCCATTGGCAAAATGGTCTCTCTATTTCCCTCTGGACCTTCAGTTGCCTATAGACAGTAATGTCATTCCTGCTACCCCTTTCCACATTTGGTTAACTTTTAAGGATACAAGAAAACACCCCTCCTCCCTGCAGAGGGTGGGATTGGATGCTGGATTGAAGCTGGCGTCACCTTGAAAGAAAAAATTGGCCATGTATAGAGAGAAGAGACACTGGATCCTATGTTCCAGTATAGGGAATTTAAAACAGTTATTGAGTTTAAAATAATTTTCATGTTCTCGGGAATCAATGTGAAAATACCTGATTTCCACTTGGAGGTAGCTCAAGTGCTTTATGAAATATGTATATAGGGAAGATATGCTTCCTTGCTGTCTTTTTATTCAAGACCTCATTTAAACCTACCCTAGATCACATCAATATTACAGTGATAATGTAAAATAAATTAAAACTGTTTTAAACAGCTGCTAGAATAGTGGTTTAATTCAAATCAGAGCAAGTCTAGAGGGAAGAAAGTAAATGTGAACCTGTCTCAAACAGAATTTAAGAATTGTTCATTGATAATGGAATAAAATAATTTGAATATATATGCTAACACTTAAATGACTAATTTTAATAAAGATACTACTAATTAAAGGAATAAGATAATTACCTAGTGCTTGTGGCTATAATGCATGCAGATCATTTATTCTTCATGATGATTCTTCAAAGACACTTAAAACTCCCATGTACTTAGTATTTATATTTTTTACACTGCCTTTTTGGGTTGATTGTTTTGTAGGAAATACTGGAAGTGGAGGAAAGGTACTATGGGAAAGTGGATAAAGCATAAACTGGTGATTTGGAGGCTTGGAGCCTCATTCTGGTTCTGCAGCTACTCAGCCTCGACAGCAATTAGCTTCCTCAATGCATCCTCTTCCTCTTCAGAAAAGATCTTTGGAGAGTCCCATCCGATTTTCACATCTTACACCATCACAAATCAGGAGTAGTAGTTACCTTGCAGAGAGGCAAGTGAGCAAACTAACAAACTCTCAAGTGCCTCCCCACAATAAACCAAAACCCAGCAAGCACTGTGCATCATACCATATATTATTGATATATACAGACATATGATACATATATGACACACATCACATACATACATGATGTACATCACACACAATACATACATCATCTATATTTATGATATATACATCATACATATGTACATATATTCTATATGTATATCTGTATTTGTCGCTATAGCTCATGTGCAATATCCACTAAGTATCAGACTTTACATTGTAGGATACATAGTATCCACTTAGTGTCAGACTCTGCACTGTAGGAGATTCATATATCAGATACAGAGTAGAGATTCAAACAAAGCATGGCTCCTAAGCCGGACTCCTCCCTATGTTTGAGTCTTGGCCATGTCCCTTGCAAACTGAGTGACTTTAGACATTTTACTTCAGCTCATTTCACCCCAATTTTGTCCTTTAATTGGGCATCAGTCGTAGTTCCTACCTCCTCATGCTGGTATTAGGATTAAATGAGATAATATGTAAAGAATACTCATATTAGTGTCTGGTACACTGTAAATACTCTGCATCACCACTATCATCACCTAGAGCTCTATAAAATTGGGGTTTCTGTCTCTGCTCCATGTTATATGACATCTGAAGGTCAAAAAGAATAACTTGCCCAGTGCTATCATGGGTCCTGATAGAACTGTTCTGGCCAAAGTAGGCTGGTGCTGTTCTTCATGGTAGAAAGCGTCACCAGGCAATGTGTCCCTTCTCTCTATACGTGGCCAACTTTTTCTTTCAAGCTGACTCCAGCTTCAATCCAGCATCCAGTCCCACCCTCTGCAGGGAAGAGGGATGTTTTCTTGTATCCTTAAAGGTTAACTGAATGTGGGAAGGGGTAGCAGGAATAACGTCACTGTCTACAGGCAAATGAAGGTGCAGAGGGAAATACGGAGATCATCTGCTAATGGCTGCAGAAAACTTAGATTCTTTTGGAAAGAAGGTGGGTGCTAAACCCCAGGTAAGTTGGAGGTGATTTATCATCTTATGATAAATAATTTAGTTTGGGTCTTAGTTCAAATCCTGGGAGATCAAGCTTGGTAACCTTTGCAATTTCTTCTAAATATAAGTTTCTAAGTCGGTGAATGATGACACGGTGCACCCAGGCTAGCATTCTCACAGGATGCCGTGGTGGACAGAGTATGAAAACCTCATCAGGAGTGGTGTTCTCATTCAGGCCAGTGGTTCCCAGTTGGCTACCTGTGAACCTGCTGGCCTGGGAAGTCGATTTTCTCCATTTGTGACAAAATGCAAAAAATAAAGACAATTATATTTGCATTAGTTTGTAACATTTTTATAATACCCTATGGGTATAATGCAATTGAGTTGTAACTCTAAACTAGATCTATGAAGAGAAATGAGTCCTGTAAACTGTTTTGAAATTTTTCCTTTCCACCAAATCCAGAAGCCTTAGAATTTCTAATGGGATCCAGCCTTCAACCTGGCAGCAATAGTACACCTGAGATCACTAGTCATGCTACCTGGCTCATTGGGAACAATCAGTCCTGCTCTGCCATTTACCACTGTGTGGCCTCGAGTTATTTTACATCGTTGAGACTCAGTGGTTTAAAACTATAGTGGTTTATTTCTTATGTCATATGCCCATTGCAGGTTCCCATTGCTTCACATTGTCCTCTCTCAGAGACACAAGCTGGAGGAGCCCCCATTCCACCTCTTGGAGTCTTGCCAGTTGTCATGCTAAGGAGAGGAGAACACAGTGGGACATGTGCGGGATTTTAAACGTTTCCATCTGGAAGTGGTGCATACTGTTATTCCCTGCACATTTTGTGGCCACGGCCAATAATACGACCACATCTAACTTTAAGGAGGGCAGGAAGAGAAAGTCTTATGAAGAAGTAGCAGTAAGGTCAAATGTACTATCATTCACCGCATATTCGATTTCATTTATTTTAGCTCAGCATTTTTACTGATTAAGATAAATTTACATGTTGATTCTGGTATGAATTTTATCAGCTGCCAAAAATTTCAACTCCATGGTATTTCCCTAAAAACTTCTTGTAGCTTGATAGTGACCCCTTGACTGGTAGGTTGTTAAACAGTTTTGAGTCCACTTAGCTGAATTTTCTCCATAAGGTGATCACGTGAAACTGTATCACTTTCTTTTTTTTTGCTAAAATCAAGATACATTATTGGTATATTTGGCCTTTGACTTGTCAATATGGGGACTCTATCAAAAAAGGAAATGAGATGGGTCAGGATGAAGATTTGATATTCTGTAAGTTGGGAATGATATAAAACAAAAGCCTGGATTTTCAGCTTTCATTTAAACATAGAGGCAATATTATTTTAATCACTTTTGCTAATGTGACAGGGTAATACATTAGTTGGACTTTTTAGTTGAGTATTTGGGGGATCTTGCAGATGGTTGAAAAGCTGTCAGTGAAGTACCAGATCAGCTTTCGGAATCTACAGAAAAGACCATTTCTCTGAGGGTGATAATAGTAATAATAGTTAACACTTGCATGGTGCTTAGTACATGGATGTTTTGGGACCAGGACATGCAAGTCAATATGCTTTTCCCCCAGCATTAATCATGTTGCTCTGCCTATAAGCTAAGGTGCTGGAAGATTATAGTCTTCCTTTTTAGCCTCGAAAAAATGAAAGGTTCTTGTATTGTCTCTGCCATAATATGCATTTTAAAGATCAAAGTCTAAGAGAATACTTTAAGCAAAGAAAATGATCTGAAACATGCAGTAACCAGCATCCAGAAAATAAAACCACTTTTAATTATCCTATATTTCAAAATAATATGAAATACACAAACAAAGGGGTTGCTCAGGCAAAAGTATAATAAACTGAAATGTGATTTTAATTAACTCACAACCTTTTTACACTTCATCTTGCTTCATTTGTGTGTGTGTCTTGATGGAAGGGAATGAAGAGCACTATCCACTAGTCCAGGATTCAAGGTAAGAGAAGTTAGTTTCAGGAAAGAATGCAACTCCAGGGTCACAGAAACCACCTGAATGACGACACTAGTACCAGCAGAGGGTGCTGGCGTGGCACAAAATTAAGAATTTTCAAAAGGAAGAGGTCTTAGATTAAAAGACAGCAGGTGTGAGGAAAAATGTAGTAACTGTATCCACTTGGAGGTCTGAATTCTCCGCTTGCAGATCTGTCTGGGGTTCAGTGATTTCCTGCAATGGCCACATGAATTTTAGGTATCTCCTGAAGCAGAAAAGTGTGACATTTGCTTCTGCGTTTGAACAGGACAGGGAGAAGCCATGCAGTTTGCCTCCTGTTTCCACTGGAGGACTTTTAGCAGCCCCTGGCGTCTGTGACACCTACAGCATAAGTTCACATGGAGTCCTTACTTTAATTTTTTTAAAAAGCAAAACAGTTTTTGTGTTTACTTAAAAAAAAAAAATTGGCCCAGACTGTCAATCCAGGGGAATCACATTTTCTTTTTTCATTTGGCCACCTTGAAAAGAAGGTAACAGGTACCTGGGAACCCACAGGTAATAGAGATTGTGAAAGGTCAGGTGGAGGAGACCAGGCTGGCTGCGCTTTATTCAGCGGAGTGCAGCCTCCCTGGCGGTCGCAGCACCAGCGAGCCCAGCCAGGACGTGTAGAAGAGCACCCCCCCCTCCCCGAAGTAGGTCACAGCGAATGCTCCTTTTATACAGAGTCCCCTGTTGCGATTCCTTCCGCTAGCAGCGCCTCTGCCAACCTGGGCTTCTGAACTGTTCTTTCGGGCGTTCTGGGCTGGGAGTCAATTGACCCACTGGATTCGAATCCAGACTTTCTGGGCCTCAGTTTCCCCCTAGGTTCAACGACAGGGGTGGACAGCCTGACACCGAGGCCTCTTCCCGCCCTCACACGGCGCGGCCAGATATTCCTTAGTGGCGCGGCAGGCCACGCGCTCTGGAAAGGGCCGGCGAGAAGGAGACAGCTCGGTCAGCACCAAGGACAAGAGCCCCGGGTCCGCCTGGCGGACGCGAGGTCACTTCCAGGCGAACCCGGCTGCTGGGAGAGCGTCGGGCGCAGGGTTCCGTGGCCGGGCGGGAGGGTCTGCCGGGAGAAGCGCTGTGGGAAGGGGAGCAGCCCCGAGGGATGAGGCAAGGCCAGGCCCCTCGGCGGTCTCGCAGATTCTGCGCCAAGAGGCCAAAGGTGGCTGCTTCGAGCGCGCCGCCCCTCCCTTCAGGCGCCCTGCCGCCTCCCGCGCCCTCCCCTGCCCCGGCCTTCGGGCGCACCTGGTGCTCCTGGCTCTGGAGGCCCCTCAAAGCCCCCCTTCCCGCGCTCGTGGACCTCTCCAGCCCCTTTCCTGCCCCAGCGTCGCCCGGCTCCCTGTACCAGGGCTGCTTCTGGACACACCCGTGACTTCGACCCACTCCTGGGGGATGGGGGATGGGGTCCCGCGTCGTCTTCCTGCAACCCTCACCCCAACTCCCTGCGGGGAAAGAGGCCCCACTCCCCGGTGTTCCCGAGCCGGGGCCGCCAGGAGCCCCGCCCCCCGCTCGCCCCGCCCCGCCCCGCCGGCCCCGCCCCGCCCGGCAGGCCCCGCCCGCCGTTGCCCGGGGAACCGTGGATCCCGCAGCTGCAGGAGGCGCCCGGCCCCGCGGAGCAGCCCTAGCCGCCACCGTCGCTCTTGCAGCTCTCGTCGCCACTGCCACCGCCGCCGCCGTCACCGCGTCCTGGCTCCGGCTCCCGCGCCCTCCCGGCCGGCCATGCAGCCCCGCCGCGCCCAGGCGCCCGGTGCGCAGCTGCTGCCCGCGCTGGCCCTGCTGCTGCTGCTGCTCGGCGCGGGGCTCCGAGGCAGCTCCCTGGCCAACCCGGTGCCCGCCGCGCCCCTGTCTGCGCCCGGGCCGTGCGCCGCGCAGCCCTGCCGGAACGGGGGCGTGTGCACCCCGCGCCCTGAGCCAGACCCACAGCACCCGGCCCCCGCCGGCGAGCCCGGCTACAGCTGCACCTGCCCCGCCGGGATCTCCGGCGCCAACTGCCAGGTGAGTGGAAGCGGCGGGCGCGGTGCAGGGCGCTGGTCCGGGACCAGCAGCCTCTTCCCGCCGGCCCTGCTGCTGCTGCCCGACAATGGGCACGCCTGACATATAGGCTTTCTCACTTCGGGAAGGAGATGGATCCAGTCTCTTGGCCCGCGTGGACGCGGACCCCCGGGCCGACCCTGATTCCCTTACGCACCCTGGTTCCCGGGCGGGGCCAGTCGGGCTCTCGGGGTGTGCCGCTCCGGGGCTCGGCACTCCTCGCGGGGGGCTCCAGACGCTCCGGTTGGCCACCGACTGGTGCGCCCCTCCCGGCCGGGCCGAGCCAAGAACCACTTGAGCGGTGCCCGCCTTGGCAGCACGGAGGAGCCGGCTCCGAGCGTCCCCGGCGAGGTGTTCAATGTCCAAGTGGTCCACGCTCCACGTCCGGCTGGACCCTGTGTGTGTAAAGGGTGTGCGGTGTGGGAGGCAAGTGATGGTGGGTCCCGTGCCAGGTGGTGGGGCACTTTCTCCTTCTCTTCCTCCGCCCTTGAGGGCTGTGACAAAGCAGCCAGAGGACGAGGAGGGCAGCTGCCTCCCCTCGGCCTGCGACCAGCCCTCTCTAAGCTTAGGAGCAGTGTTGGAACAGTCGGAGGCATTCGAGGGGGCATTGTACGTGGGGCTGGCAGGGCCGCTCTTCCTGCCAGACGCTCCATGGGGCTCACGCTTGGGGCTGGCAGTCGGGGCGTGAGCAGGGCACCGGAAAGCCGCCAGAAAGCGTGGGGCGGTGCGAGGGATGGGACGATGGGATGTAGCCAGCAGCCGCCCGTGAATTTGGGGTTTCCAAGAGAATTTGACAGAAAATAATATCTGGGGCTTTTACAAGTCCGTTAAAGCTCTGTGATACCTATTAACATCAACATTTTCAGTAGGCAATTTGGTAGGACTGTGTGTACAGGTAGAAAATCCCCAAACCTGTATTGCAGGGTAGGGCAAATAATGAAGTTATCTGAAATGATTACATTAAACCACATGAATATGGACGATATTTGGGATCAGATACTATCTTTCTTACATTTAGGGTGGAGGAGTTTGTTTCATATAAATTTGATAACAATGATTGGAGAGTTACTTTGAGAATGCTCAAATAGGTTCTTTCAATGGGAAAAAAGGCTGCCCTTTCAATATAACAGGTTTTACAATTTTTTAGAGGTAAATGGGATTGAGAAGCTTGACCTTGACAGCCAGATTTTTTTTGCATTTATCTAGAATCTTTTTATTTCATTCAATAGCAAATTAGCAATCTGAATCTATCTTTTCAACATTCAAGAGGAGGGGAGGCAGCTGCCCTCCTCTTTGTTTACTGGTTTCAATAAGCTTTAGTTACTTGAAGGGAGGTGATGAGGAGGAGGAAGAATTTGTGTGATGTGAGCATCAGGAGTAGGTTTGGGACATGATAGCTTCTTGGGGGAAATGCCTGTTAGAGCCATTCTAACTATTAGAAAAAAAATCTTGCTTTTGCAAAAGTCAAAATAACTGCAAATCAAAAACCAAGGAATGGACTCATGCTAATTTTCCCTGCGGATTGATGATTTATATGACTTTTCCTGAAGAAATGAATTGTCTGAGTGTGTCCATCAAATTGCTGTTATATTTAGACGTCGGAATTTTATCCTTCAAAGAAATAATTGATTTGGACATAGGGTTTAGTGGGAATGGATGGGAGAAGGTAGGTTAGAGAGCACATCGATTTACATGAGAAGAAAGACTGGACACTGGGAATTTAACACAACTCTGAGATGGTTTTTGGTGACTCTAAAAATAGATATAAGATATCTTCAAGAAAAAGAGGTCTTTAGTGCTGCCTAAAGATGACTAATAGAGAAACATAAATATTTTGATTTGTCCTAAGTAGTGACTTGATATATAATATAATTCATTCAGAAGAATCATGAACTAATACATAACATTGCAGAACCAACTGGATCAAAACAGATTCAGGTTTCTTTTGTAGCTCCCATTGGAGGTAGGCTTAGCTGTGTGAACACCACCCACCTGAGCAGAAGCAATACTGCATGCCCTGGAGTGTGAGTTGAAGAGAGAGCTAAAGTTACTGTAATCCTCATAGGAAAGCTTAGTGAACGTGGAACTTGATTGGACCTGGTTACCCAGAAAAACTTACTGAGATGATTCAGGGCCTTAGAATCCATAAAAATGGATTCCTAATGATTTTAATTTAATCGTTCATGATCTTGCAGTAAGACTTGAGACTCATTTTTTCATGGGAACGGCAAAGAACACAAAAGACAATTTCAAAAGAGAAGTTAAACCTGGGGTGGTGGGGAGGGGAGGGGAGAGAGGGAGAGAGAAACTGCACATACTCAATTACAGATAAGGAAAATGGATCTTAGCCACTGCAGACTATGTGGTTGCTGAAATAGAACCTCGTGCTCACTGGATAAATTGGAAATGGAATTTTACCTGGATGTGAAGAGGATCTTTTAAACAGAGCGTCACTCCTCCTCCTCCAAAGACAATAGTGTTAGCAATGGCAACATTAGAACCTAACCTTGAAGTTTCTTTCTGTGTGTGGAGAAATTTTAAGAAAATCATAAACTACGAATTAGGATTAAAATGGCTGTCTTTAGGCTTTTTTAAAAAAGGCTGTCTTTAGCTTTTCTGTGGTTGGCTGATTGAGTTTGCGTAAGTCAGTGGGGTCCAGGACATGCTTCTTTTGTCACCTGAGTCATGGAAACTCATAGGATTTGGGAATTGTAGGTCGTGTGGGTTTGAAGTCAAGCTGAAGTTAAAACTACTGGGTCTTATTTCCTCATCTTCAATGATGGAATCTATGGGACCTACCTCATAGGATTCCTCATGAAGATAGTGATTCCATTCCTTGATGTCTGATTGCTGCTGACAGCTTTAAAGCCTCTCCTCTCCCTCTTCCTCTTTCCTCCACATCAAAACAAGCTGATAAGAAAGCCCAGGGGTTCCCTCCTTTGCTGCTGGTGGGAGGTTCAAACCATGCAAACTCCTGCCCTGTGCTACCCCAGGCCAAACCCCAAAATGCAGCAAAACCCACAAGCCAGTCTCCTTTCCCTGTTCTCAGAAGCCATTTAAACCCATTTGGGAGCTGCCTGCTCTCCCCAGAGAACCCCATTATGTCAGCAGTAAATCTTTTTATATCCTGTGTGTGTGTGTGTGTCTGTGCATATGCGTGCACACGTGTGTGTGCACCATTTTCAGTCTTAGGGTCCAAACCAAATTTTGGGTGGGTGTCCATCCTGTCTCTGTGGGATGTTCACACTAAGGTTCTGGGAAGGATTAAATTAATTAAGTGCTGTAAATCACTGAGCACCTGTGACATTTCTTTCTTTGTAAACTTTCTGCACATATTTCAAATGCTCATTACCTTAACTAGATCGAACAAGTATCATCATCTCTTTTAGTCAAATGTAGAAAATGAAGCTCATTTTGATTGAGTGACTAGTCCAAGGTCACATTTTGATACTGCCCTGAAAATCCTCTAACACATGCAAACATCTTAAATCATGAGAAATTCAGCTGATTTTAAAACTGTATATGAAAATCTAATTTGTAGATACATAATGATGATGATGATGGTAGCTCACCCTCCTTTTAAGCACTTGCCATGTGCCTGCACTGTTCCAAGGACTTTGCAGACATAACTTGCTGATCCTTGCAATGTCCTATGAACTGAGTGCTGTCCCTACTCCCATTTTATAGATGAAGTGCAGAAAAGTGAAGTGACTGTCCCAATGTTGCACTGCTAGTAAGTGTGAGAACTGGAATTTGAGCCAGCCAGGCTGGCTTGATACAGGGCTATAGAATCTAAAGAGTGCCTAGAGGAAAATCCAGCCCTGGACCTGTCACAGTTACAATAGGGAGCAAGAGCTATAACCTCCCTGAGTTTTATCATTAAAAAGGGGATAAAGTAATTTCTGAGTCCAGTCTGGCTCTCAATGAGCTTGTATGAGTGTGCTCAGCTGGAATAAAAAGGCACAGAGGTGACAAAGACACAGATTCTCCTTATGCCACATGCTAACCAGGAACCTTCACCTTAGAGTTAGAATTCTGGGTCCTGGCTGAAGTTATTTTACCATGATGGCAAGCAAATGGACACTACATAAAAAAAGTGTTTCTGATAGGTTTGAAAAAACTTCAACTGATTAGAAATTGAGGCTGCTCTTGCTTGTTCTGGTTCATTTGGGGAAGCAGGCAGGTATCAGAGGCGGCAGTGCGTGGGCCAATTTTTCTTTTGTGGTGAGTGATACAGAAACTCCTTCTATTGGGCTGTCCATCAAAGAAGGGGCTATTTACATTTGTATTACTTTGTTTGTAAAGCTTATTTTATTTTCATAAAATAATTCTTTGCCTGATATTCCAGCAGTCAGATACCTGTTTGTTTTTTCATTACATGTTCCCTAAGGATCCTATCCTTCAGGATTATAATAACAATGTGTTAATTTCTGCACTTGGAGTAAAAAGGGGACATGCATGGCTGCTTTTCATGCAAGTTAATTTTACTTATTAAACTGATTTTATAATCCTTTCTTCTGATTAACCGTGCTAACTTGAAACAATGGTCTGCTTCAGAGGAACCTATTTTTGGTTGAGGTTTGCTAACAAAGTATTCTAGTTCTTTGTACTGCATCAGTCTTTGTTACTGGACTTTACACACATACACACACACACAGACACACACAAACTCACATTGTAGTATGTACAAAATGTTGAATAGTAGCTGAGATGTAAAGAGACATTGCTTCTTTCTCTGGCTTTTCTATGAACTTCTTGTGACTTTGGGATAATTATCGAACATCCTTGAACCTCAATGTTCATATCTCTAAAATGGACTAACAATGCTTATTTTCTTTATAGAAATGATGTAACTCACAAATACGAGCATGGTAAAGTTCTTTTTAAAAGTGTAAAGAAGTATGCAAGAATGAAGTTTAAAACATTTTGAAAAAAGGTAACATGTTGCACAAATAAAAGATATACTAAGAAAAGGATTGTATTTTTCCCATATAAAATGATTATATTAGTTTATTCAGTGTGTTTGATTGTCTTCCTTCAATGGACACAGCTTTTTCTCTCTAATAGGATAAATTACGTTATGATATGTTTTGAAAATGAAAATTTAATTGTATTAAACTTTTTATAAATGTGTACTTTTTATTCTGAAATAAATGATTTCTTAGAAAATTCTCAGTGACTTGAAGTTTTCTTTTGAAATGAAAGAACAAAAACGTCAACATTTTTGTAAGAATTTTAAGAAAAGCAGGAAACTTGATGTTTTCTTAGTGTTATTAAAGTGGAATGATTTGCCTATTTCGTGCGTTGCATTCTTGCTGCGTTCTTAGGAGGCATCGCTCTTTTCAGCTTGGCCACCTCACAAAAACATATTCCTGTCTTTAGCTTCTTTGCTTAAGCTTCTCATGTGACATGGTACCATCAAAAATGGTTTTGTTTATGCCCTCATTTGATAAGCATCAAACAAGAAAGAAAACCTAGTCTGAAGTTGAAGGGTATCTGAGTCAGAAAGCTGAATGCTGGGGTTGTATTTTTAGATATCCTTATCAATTCAGTAGGCAGCTGTGGTCAGAGCCGCTTAACCCAGAGGCAGTGACTGCAGAATCCTGCCCCCACCAAACAGAAAACCCGACAATGTGGCAAAGCTTTGCAGACAGAATTTCTTTATATTTACCCCTTCCTCTGCTTCCCCCACATTAGTGCTCAGCCCTGGCAGTGTATTAGACTGACGTGGCAGCTTGAACAAAAATGAGTGGGTCCTACAGTTCCCCTGTCCCCCAGATTCTGATTTAATTGGCCTAGGGTAGGGCCTGGCACTGGTAATTTTTAAATGCTCCCCAGGTGATTCTACTGTATGACTTGGGTTGAGAAGCTCCTGCTAGACTCTTATTATCTTCCTTCATAGCCTGCTCAGCATATAGCATGTGGCAGAGAAAAATGACAGTTGCACCTGCTCTTGGTCACTCCTGCCTGAAGGGCAGCCAAGCTCACAGCCTGGAAACTCCTGGTCCACACCCTCCTCAAATGGTATGGATTTTGCATCTCAAAGTGAACTTAGAATGGAAACAGTCCAGCGTGGGAGTCAGGCCTGGGTTAGAATCTGGCTCTGGGTGTCCTTGGGTAAGTGACTCCTTTCTCTGAGGCTTGGTTTTATCATCTGTGAAAATGGGATCCTGATGCCAGCCTTGAAAGTTGCTGTGGCTTAGAAGTGTCTAGCCCAGTGCCTGGCCCATCAGAGACACCGGATAAAAGGTGCTCACTTCTGTTAATTCCTCCTCTGTTCTTCTCACCCAGTGAGTGCAAAGAACAATAAGAAAACAGTGAAGAGAGTATGAGCTGACAGTCTAGACTATTAGGGAATCACTACTCATTTTTTATTTGAACACACTAACCTACCTTCAGTCAATAATCATGATGTGCATCTTAGAGCAGTTGTCTTTAAGAGCTCTCAGAATCTCGGCTCCCTCCTCCCCCAGTTGCATGGGAACCCAGCACTGGGGCTACATACAGTAGGCTCTACATAATATTGTTGAATAAATGACAGGTTTAGTGGGGTGCAGCTGTGGGCACCAGGAGGGCACTAGGCCTTGTTGGGTAGATCCAGGGCATATGAGGAGGGACTGTGTTTAGGAGAAGGAAAGCAAGTGAAGACATTTAATCTGTTTAATCATTTCCCTTGTGCCAGGTCTGTTCTGGGAAGTGCAGAATATTTTTCAATAAATCCTTTGCAGTAGCTCTAGCTTTTATTATTTCCAGTAAAGCTTTCTTTGAACAATACTTTTCTGTGGCCAGGTGCTGTGGTTCACACCTATAATCTCAGCACTTTAGGAGACTGAGGCAGATGGATCACCTGAGGTCAGGAGTTCAAGACCAGCCTGGCCAACATGGTGAACCTGCATCTCTACTGAAAATACAAAAAAAAAAAAAAAAAATTAGCCAGCCATGGTGGTACAGGCCTGTAGTCTCAGCTATTCGGGAAGCTGAGGCAGGAGAATCACTTGAATCCTGAAGGCAGAGGTTGCGGTGAGCCAAGATCGCGTCACTGCACTCCAGCCTGGGCTGAAGCGAGACTCTGTCTCGGGGAAAAAAGAAAAACAAAACAAAGAAACCACCTTTTCTGATGAACTAAATCAAGGGTGGCCAAACACAGTTCTCATCCCCATTCTTTCTACCAACTAAGAATGGTTTTAACATTTTTAAGTGGTCGAAAAAAAATCAAAACCAAACTAATATCTGGGCCGGGTGTGGCGGCTTACACCTGTAATCCCAGCCCTTTGGGAGGCCAAGGTAGGAGGATCGCTTGAGCCTGGGAATTCAAGAGTAGCCTGTGCAACATAGTGAAACCTTGCCTCTATATAAAAAAAACTCATATTGCATGAAAGTTATATGAAATCCAGATTTCAGTGTCCAAGGATAAGGTTGTTTTGAACACAGCCACACATGTTTGCATAAGTGTTGTCTGTGGCTGCTTACATGTTCCAGTGGTAGAGGCGAGGAGTTGCAAGAGACAGCATGGCTCACAAAGCTGAAAATATTTCTTTATTTATTGAGATGGAGTCTTGCTCTGTCACCCAGGCTGTAGTGCAGTGGTGTGATCCCGGCTCACTGCTGCCTCCGCCTCTCATCTTCAAGCGATTCTTGTGCCTCAGCCACCCGAGTAGCTGAAGTTACAGGTGTGCGCCACCACATTTGGCTAATTTTTTTTTTTTTTTTGTATTTTTACTAGAGATGAGGTTTTGCCATGTTGGCCAGGCTAGTCTTGAACTCCCGTGGTCAAGCGATCCACCCATCTTGGCCTCCCAGTGTGTTGGAATTACAGGCGTGAGCCACTGCACCCGTCCCAAAAATACTTATTATATGGCCCTCGATAAAGGAAGAAGTTGGCTGACCCTCTCCTAAATATTTCCGTAAACATTGGTGGAAAGAGTTTATTTTTTCATTTTTATTTATTTGACTTAGCCCAAGGCTCCTCTCCCTTTTCCCTTTTCCTCCTCTTTTCCATCCCTCTTGATGGCTACCTCTACCTAGGCTCTAGGTAGGGCCCTGGGACTGACAGAAAGAGTACAGTCATTATCTTCGAATTGCCTAAATCTCTAGGGTCTTCCTGGACAGATCTGAACTTTTCCTTTTATATCAGCCCTTGGCAACATGTCTGGACACCGTAGTTAGAGTTTATTTCCAGGGAAGTGTGTGAGGCAGGGAAAAGAAATGCTAACTAGAGGGGTTTTGGGTGTGGGTGAGCATCTTGACTGAGTTACTACAGCCTTATAAGCTTTCCTAAACCCCATTTCCTCAATCATTGACAGGATGATTGGAAAGATGAAAGTGAATAATAAGGTCTCTGACACAGAACTGGCTCTCTATAAACACAAACTGCTATTTTGATAAAAGTGAATATGAGTCCCCATCTTACGGCTAAGGAAACCTACCTGGGGTCCTATAGCTTGGTGACAGAGTTGGGGATCTCAGCCCAGGCGTGGTGGCTTTGAATATGGGGTTATTACTCTTACTGTACTGCTGTGCCTCAGACTGCTCCATGGTTTGTGACTTTCAAAGTGAACACCAGAGGGAAAAGGGAACCAGAGGGTTGCGGTTCCATTCTGGAAGTTTTAGTTTCTGTATGGAGGCTTTGGGTTTGTGTAATGTTAGTGTATTTCTTTCTTAAAGAGGAAAGAAAAGGCATAGGGCTTTTGAAAAACAGGATTTGAGAAATGAAATCACTGTGCTTGAAAGAAAGGCACTTGGAAATAGAAACGTGTCTGCTGTCTTTTGCTCACAGTTCCTGAAAGCAAGCAGGTCCTTTAGAATTTCAACACTGGTACTTACCTGGTCCTTGTAGTTAATGTAAAGGAGCATTTGTAATTACATTTTGGGTTTCGGAGGCAGATTAAAACTCCTTTATGGAAGACATTCTGTGGTGGAAGAAATCACAAGAGAAGAAAAGTATCTAGTCCTTCTTTTCCATGAGATGGCTGAAGCAGAGTCTGCAGCAATGGGCTGATGGGGGCTGAGTGGAGGACGGCTGAATTACCATTACTGCTAGTATCCCACTGTGTCGAAGTCAGATTTCTGCAATATGTCATTTGGAGCAAAATCTTGTGGTTAATTTTCAAGCACAATAGAATGTATTAGAATAGGACAAAAAGTTAAATATGTCCGAAGTATATTACTTTAGAAAGGGAAAATGCAGTACAGGAACAATGAAAAGAACACCAAAATCTTTAGCTTCAAATTGACTAGCTGTATTGCTTCTTCCACAAAGGATTCCCAGACTCTTTTCATTTTATAACTATTTTAAAAATTAAGGTATAATTTATGTACAGTAAAATTCACTCTTCTTGGCATTCATTTCTATGCATTTTGATACACAGGTGTGTAACACCACCACAGTCATCCCTATACATTTCCACATGCCCTGTTGTAGTAAACCTCTCCCCAGCCCCAGTCCCTGGCAGCCACTGGTCTGATTTCCATCACTATAGTTTTGCATTTTTCTAGAACGTCATACGTGTGCATTTTCCACTGAACATAACGCTTTTGAGATTGATCCATGTGGTTTCATGTATCAATTGTTTGTTCCTTATTATTGCTGTATAGTATCCATTATATAGCTAGATGACAATTTGTCCTTTCACTAACCAAATGATGACATTTGGTTTGTTTCCAGTGTCTGGTGATTATGAATAAAGCTTCTGTAAGTGTTCACATACAGGTCTTTAAGTGGACATGTTTTCATTTCTCTTGAGTAAATAACTAGGATTTCCTGCGATTGCTGGGTCATGTGGTAAGTGCGTGTTAAACTTTAGAAGACGCTGCCAAAGCGTTTTCCAGAAGAGGTGTACCATTGCATTCCCATCAGCAATAAATGAGGGTTCCAGTTGCTTGCATCCTTATCAGTTCTTGGTATATCATTGGTGATTTAGGTTTTAGCTATTCTAATAAGCATGCAGTGGCATCACATTTTGGTTTTAATTTGCATTTTTATAATGATTAATGATGTTGAACATCTTTTCATATGCTGTTTGCTATCCATGCCTCTTCTTTGATGAAATGTCTATTCAAATGAGTTCTGAGGTTGTTTTTCCATATTTCTGATTCAAATTCAAATCCCTTACTTGATATGCGATTTGGAAATATTTTCTCCCAATCTGTGGCTTCTCCTTTTCCTTTCTTTTTATTTTCATTTTCTTTCTTTCTCTTTTCTTTCTTTCTTCTTTTTTTTTTTTTGAGACAGGGTCTCACTCTGTCACCCAGGCTGGAGTGCAGTGGTGCAATCTCATGATCTCAGCTTCTTGTAACCTCCTCCTCCCAGGCTCAAGCAATCCTCCCACCTCAGGTTCCTGAGTAGCAGGGACTACAGGCATGTGCCACCACACTCAACTAATTTTTAAATTTTTAATACAGATGGGGTTTCACCATGTTGCCCAGGCTGGTCTCAAATTCCTGGACTCAAGCAATCTGCCCACCTTGGCCTCTCAAAGTGCTAGGACTACATGCATCAGCTGCCGTGCCCAGCCCTTCCTTTTCTTAACAAGGTCTTTCAAAGGACAGGTTTTAAAGACCAATGAAGTCTAATTGGTCCATTTTTTTCTTTTATGGTTTGTACTTTTTGTGTCCTATCTGAGCGATCTTTGCCTAACCCAAGGCCACAAAAATCTCCTCCTGTTTTCTCATGTATCATTTAATGTTTGACATTAAGGTCTTTGACCCATTTTAAGATAGTCTCTTTATATGTGGTGCAATGTATGGGTAGTTTTCGTTCTTTTTTTTGCTTGCAAATGTCTAATAGTTTCAGAAACATTTGTTGAAAAGACTGTCTATCTCCACTGAATTATTTTGGTACCTTTGTTTAAAATCATTTGACCAAGCATGTGTGGATCTATTTCTGGACTCTTTATTTTATTACATTTATGTCTCTTTTTGCCAATTCTACACTATCTTGAGACTACTGTAGTTATAGTAAGTCCTAAAATCAGGTTGAGTCCTGTAAATATGTTCTCCCCCCTTCTCCCCACCACCTGCCAAATTATTTTGGCTACTCTAGAGCCTTTAGAACTTGCTTTTTAGAATAGCATAGGTGCGGAGCTAGAGAAATGCAGTTCTCCCAGGCACATATTGAGATGACAAGAATCCTCCAAAACAGGGTAGAATTTTACACTGAGGTAGAACCAGGATTCTTAACCTGGGATCTGTGGATGGTTTCAAGAGTGTATGGACACTCACATACTCTTTTTTTTTTTTAAATCATCATCATAATTATTATTTTTGGTGACAGGGTCTTACTCAGTTGCCCAGGCTAGAGTGCAGTAACGTGATCATGGCTCACTGCAGCCTTAACCTCTATGGCTCAAGTGATCCTCCTGCCTCAGCCTCTCGAGTAGCTGGGACTATAGGCATCCACCACCACGCTCGGCTAATTTTTAAATATTTTTGTAGAGGCAAGGTTTCACCATGTTGCCCAGGCTGTTCTCGACCTCCTGGGCTCAAGTGATCCTCCTGCCTTGACCTCCCAAAGTGCTGGGATTACAGGCCTGAGCCACTGTGCCCAGCCCATAGTCATTATTTATTTATTGCTAACATGAATTCAAACCAAGTATGCAGTTTACCAGAACAGAGCAGGAAATCAAGGCATGATTGCCATCACCAAATCTTAGTCTTCAGCGAACATTTCCATGATGTTGGCCTGAAGACACAGATTCTATCAGTTTTTCCGGGGTTCCATGGTTAAGCACTGCAGCTCCTTTCAAATTTTTCCTGAAGACATTATTTGGATCTTTCCAATAAGGCTTTTCTCCTACTTGGCAGTAGATAAATGCACATTCTTCCCGAACGTGCCTCAGCCCCTCTCTACAACTGGTTTGGCCCGCATGCCGTTGGGGCTATATCTGTTACCTCCGATGTCCTTGGAACTGGCAAAGAAGGCAAAAAAAGGTCTCGTGATTTTGCTGTTTCATAGTCTGGTTGAACTCCTCAAAGTCCAACATGCTCACTTCCTCATAGCTGGCCATCTGCACAGTGCCATGGACTATGGGAGGAGTCCTTGGGTCCGACCATTGTGGGGCGGGGCTCATGTGGGGCCCACATACCCTGGAGATGCCAAATTTTGTATGTAGATATTCTCCTGGGGAATGGCTCAAAAGTTTCAAAAGATTCTTTAAGACCTCACCTACCTGTAAAAGAACCACTGGAATGGAGGAAGAAGCAGCTGGTTGAATACATGGGACTCCTGAGCATGGACTAAGGCATAGACCAGGAGCTAGCCCGGGACCTCGAAGTACGCCAAAGTAGGATGCCCAGGCAAAATACAGATGCGCAGTTAAACTGGAATTTCAGATAAACAATGAGCATGTTTTTGTATAAGTGTGTCCCAAATATTGTACATCATTTATCTGAAATTCAAATTTAACTGGGAAACTTGTATTTTTAATTAGCTAAATATGGCAACCTTACCCCAAAGGCCCAATTCCCAGCTTTTTTCTGAAAGGTTTGTCAATTGCACTTTAAATTCTTGTCAAATAGTTGTAGAAGGTAAATTTTGCTAACTTGCATTTAAAATGTGAAATCAGCTTTGCATCTTCATGGGTCCTTTTAAGGGTAACCGTCCAACTGCTAAGGCATTATAAACGCGTGGAAATGTGTAAAAGGCCTGTTGGTAACCTTCCCTTCCCTTTCCTTGGCCTCTCCTGCCAATATCATCCCTCTGCACTAATCACTGTTTCCATTTTGCTGTGTAGTTTTACATTTTCTTCTTGGTATGTATAAGCATATGTGAAGCCTGTGTAAATACTTTTATATGCATACAAACTATTTTATATAAAAACTAACTCAACCTATACATAATGTTCTGCAATGTTTTCCTTAATCTATTTTGAGCATCCTACCATATCTTTTTTTTTGTTTTTTTTGAGATGGAGTCTCGCTCTGTCGCCCAGGCTGGAGTGCAGTGGCTCCTGGGTTCAAGCGATTCTCCTGCCTCAGCCTCCCGAGTAGCTGGGACTACAGGCGTGTGCCACCATGCCCGGCTAATTTTTTTTTTTTTTGTGTGTGTTTTTAGTAGAGATGGGGTTTCACTGTGCTAGCCAGGATGGTCTCAATCTCCTGACCTCATGATCTGCCCACCTCAGCCTCCCAAAGTGCTAGGATTACAGGCATGAGCCACCGTGCCTGGCCACCATATCTTAAAATAGAAAGCAAACCCATTCTTTTCAATGGTTGACTAGTATTCCATTGTGTGACTATTTACATATTCAGTCCTTACTAAAGCACATTATTTCCAGTTTTTAAATAATATCGCAAAAAATTAGCTGAGTGTGGTAGCACACACCTATAAACCCAGCTACTTGGGAAGCTGAGGCGGGAGAATTGCTTGAACCTGGGAGGCGGAGGTTGCAGTGAGCCGAGATCACACCGCTGCACTCCAGCCTGGATGACAGAGTGAGATGCTGTCTCAAAAAAAAAAAAATAAATAAAATGAAAAATAAATAAAAATGTTGCACTGACTCCTATACACACACACACACACACACACACACACACACACACACACATATTGACATAAATGTATATACATTAAGCATTCTAATAAATACTGCTAAGTTGCCATCCGAAAGGGTTGGAGAATTTTGCAAATTTACTAACAGCATATGAGAATGCCTACTAGTCCCCATTTTTTTTGTGTGTTAACTGATAGGTAAAACATGATATTTAATTGGTTTTCTTTGCATTTAAAAAATTATGAATGAGGGAAGATTTTTTTTTATGAATTGCCTTTTCTTATTTTTGTCTAATTTTCTTTTGGGTTGTACATTTTCCCCCTATTGATTCATAATGGCTTGTTGTTAATGAAGGAAATTAAATTCGCCCTTTGTCCTTTGTGTTGTAAATCTCTTTTTCCCTATGTATCATTTTTCATTTGACTTCGCTTATGCTTATTGTTTTGCTCTTTAGAAGCTTATAATTTTTAGTTCTTATTTAGCCAGATTCATCAATGGGGAAGCTGATAAATTTTAATTAGAAGTCTATACTTTATACTGTTACCATACTGTATAATATGTTGAGAATTAGCAGATTTGAGCCAAGAATTTGCTTTTGAAAAATTCTATTTTGTCCAAGATTTGTATTGATAAGGTTGATTCTATTATTTCTTTAGAATGTACAATTAAAGCTGGGCTTGGTGACTCATGCTTGTAATCCCAAGCACTTTGGGAAGGTGGGGTGGGCGGATCGCTTGAGCTTAGGAGTTCGAGACCAGCCTGGGCAACATGGCAAAACCCCATCTCTACTAAAAATACAAAAATTAGCCGGGTATGGCAGTGCACGCCTATAGTCCCAGCTACTTGGCAGGCTGAGGTGGGAGAATCGCTTGAACCCAGGAGGAGGAGGTTGCAGTCAGCTGAAATCCAGCCATTGCACTGCAGCCTAGGTGACAAAGCAAGAGCTTGCCTCAAAAAAAAACACAAAAAGTACAATTAAATATAACTTCAATTTATGCCTATTTTAAGAAGGGTTGGCATAGATTTTCTAAATCATATTTAAATATTTTTAATTTGTCTTGACTTTTTATTGAGGCTGGAACACTGCAACCATTTTATCAAGATTCTTTTTTTTTTTAAGAACTACTCGGCACACTTTTAATAATTGTCACGTGTTCCTTAGTATTTTGTTAAAATCACCAAGTTAATTTTAATGGCATTATTGGATAATAGAGTATTTCTTAAAAGTTCTTGATGGTGTAATGGTCTGATTTCAAACAATGTTCTTCATCCAGGCTTGGGCAGAAAGGCTTGCACTAATATTCAGCAAAATGCAAATTTCCCTTATGCTTTACTGTCCATATTGTCTTTTTAGCTCCTTTCCCCTTGAGAACAGCCTTATTTCTCCTGACGAGGGGTTTTTGTGACCCTCTATCTTCATTTTTACTCTTTAAAATTGGCCATTGGTTGTTTTGGTTGTGCAAAAGGGAATTCTTTTATTTCTGTAGAAAAGCCTCATAATGAGAGAGATAATAGGAAAAACAGAGAAATGAGAACGAATATTAGCGTTTCTATGAGGCCACAAATAAACCTTTAGCTGGAGATAAGTAAATTCCATACTATTATTATTTTTTTATTTTACCGAGGGAGAGTAGGATGTGGTAGGGTGGAAATTTTGGAGCTACACACTGACTAAATGGGAAGTCACCTTTCTTTTTGTCTCCTAAGGAAAATAAATTGTTATCATTATGTTCAAACTTAACAGCGTGATGCCAAAAACTGATGCTGACACCTTTTTAAAAATCACAAGTTGATTTTATGCAAGGTTTTTCTTGCTTCCCTTGCTTTCTACGGACCCTACAGATGTTTTATATGCTTAGAAGAGCACATAAATGCAAGTAGAGCCTGTGGGAATTTAGGTGAAGTCAAGAGCTTTTTCTCCTAACGTAGATCTTTCCTGGTAGTATGTGAGTAGGCTTTTGATTGTTTTCTTCTTTCTCCTGTATATTTGGAAAAATGATTGACTTGCAAATGTTGTCCAGGAAACGGAGACCAGCAGGGTACAAGGCTGTTGACAGAGGCCATTCAGTTGATCTCCTTGCCTCCCTTTGCCCTTCCACTTTTTTTTCTTTTATTGTTTTCTTTTAGAGACAGAGTCTCGCTCTGTCACCCAGGCTGGAGTGCAAGTGGCAGGAGCACAATCACAGCCCACCGCAGCCTTGAACTCCTGGGCTCAAGCTTTTCTCCCACCTCAGTCTCCTGAGTAGCTGGGACTACAGGCACTTGCCACCATACTTGGCTAATTTACTTTTTATTTTGTAGAGACGGGGGTCCTTCTGGTTGCCCAGGCCTCTATGTTGCTGGTCTTGAACTCCTGGTCCTAGCAGTCCTCCTGCCTTGGCCTCCCAAAGTGTTAGGATTACAGGCGTGAACCACTGTGCCCAGCCCTGCTCTTCTACTTCTACATGCATGCCTTGAAAACTCCTTCCTCAGTTGGAGGCAGGTCTTCTTTCCCAGAAAAGGGAGTCTTTATTTCATGTTACGGCTCACCTGTACACCTGCTTCCTTCATGGGTTCTTCTGATGAAGGGCTGCTTGCCTCCTGGTGTAAACTCCTAATGAGAAACCTGGGAAGAAGCATGCTTCCTTGGAGAGTTCTTGTATTCTATTCTTAGGCCTCTGACCACAGTCCATTAGCAAGATGCTTCTTGCATAGAAAGGAACATCAATGAAGTTTGTCCATATTGAAGTAGACAGATAATAGAGAGTCTTGAAACATCCTGTGGTTTCTCATCATCCCATATTGCCGATTCTCTGTATCATAAACCATCCCAGGTATATCTGTAGAATCTGTGTTGTCTTAAAACATTTTATTGAAATAAAAGTCACATAATACGAAAGTAATCATTTTAAAGGGAACCTTTTAGTGGCATTTTGTGTGTTCATAATCTAGTTCCAAAACATGTTTGCCATCCCAAAAGGAAACACTGTATCCATGAAGCAGTTACTCCTCTTTCCTCCCTCCTCCCAGTCACTGGCAACCACCAATCTGTATTCTGTCTCCATGGATTTACTTATTCTTGGTATTTCATAGAAATGGAATAATCCAATATGTGACTGTTTGTGTCTGGCATCTTTCACTTAGTATAATGTTTTTGAGATTCATCCATGTTGCAGTATTTATCCGTACTTCGTTGCTTTTTTATGGCTGAATACTATTCCATTGTTCATATGTATCACATTTTGTTTATCCATTCATCTATTGATGGACATTTGAATTGTTTCCACCCTTTGGCTATTGTGTATAGTGCTGCTATGAATGTGTTCATACAAGTGTGTGTTTGAGTCTCGGTCTTTAATTCTTTTGGGTATATACTTAAGGGTGGAATGACTGGGTTATATGGTAATTCCATATTTAAATTTTTGAGGAACTACCAGATGGCTTTCCATCTGTGTTATCTTCTTACACAACCTGAGCCCCAGGATCCCCCCTAGATGGTTACTTGCAGCCTCTCCTTGCATACCAGACTGATGTCTTCTTGCTACTGTCATTACCTGGGTGATAGCATCCCAGAAGCTCCATTCCAGCCGTGATCTGAGGTCTCAGCTCCCCAGGACACTCTGCTGGCTCAAATCCCTGGTCTCTTCATGTAAGGGCCAGCCTCCTGTACCTCCCTCCCAAGAAAGCCTGTGAATTGGGAAGCTTTGTTCTCTGACTCAGCCTGGGTCATGAATGCTGCCCCTCCACTCCAGTAAGTTATGCCTTATGCTAACTCCTGTGGTCTGCTGAGCTCCTTTGGGAGAAGCAGAGAGCTTGCTGAGGCACATGAGCCACTGGGAATAAGTGGCCCTAGATGTCATTGGTCCAATTGCCTCACTCTGCTGAAGAGGAAACTGAGGCCAGAAAGTTGAAAAGATAATTATTCAAGGCCGTCCAGATTATAAGCAACAGCACAGGGTTTGAGAAAGGTCTTTGGTATTTGGTCAGTTTCCTTCTCCTAGGACCTGGCACCCCTCAGGCACATTTAATACATCATGCAGAGAAACAGAGCCTCCCCATCAATCATCATGTGTTGTAATACTATCCCAGTCAACTTGTTTGTTAAGGAACTAGCTCATGTGGGTTGACCTAGAGCACTTATATTGCTGGTTTTTTAATGAGCTCAGTATAAATGAGAAATCTCAGTGGGCTGGGGGTGGGACCCCCTGTGCTTGATGAGCCAAAGCAGGGCTAAAAGACTGTAGATCACTTGTTGCTTAGCAACCACTGCCAGGAGACTTGGTTTCCATAACCCAAGCCTTGTTAATTTCCCAGGGATTAGGATTTGGGCAGTGAGGTTTAGTAATGAGGTTTAGAAAGGAGTGCAAACTGGGTGTTTTATCGGCTCAGTTTGTCTCCTAATGCACAGATCTCTCCCACCCACAGCAAACAAACAAACAAAGAAACACATCTCCATCAGGGAGCAGTTCTGGCAACTCTGGACAGTTTGAGGCCCAGAGAAGCTCATAAACAATTTCATCCTCAGGTCAAGGGCTCAGCATGACCCTCAGCTTACTATCCATCCTCCGTTCCCAGAACTTGGGGTCTTCCAGGCCTGCCCTACTCACGGTCTGACACTAACGAGTTTGGCTTTATGGAATATTGGGAAAGAGGTAGAGTTCTCTGTTTTTCAATGCAATTTGGGGAACTCACTCTACTACTGGTCTTTTCTGAGTACTGATTACAACAGCAATGCATTTCATAGATGTTTAGAGTGGGAAGGGATTCTAGAAATTGTATTGGTCAGTTCACTAATTCTGCAGAAGAAAATGAAGGTGAAAGAGATGAATGTCTGAGTCAGGATTAGACTTTGCTGACTCTCCACCCAGGGCTGTCTCCACCAGAGCATTAATGCCCAGACATTCCAAACACTGAAGACCATCCTGTGGGGGCAGGCATGGGTGGGGATTTATAATAAATATATTCTTATGGACACTCAGATTCAAGTTAAATACTCGGTTACTTACATGAAGGGCTACATGCTAGGTTCCTTTCCCTATATTATGTGTTTTAATCCTCACGTTTCTTTGGAGGAGGCATTTCCCCTACTTGATAGATGATGAGACTGTGTATTAGTCCATTCTCATGCTGCTAATAAAGACATACCTGAGACTGGCTAATTTATAAAGGAAAGATGTTTAATTGACACACAGTTCAGCATGGCTGGGGAGGCCTCAGGAAATTTATAATCATGGTGAAAGGGGAAGCAAACATGTCCTTCTTCACATGGTGGCATCAAAGAGAAGTGCAGAGCAAAGGGAGAAAAGCCCCTTGTAAAACCATCAGATCTCATGAGAAACCATTCACTATCATGAGAACAGCAGCCCCCCGGCCCTCCTGTAACATGTGGGGATTATGGGAACTACAATTCAAGATGAGATTTGGGTGGGGGCTCAGCCAAACCATATAATTCCACCCCTCTCCCCTCCCAAATCTCATGTCCTCACATTCAAAACACAATCATGCCTTCCCAACAGTCCCCCAAAATCTTAACTAATTCCAGCTTTAACCCAAAAGTCCAAGTCCAAAGTCTCATCTGAGACAAGGCAAGTTCCTTCTGCCTATAAGCCTGTAAAATCAAAAGCAAGTTAGTTACTTCTTAGATACACTGGGGGTACAGGCACTGGGTAAATGCACCTATTCCAAATGAGAGAAATTGGCCAAAACAAAGGGGCTACAGGTCCCATCCTAGTGTAAAATCCAAGAGGGCAATCATTAAACCTTAAAGTTCCAGAATGATCTCCTTTGACTCCAGGTCTCACATCCAGGTCATGCTGATGCAAGAGGTGAGCTTCCATGGCCTTAGGCAGCTCTGACCCTTTGGCTTTGCAGGGTATATCCCCCACTTCTGTCTGCTTTCACAGGCTGTCATTGAGTCTCTGTGGTTTTTCCAGGCACATGGTACAAGCTGTTAGTGGGTCTACCATTCTGGGGTCTGGAGGACAGTGGCTTTCTTCTCACAGCTCCACTAGGCAGCTCCCCAGTGGGGACTCTGTGCAGGGGCTCTGACCCCACATTTCCCTTCTGCACTGCCCTAGCAGAGGTTCTCCATGAGGGCTCTGCCCCTGCAGCAAACTTCTGCCTGGACATCCAGGCATTTCCATGCACCCTCTGAAATGTAGGTGGAGGTTCCCAAACCTCAATTCTTGACTTCTGTGCACCCACACACTCAACACCACATGTAAGCCACCAAGGCTTGGGGCTTGTACCCTCTAAAGCAATGGCCTGAGCTGTACATTTGCCCCTTTTAGCCATGGCTGGAGCTGAAGCAGCTGGGACACAAGGCACCATGTTCCAAGGCTGCAAAGAGTGGGGTGGCCCTGGATCTGGCCCACAAAACCATTTTTCCTCCTAGGCCTCCAGGCCTGTGATAGGAGGGGCTGCTGTGAAGGTCTCTGACATGCCCTGGAGACATTTTTCCCATTGTTTTGGTGATTAACATTTGGCTCTTTGTTACTTATGCAAATTTCTGCAGCAGGCTTGAATGTCTCCCTAGAAAATGGGTTTTTCTTTTCTATTGCATCATCAGGCTGCAAATTTTATAAACTTTTATGCTCTGCTTCATCTTGAACCCTTTGCTGCTTAGAAATTTCTTTCTCCAGATACCCTAAATCATCTCCCTCAAGTTCAAAGTTCCAGAGATCTCTGGGGCAGGGGCAAAATGCTGCCAGTCTCTTTGCATAGCAAGAGTGACCTTTGTTCTGGTTTCCAACAAGTTCCCCATTTCCTTCTGAGACCACCTCAGCCTGGACTTCATTGTCCGTATCACTATTAGCATTTTAGTCAAAGCCACTCAACAAGTCCCTAGGGAGTTCCAAACTTACCCACATTTTCCTTTCTTCTTCTGAGCCCTCCAAGTGGTTCCAGATCCAAAGTTGCTTTCACATTTTTGGGTATCTTTACAGCAGCGCCCCACTCTCTGTGGTACCAATTTACTGTATTAGTCTGTTCTCACACTGCTAATAAGACATACCAGAGACTGAGTAATTTATAAAGGAAAGAGGTTTAATTGACTCAGTTTTGCAGGGCTAGGGAGGGCTCAGGAAACTTACAATCATGATGGAAGGGGAAGCAAATGCGTCCTTCTTCACATGGTGGCATCAAGGAGAAATGCCAAGCAGAAGGGGGAAAAGTCCCTTATAAAACCACCAGATCTAGTGAGAAGTCATTCACTATCATGAGAACAGCAGCATGGGAGTAACTGCCCCCATGATTCAGTTACCTCCCACTGGGTCCCTCCCACGATATGTGGGGATTATGGGAACTACAATTCAAGATAAGATTTGGGTGGGGACACAGCCAAACCATATCAGACTGGAATGTACAGAGGTTCTTGGTGACTTGCCCAAGACATATAGCAGTGCATTGAGATTGGACTCCTTTGTCTACAAATGCAGGGCTTTCTTAGATTTTTTATATTATAAAATATAAATTATATGTATTATATTACATATAGTTATTTCTTATAACAGCTATCTGCTCATCCTTATATAAGAAAAATACTTTATACAAGATGCTGATCACAGTTCTCAAATACATTCCATTCAGTTTAAAACTATGTGGAATGAATTGAAATGGTGGAATATTAACTGTAATCATTGCATCATTTTATTTTTTGGCAAGTAAGACATCTTAGATGTGCAGGCCATTGTTTTAAGATGAACCCCAAAACCATTTTTATTTAGATCAGAAGCA
This sequence comes from Hylobates moloch, assembly GCF_009828535.3. Lineage (NCBI taxonomy): Eukaryota > Metazoa > Chordata > Mammalia > Primates > Hylobatidae > Hylobates > Hylobates moloch. The sequence goes on from NW_026652276.1 coordinate 12,037,831, forward strand.
ATTTTTATGCATGGCTTAATGCTTTTGCCCAATATTTTCAGAAGTAACTGTCATTAAAAGTACAGTTTTATAGTTTAACTTACAGAAAATCTCTAAAGATAAAATGAGTTTTTGAAAATGGTAATCAACTTGCATAATCACTTGTGATATAAGATTCAGTCATTTGGTTAACCATAGCTGAAAGCCAATAGAAGTACTGATTTTAAGATGAGTGTGATATCTGTGTTTGAGTGAGTATGAATAAACCAGAAATGCAATGATGTGTTTGGGTTTTTATTAAGTAGACATACAGTATCTTAAATATGCATGCATTAAGCACTCCTGCAAGAACTTTAGCAATCAAGTGATATCTAATTTTGTCATCTTAGAGTTGAAAAAAATGAAAGCCAGAGAGGTTTGAAGACCAGGTCAGATCAGGGTTCTTCCACATTGTATGTATTAGTCGGGACCCTTTGGGTTGCAAGCAACAGAAGACCCAATTCAAATAACTTAAGCATCAAAGGCAGTCTGTAGGTTCATGTGGCTGAAAAGTGTAGGCACAGCAGTGTCTGGGAGCTCAACTTATATCACCTGGGCCATGAGTCTCTTCATTTCTTGGGTCCACTTTCCGTTTTATTGGCTTCATTCTCTGATTCTGAATAGTGACTTCTGACAGCTCCAGGTTCACACTATTCATATTGCCAGCAGCCCTAGGGAAACAGAGAGCACCTATTTTCAGTTGATCAGGAAACTCCTGAGATTAGTTCTGGCTGGACTGACTTGGGTCATATGTGCATCTCTGAACCAGTCATTGTGGCTGAGGGGTTAGATTCTGCTGACTGGTCAGGCCTCAGTCATGTGTCCACTACTGGAAGTTTTTAAAGTTACTGTTTGCATAATGCATCTTTTTTTTTTAACCAACTGTTTTGCTTTCTGACTTTTTGTATCCTTATATTTAAAGTGTGTCTTTTGCAAATAGCCTATAGATTTTGTATTTTATGAAGTTTCATAATATTTGTCTTTTCATGAGAAGATTTGTTTCCTTTATATTTACTTGCCAATATAATTAAATTTATTTCTATCACGTCACAGCCCTGGTTCACTCTTAATGGAAAACTATTATCCTTTGAGTTTCCAACCCTAAATATGGAGAGATTTATTAGGCTCCAATCTTTGAACGGGAAGCTCTGATAAATCTCACATCTCAGAACACAGGAGCCTGATTAATCTCCCCTCATTTAGGACTAGAAACTCAAAGGATAGTAGTTTTCCATTAACAGTGAACCAGAGCTGCGACGTGGTAGAAATAAACTCTGTTATATTGGCAAGTAAATATAAATGAACTAAATCTCCTCCTTAAAATACAAAGATCATCAAACTGCATAAAATACAAAATCTAACTACAGGGGGTTAGAGCTTAGAGTTCAGTGAAGCCACTATTGTCTCTTCTCAATTTCTCAGGATTTTAGCAACCTCTTCTGGAAAATTCAGATACTCCTCGAGAAAAAGCTTTCCCAAATGCTGGACACCCTTCAGAGTACTTTAAACAACAGTTATCCAGCTTTTTAGTTGTTCTCAGCAGGATGGTTGGTCTGAATGACTAGGTCCAACCTTAGAGGAAACAAAAGACTCAAACTGATGATAAAAAAGTCTTGTAGCTTTACTGACACAGCATTAAAAATGAATAATGTATTCTTAATAACTGGGCAGTGATAAGAATGAACTTGGCCATTGCATAATGTTTAATATTGTAATGTGATAAACAAAAATTGCAGTCAGCAATAAAATATTAGTTCCAAGATCTACAAACATGTATACACACAAACACAAACACACATGAGGATTACAACCCCATTACTCTGCTCTGTTTTTCCATAATGTTTGTCACTTTCTACCTCCTTTGTAACTTACTTTTTCATTGGGTCCATCATTTACAGTCTGTCTGTCTCTTGCTGGAACTTAATCTCCACAAGGGCAGAGATTTTTTTTTCCCCATAGGTATAAGCCCTTGAACCAGTGCCTGAACATAGTTGACAACTTAATATTAGTGTTTGTTGAGTGAATGAAAGAATAGTCCCAGAGTGATGGAGCTGGAAGGGAGATTGGGTGCATTCAGTGTAGCAACTTCACTCAATTTAACAATAACGTTTTATCAAATGCTAGTTCCATTCAGATCCTGGCATTGGGCATAGCAAGGTGAATTAGATGTTTTCTCTGTGCACTGTTGTTACTAACTAGATGGGAAAACATGCTCAAGAAGGTTAAGTGACTTTTCCAAAGCTATCCAGATTGTAGAAGAGCAAAGATCTTGTCATTCTTTGAGACTCTAAAGTTGATCCTTGCAAGACATATTTTGCTTTATAGGCAAAAGAAGAAAAAACAGTCTGCCTCTCTCCATGAGTGGTTCTCAACCCAGGCCACATATTAGACCCTCTAGGTGAGCTTTAAAGTGCAAATCCCTGGGCCCTACTCACACATATTACATCAGAATCTTTGGGAGTGGTGTCTCAGCAGAATATTAACTAAAGGAAACCCCCAAGTGGTTCTAAAGGGCAGCCACACCTGTGGACTACTAGGGGTCGATCACTCGGAAGATTTATTCATGAATATTCTGAGACTACAGTGACCCACAGAAGGGAAATAATTGCAGCTTTCCAATATAATTACTCAAATTACACTTGCCAAATGTTGATGCACGTAGGAATCCTGCGTTTGAACAGAAGAATGAACTTTGGAGTGGTAACAGCCTTGGGTGCTAGGTTGCTATGCTAGAGAGAGTTCTAGATGGGGCATCCAGAAGTCAGACTCTATAATAGTTCACAGCAAAACCCTGGGCAAAGCACCTTTTTTGAAACTTAATTATATCAGCTCTATGACGGAAGGCTGGCTTTCACATTCTCTGAGGTTGCTTTGAAGACTATGATTATCATAATGGTGGGAGTGCTTATGTTTTTTCCTTGCAGCCAGGGAGAGCCGTTGGTGGTATCTGCCCCTCCCCACTCCCCAGCACCCCGTGATTAAAGGGAACGTGGCTGTGTGTGGATACACTTTCAGAATGCAGGAAGCGCCAAGGGATTTTCACACTGGTAGGTGGTGGTATTTCCCTTTCATCCAATCTGAGTTAAACATATTTTTTTTTCTGACTTGATGTCCTGCCAGGTTACATCTCCAGTGCTTTCTAGTATGCCGATGTGAATGCTCTCATCTCACTTCTTTTCTCTTGGCTAAAATAAATTGTGTGCAGAAACACATTTTAAAATGGTTTTAAACTTTGCATGTTTAAATGAATTTTAACAAGAGAAATATGTCTAAACTTTTGCATCATTAGGAAGTCATGGCTCTACCAAAGCCACCTGCTCAGCAGCTTTGGGAGAAATCAGCGAACTCCCTGTGTTCAAGAAGACACATTTAACCCAGGGCCAAGGAGGGGAGTGGCCATCAGGGTGGAAAAACAGGACTATAAGTACCATAGGCTAAACGTATGGGCATAAATTTGGATTGTGGAGTTCATTTAAGTTCTGAGGTACATGTGCAGTGTGCAGGTTTGTTACATAGGTAAACACGTGCCATGGTGGTTTGCTGCACCTATCAGCCAGTCCCCTAGGTATTAAGCCCAGTATGCTTTAGCTATTTTTCCTGAGGCTCTCCCTCCCCCAACTCCACTCCATGACAGGCCCCAGTGTGTGTTGTTCCCCTCCCTCGTTCCATATGTTCTTATTTTTCAGCTCCCACTAATAAGCGAGAACATGCCGTATTTGATTTTCTGTTCCTGTGTTAGTTTTCCCAGGATGACGGCTTCCAGCTCCATCCACATCCCTGAAAAGGACATGATCTCATTCCTTTTTATGGCTGCATAGTATTCCATGGTGTGTATGTGCCACATTTTCTTTATCCAGTCTATCGTTGATGGGCATTTGGGCTGATTCCATGTCTTTGCTGTCGTGAATAGAGTTTATTTTAAATATGTGCTCAAGTGACATATACTTTCCTGTGTCTCCCAGGAATGAGTCTTATAGATTAAATCTTCACATGTGCTTTTAAAGGTCCTAGTGTTAGAAACGTGGTATTTCATGAAGGGTTCACCCTGCTGCCTAGAGGGCCAAGATCTTGAAAAAATCAAGCCCACTGTCTAGTGGCATCTTCTACAGACTACGGACGTGGGATCCCAGGAACCCAAAGATGGTTCCAAGAGGATGTATCTGGCTGATGCAAACCCGGACTTTTCTGCATTTCAGTCTTCAAATTGATGCTGGGAACCTCCTCTTCCTCTCCATAAATTTCCGTAATTAAATTGGAGGAGTGTGGCTTGCTCAATGTTGCTGAGGCTGCAAAAATTCAAAGCTGCACAAATCCATGGGTCCATCTGTTGATTGCTACAGAGAAGTCTGTGATAGGCAGGACTGAGTGCCAGGGTAGACATCCATGAGTTACTTGTGGGAAGTTTGAGTTTCAAGGTGACTTAGCACTGACTGTGTCCCTGTGGGTGGACCAGTCCTTTCCAGGAAGTTCCGTTTGGTGTATCCTGTCACGGGAGGAGCTCTTAACACCCAGATTGTACTACTCTGGTGAAGTAGGTTGGGGAAAACTATTACTTAATCCAGTTTGATGAGAGATGAAAAGTTTCCAGACAACCTGTTTGCTGATGTAGGTTTGTCATGGCAGTGGATTGGCATAGATTCTATGCCACAACAGAAACTTGCCAAACACTTGCTGGCCAACTTTAATTACCAGCCAGATTAAGGGGACAGAAAGAATGGAATGAAATGATGACGGTTAAGGTAGAGTTGACTGGGAATCCATCTGGATATCAATATGACCCAAAGCAGTGCCAGTTATGTAAATATTGTGTGAAATTACTTTATTAGCCTTATGACTAAAGTTGGCAGCTACAGATATTAAAATATTGTGACAGATAAGTAGTGTCAAATTTCATTAAAAATATACTTCTTGAAGTGAAATGGGCACCTCTATCAATTGGGGTTATGAAAATTTGTTCATTTTTCTGGAAAGCAATTAGACAACATGAATTAAGAACCTTAAATCTTTTGATTTCATAATACCCCTTTTCGGAGCTTGTCCTTAGAAAGAAGTTGGAAATTTGGGCCAGGTGCGGTGGCTCACATCTGTAATCCCCCAGCACTTTGGGAGGGCGAGGTAGATGGATCATTTGAGGTCAGGAGTTCAAGACCAGCCTGGCCAACATGATGAAACCCTATCTCTACTAAAAATACAAAAATTAGCTGGGTGTGGTGGCAGGCGCCTATAGTCCCAGCTACTCAGGAGGCTGAGGCAGAAGAATTGCTTGAACTCTGGAGGCGGAGGTTGCAGGGAACCGAGATCATGCCACTACACTGCAGCCTGGGTGACAGAGCGAGACTCTGTCTCAAAAAAAAAAAAAAAAAAAAAGAAGAAGTTGGAAATTTGTATAAACAGAGATATTCATCAAAACACTATTTGTAATAGTCCAAAATGGGAAAACACCTAAATGTTTTCAAGTTAATAGGAGAATGTTTAAATAATGGCATAGCTCTATGATAGAGCTTAGCCACTGCAAAAGATATTTTTAAAGACAATCTTGCATCTATGAAATTATATGAAAAGAAAAAAGAAGATACAAAATTGACCAGTGCTATAATCAAAATTATGTTAAGGTGCATAAAATAAAATTGGAAAGAAAGATAACCTATTCTTTGACAGAGTGACATTGGAAAGTCAAATCTTGTACCTTTAAGTTATGTAAAGATTTTGGGATTTTGGCTTCATTTGCAGTTTATCTGTACACATTGTGTTGTGATGTGAAGGGAGTTGATGGTGAGTCCACGAAAGACTCCTCTTCCCTGGCGTGTTGGTTTGATGGGAATTTCTACAATTAAAGCCACTTGTTTGGGTTATGGTTTTAAGGACAGTCAGGAGGTTCGTGTCTGGACTGTTGGGATGGGGATATGGCATTCAGCCATCAACAGTCACTCCTCTATTGGCAGGACTTGTTTTTGAGCTGAGTGAGTGCTGGAGTCAGGCTGAGTAAGGATGTCTACAGCTCATGGGGGAGCAGCAGAAGACAGGCCTGGGTAGGGCTTCCTGCTAGATAGGTCAGAGATGGGATGCGGTGGTCTCTGAGCCACGCTGAGGGAGGGCTGGGGTCAGGATGAGGTGTGAGCCCATAAAGTCTCTGGGGTTTGCCTCTGTTGGCTTGTTTGAATTTCTAGAATTTCTGCCTGCTCTAGCCCCCAGGCTAAGTCAGGTTGGCCAGAGCTGTGTCTTTCCTGGACCATTCCAGAGGCCACTGTGCTGCAGCATCCCAGGACAGCCATGGTAATGACGGTGAAAGCTGACTCAGAACCTGGGTGCAGGTTGACTGGGTGGCAGTGGTGGCAGCGGTGGCGATGGTGGTAGTGTGGGCTGGGAGTGGGGGCAAGGCTGTAGCTGTGCCAGATGAACAATCAGTGGCACCATCCCACAGACAGGGCCTCCATTCTGTGGGGAGTGCAAATGTGGTTGTATTTGCCTGACTAAATGTGACTTTGAGAGGCCCTGGCAAAGTATGAAAATAATATTTTCATAAGAACACAAATCCAGCTCCCTCTCCGATCTCTCCTTTACCCCAGCCCACTGTGTCCATCCTATTCTCAGAGGGGCTCCCAGCACAAACGTATGGGCTCTTTTCTGCCTCAGGCCCTTTGCACATCATGTCGTGAAAAGCTCCCTCTTCTTTCAGCTCTACCTATGCATGGGTCCCCCTCATCCTTCAGGTGCCCACTAAGCTTCCCCGCCTGAAGGAGCCCTTCTCCGATGCCTCACACTGACCTTAGCCCCTTGCTTGAGCCCTTCTCAGTTGTTGTAGTGACTTACATTGATGTGTTTACTCATTTGCTATCTGTCCACACCGTGACAGGCACTTTGTCTATTATGTTCCCAGTTTGCTCTGTGCCTGGTATGGCACCTGGCATCTGTGGTTGCTCAATGACCATTGTTGAATGAATAAAAAATAAATGAATGAATGAGGAACATGCTGACTGACATTTGCAACCACTGAAATGGAAGAATGCTCATTGTCAGATGCATGCCATTTGCTGAATTCTCTACATAGGCCCATTTATCTATTCCTCTTTAATGACGATAATAGTGATAGTGATGATGACAGCTAGCGTTTACTGAGCAGGGACTATAGGATGGGCACCACCTTTTACCTTTTGTAATTTAAGTGCATTTTCCATTTAGTTTTCCCAGCAACATTATGAGCTCTGCTATGGAAGGAACAATGACTCTGCCATGTTAAACAGTGTTCTCATCATATTTTTATTCAAATTAGTAAATCTGGGTCATCCATTCAGTGATTGACTCCAACCACAAATTCAGAGTATGATAGAAATAAAAACGATGACTGATCCTGTGAAGTATTCATCTGCATAGTTTTACTTAAAACAGAACAGTTTTAATAATTCTAAAACTTTTAAATAACTGTTGAATTGCAAACAGCATTATTTTGCTATGGACCATTTATCCTTTATTCTCGTCAAAGCTGCAAGTTGCTAAGCAACCAAAGATCAGAGTCCTCTAAACTTGTTGTGTTATTATTATATGACCACAGTCCTGTGGATGGAAAAAAATCAACAAAGATAAAAACATGCCTGAGAATGATTATAATAATTCAGTGATTATCCAGATTGCATTTTAGAGAATCTCATTTATTCCAAACCATATGCTCCGTCTCTTTATTTTTACTAGGTCATGAGAATAGCTTTCATTGAAATTATCTATAACTATGGATTCTCATTATAATTCTTCAAAAAAGTAAATTATTTTAAATTAGTTTCATTTGGAAAACAGCCCATACTGCTTTCTAATTTTTGCTGTAAACTATGGGGCATAAATAGGTGCTAATCATGAAGACCAGATTTGATAGGAATTTATACCGCAGATTATGGTAGAAAGTACAGCCAGGTCTGTCCACCTCCAAAAAACTGCCCCCTCACTGGATGAGTGGTAAATTCCACTCCCTCACAATACTTCTCTCACTCACTGGATGAGTGGTAAATTCCAGGTAAATTTCCAGCTCTAGAGGGGAAGACAGGAGCTCAGTTTGAGGTACATAAAGTCTGAGGAGCCCAGCAGACATTTCGATGAGATGTTTGGCACTTAGTTGGAGGTGTTCCTCTGGAGCTCAGCAGAGACATCTCCAGGGGGAAATGGAAAGATAAAGGATGGGAGTGGGTGCAATTGTCCAGGGTGAGCATGTATAGTGAGAAGAGAAGGAAAAACAAATATTTGAAATCTGGGTAGAGAAGGAAGAGCCGATGAAGAGGAGGATGGGGTGGAATGGTGGGTGCTCGGGAGAGAATTCAGACATGTAAATCTGTTCCCCTAGCCCCTCCTATCATCAATTTCCTGCTCATCCTTTAAAGTTCAGCTCAGCCATCACCTCCTATTGGAAGCCCTGCCTGACACTGTGCCTTTCCTTAGCCCCAACACACACACACACACACACACACACACACACACACACACACACACACACACACACACACACACACACACACACACACACACACACACCTCTCTCTCTCTCTCTCACACACACACACACACACACACACACACACACACATACTCTGGTAGGTACTATCTCCCGTTCTCAGCAGCATCTGGAATATGGTTACCATTGCACTTTTCGGACTGTTGAAAGGGTCTCAGTATCAGCTCTCCCACAAGACCAGCCTTAGGTGTCTTATTCATCTCTCCCCAGCCCCTAACGCAGTGCTCTGCACAGGAGAGGAGGAAGGCAAATGTTTGCCCATGAAGGCAACCTCCTCCCACTTGTAAATGTTGCCCTTGTCCCTGCTGTACAGCCCCCATGATGCCCTGGCCCCTAGCCCCCAGCCCTACTTTGGCTCCTGGGGAAAATCTCTGCACAAAGTCAAGAGATGCATTTCTGGCACTCTATGGCCATTGAGGTATGTTATTAAATATGTGTAAAGTACTTAGTATGAGTGCCTGGCCACATGTGCTTGTATCATTGCCATCATGATCATTATTGTCACCATCGTCATCATCACCATCATCATCATCATTGTCATCATCACCACCACCATCATTGTCATCATCATTGTCATCATTTGTCATCATCATTGTCATCATCACCACCATCATCATCACCACCATCATCATCATCATCATCATCATTGTCATCATCATCAGGAATTAGACTTTTCTGAACTGACCTGATAACCCAATTATTTTGTTTTCTTTCCTTTCTTGTCCTTTCCTTTTTTTCTTCAGGAAAATGTGCTTTGATTTCTAAACAAATTTTAAAACCAGCCAATTTACAAACTGAGAAACATGCGGACTTCTTTACTGTGCATTTTCTTTGACGTTCACAATTTATGGACTTCATGATTTCTTGGGGAATGCTGAGTAACTATTGATAAGAGCTCTAGTTGGTGGGGAGGCAGCAACGTGTCAAGGTTAAGAATATCCTCTTTGGAATTCAGACTTCAGAATGACTTGCAGTGTCACGATCTTTGACAGATTACGAAATCTGCTGAGCCTTGGTTTCCTCATCCATAAAATGGGGTAACAATATATATCCAAGAGGGGGGTAGGGGCATGAGACTTACATAAGTTATGTGTAAAAACCACCAACTGGACTGCCTACTGCATAGAAGGTATTCAGTTGATGGAGTTATTGTCATCAGTGTGGATTTTTATTAATTTGTTTACCTGTGGTAAAAATCAAACTTTATGCTATTACATCTTATAATTAATATGTTAAATAATTAACTACCTTACAAAATAAATTTGTTTTCCTAGTTTTCCTGGAAATTTTTGTTCATCTTTACAGTTGTATAGTTCAATCTTGTTGAAAGCAATAACATTTATAACCACTTTTCACCCTTGTTGATAACCAGTCTTGACTTCTTGCTGTGGTTCTCACTATCACTCTCTCATTCCTTTATCTTTTCTTTTTTTTTTCTTTGAGATGGACTCTTGCGCTGTCCCCCAGGCTGGAGCGCAATGGCACGATCTTGGCTCACTGCAACCTCCGCCTCCTGGGTTCAAGTGATTCTCCTGCCTCAGCCTCCTGAGTAGCTCGCATTACAGGCCCCCACCACCAAGCCCAGCTAATTTTTGTATTTTTAGTAGAAAAGGGGTTTCACGATGTTGGCCAGTCTGGTTTCAAACTCCTGACCTCAGGTGATCTGCCGGCCTCAACCTCCCAAAGTGCTGGGATTACAGACATGAGCCACTGCACCTGGCCCTTTATCTTTTCTATCCTGGTATGTGATTATGAGATGAAGCAACCAGTTTAACTTTTACGATGCCAATTGCTTAGCTGATTATATCAGTAAGAAGAAATAAGAAGCAGGATTAGTGGGCTCTTTGTGAGTATTTTAAAAACCTCAGTGAAATATTTAGCTACAGTTTGAGAAGCAAACTCACTAGGCAAATGAAAGTTACCCTTAGTTATACTAATTAGAAAATATTGATTCTTCTGCTGAAGTTTTAGGAGCTGAAAACATACTCATCAAATTTTAATTAAAACATCCTATGTATAAGGTTTCTTAGGAAGTTTCAGCCTATTGTCTGCTGAATTTTATACTGGAGTTTGGGAGAGATTGTGGGCTAAATTTGTGAACTAGTTTTCAAATGTGTCCTCACCTGTTCAAATGTCATTATGCTTCTAAATGGAGTGCAGCCTTCAGCAGTGGCCTTCAGGCTCAAAATTGTTGCAATTCTCTCCTGCCTTCTTGTGTGCCATCTCCCCATATGCCCTCTTGCTTGCATTTCAAATGATTTCTATTCCCTTTTAATATGGTTTTCTCTGAAATACATGCAGAGGATCTGGCAATCTGTTGTGCCCGTTTCTAGTTCTTGAGATGACATTTACTAAATTAAAAAAATACATAATTATGTTTTTATAAATTTACAAACATATTATATATTTTTTTTTAGCAGAGGTATACAATTCCTTAACCTATTAAATGAACTCCACTGAATTTGAATGAGATTTTGGGGCGAGGATTCACAAACTTTGAAAGAATAGTGTTTCCTAGAGAAACCTTGTTAAGTTGTTCTCATTCTCCTCGAGTGCCCCCTTGAGCGGTGTTGTGTGGCTGCCCAGGACTCAGGGACTGAGGTGGGTGACTATAGCAAGGGGTGTAGAATTTACTTGAAGAATGACTGAAAAATGTTGGTGTTTTTGGTGTTGTGGGTGACAAGGGAGGAATTTATTATTAAAATGAAACTATAAATCGTGCTCTCAATAGAATACCCAATTTTGTGAGTTTGGATGCGTTTTTCTAGGAGGGACAATCTCCTTATTTTGAACATAATTGGCTTAAAGGAGTAACACCAGGTTTGACAACTAGATGGGTACCTGGGAGCCAATGGTTCTTTTCTGGTTCTTATTAATTACCAGGTGCATCCAGTCTACCATTATGCTATTATGGTGCCAGGGATGGAATGTTTGAGATCCAGGACTCAAGGGTTGGAACCTGGGGGTGGTCTATTGTTTCTCAAGCATTCCATGACCTTGTCTAGCTCAACTTCTTCTTATATAAGTGGTGTTCTGGAGCCAGATTATACTAGCCTTGTACCTGCTGGTTGTTAAATTTCCAGGAATTTTGCAAGCCATATGATATCAAGTTGGTAATTTGAAATTGGCCATGTTGGGAGTGTTTACACAATGAAAATTGGCAGAGTCTACAAATCAGAGCTTGCTCAGAGAGCTGGTTGTTAAACTTTTATCAGCACACCCCATATATGCCTCTCCTTTGGAGACCCCATCTGTTGTGATTTTATGTTGTTTGCAATTCCTTGATTAACTTCCTCTCCACTCCCGTCTCTTGCCAAAGCTAGCCTCTTCATGAAAGCAGCCTTCATCAATGTGTCCGTAACTACTATAGCAGTGCCTAGAACATAGTAGGACTTAAAAAAGTATTAGTTGATTGAATATATACCTGTGTTTTGGAACTGTTCTCTATATGTTTTTCAAATTTAGATACTTGTTGAAAGAGAATTATGTGATCATTACTTTTAGGAGAAATTATATTACTGAGAAAGGTAAGCTATATGTAAAGGCAACCATTAGTTTTGTCAAACAGCTTACAAAGTAAGTGGATGCTCTGATTCTTTGATTTTGCATGACCAACACATAGCACTGCTTAAAAGGGCATGAAGAGCTTGCTTGCCTGCCTTTGTTAGGGAAGTTCCAGGCTCTAGCCTGCCATTGGACATTCCAGTGTTGAGACCAAATTGGCGGCCCATCAGATTCTGCACTTGTGTGATACTTGCACTTCAAGGAACGATAAAATTAGTGACTCCACAGGCATCTGGGGGGCAGTGGTTCTTCTCTGGTTATTATTAATTACAAGGTACTTCCAGTCTACTGGCAGCAACGTAAGAATCATCAATAAGAATGAGATCCATGGTCCAATTGACATTAAGAGTTGGCCAGTGGGAGCCCCAAAGAATACACCATGGAGGGAAACCTTTTTCCCTGATGCAGCTTTACAGGTTAGGTCTTTCTGAGAAGCCATCCATGACTCAGTGGCATATTGATGTGTCCATACTCCTTCTGCATCACTTTTTATTCCATACCTGGGACCATATGTTGAGATGAATGAGTTTCATATCATTATTACTCTGTGGATGTTTGCCTTCCTTTTATTTGTCTTATACTTTGAGTTGTAGAGGGTGTGTCTTATTCCAGTATTTTAGGATTTGGTAAATTAATTCAGAATTACTACTTCATGATTGTGTGGGCTTGAATTAGATACCTTCTGGTACTTTGCAGTTGGGAGAGACCCAACTTTTATAGCCTTTTTCAAATGAGTCAGGTTGCTTTTACTGCATGTAATTATATGTACTTACACACCAGTGCCTCTTGATTAGAAGTGAGTCACTCCACTTTCTCATGTGAGAAAGCTTGGGCTGACTGTGCTCCTGAAGAGTGATGGAATTGGCCTCAGTTTTGGTGTGAAAGATGTTAGGACAGGTGGTTAACATTTTGTGTGCTATGTGAGGAAGCCCAGGTTAGAGTGAATGACAATCCCAGTGAGCAAATGCAGAAAAGTCAACAGTAAATGTGAGGACAGAGGAGTTGGCATTGTCAAATATCAAATGGGCCATCAGACAGGCAGAATAAGGCATTAGTGCCTTGGTAGGTCTTGATATTTCTACTGAGATGAGCTACAGAACGATAAGGTACTGTTGAGGAAGTGCCAGTTATGGCATACCTTTGGAGACCACTGTTTTAAACTGTCAGACGACGTTAGGTGTTATGGCAAATGACTATAATCATTCTGTTTCAATCTAAAAAAAGGGAATAGGACAGGGTAGTAGAAAAATTTGTTCCAAAGATAATGTTTGTACAAGTGAAGTTGAAAGTTAACATTACAGTTCTTTTGCAATAACATTTTCCTATTAAATAAGTGTTTAAAAATGTTAAGAGTAATATTATAACTACTTGCTATGCTCCTTCTTTCCTTACATACCTTTTTGCTTAGGCAAAAGGTGAAAATTAATTATTTAACTTATTAGAAATTATCATTAAAGGTGATTTAGATCTTTAAATACTATAGTAATTATTTTATCTCCTTTCTCTTCTAATATTCTAGTATTTATTTAGGAATAAACTTTAGGCAGGTCTGAGGCAGCATTTAGGGGAATGCTGTGGTGTTGGTCCTAGTCCCTAGTGTGTGAACAATGATATAACCCTGTCTACAGGGCCTCTGGGGGTGTGTGGGTGAGTGAGTATTAAAAAGGGGTTGTTCTCACATATAGCGGAATCTTTCTCATGCCATACACTTGTGTCAGACCAAAATCATCAGCGTTTCTGTGGGGAGCATTGGGGAAACCCCTCACATCTGCTCAATAGCATGTAGTGAGATCTCCTGCTTTGTGGATCTGTCTTGGAAGATAGTAGATGTATTTATTATCCGACACATTTTATGTCCTAACTGTCTGTCGGTGTCTTTCTGTCAATCACTTCCCCTTTTATTATGACTTCCTTATACACTGTAAATACAGGAAAGTCATGTGACAGTGTACTGCCCATAGGTGCTGAAATGAGTTGATGTACTTTTCTTCTAAGGCTCTAAAATCCAGAGGAAACAGGATTTAGCGGTGCTAAGGTGTCAATTATGCATGAGATCATATGGGGCGGGTTCTGAGAATTTGATGCTCATGATGGAAAAACACTGGTCTAGCTTTTGCAACACGCAAATTGGTTATTACTGCATGTTGGCTTCCTCAACCTCATCTGCCAAACCTTTTTGACTATACTTACCTGACTTCTCCAAGTTTCCCTCAGTCACAGGACACCTTTTTAATAACTTCATATGTAGCTAATTTCTACATTAAAATTTTTTTTTTTTTTTTTGAGACGGAGTCTCGCTCTATCGCCCAGGCTGGAGTGCAGTGGCGCAATCTCGGCTCACTGCAAGCTCCGCCTCCCGGGTTCACGCCATTCTCCTGCCTCAGCCTCTCCGAGTAGCTGGGACTACAGGCGCCCGCCACCACGCCCGGCTAATTTTTTGTATTTTTAGTAGAGACGGGGTTTCACCGTGGTCTCGATCTCCCGACCTCGTGATCCGCCCGCCTCGGCCTCCCAAAGTGCTGGGATTACAAGCGTGAGCCACCGCGCCCGGCTAAAATATTTTTTATAGGGAAGAATCAGAATATTCAATAACTTGAGAGACTCTAGATGCAATTTGCCTTCCTGAAGAATTCATGATGTATGGGTTCTCCGGCAACCCTGGCATGTAGAATCCCATCAGAATCTCATGAAGGAGGTATTTGTAGTGTCTTCACCAAGTGATGGAAGGAATCTAGAAGTGACTGGGAAAGCTGTTGGGAAATACGAAGGGAACACTAACCCAGAGTTTTTTAGTAAATAATTAGGGGGTAGCAAGTGGCTGCCACTGTGTATTGCCCTGGAAGACACGTGCTTCAACTTGCTTGCTGCCATGCATGGTTTTGGATGAGAAATTCTGGCATGCATGGAGTTTTGACATACGTGATTTTGTGTACAAAGCTCATTAAAAATGTTTAGAAGTCCTAAATTGGCCTTAGAACAAGAGCAAATATGAGTGCAATTTATGCTTTGTTAGGACCAACAAACTTTTTTTCCCATGTCCTGAGAGCTGCAAAGGAGGACAATGACCATCAGTTAAATAAAGCTTTAGATAGAACATGAGAGTAAGTCCTCCAGCCTATATAATATGAAAGTCAGAGTTCAGATTTATTTTCCATCTGTAAGAGAACAATCAGGAGATCATGGGCACCTAGCTATCCATTTAATCTTTCACAAAACTTAAACATATTGATAAGATGAATGTGATAATGGTATTGCTTCTAAACCCTAAAAAGTAAATTTTTGTCTTTCGCCTGTGTATTAGAGACACTAATACTTTGAAACTTACATATGCTTCATAGAACCTTTTCTTTGAATATTACAACCAATGTAGATTAAAAAAAATTCATTGTAATCACCCATCCACCCTGGGGTGGTGGTGAAAGGTAATATACTTATGAAAAGAAGAGAGTGGCTTTTCAAAGTTATAGCTGCCCAGAGTTGTGAGAGGTGGGAATTTACACCTGGTTTCTACTCCTTCCCTCTTTCACTTCTGAGTTTTCAGTGTTATGTATAAAATGAGAGTCAAAAAAGGGATTTGGAACCTTAAAAACACCCTTGAAATCTATGATGATGGGAGAGCTTGAATTGGCATCCCCATCTCAGGTTTCCTTGTCCAGAGTGATCTAGCTCATGATATTGTGGGAAGACAGAAGTGAAGTGTCTGATGTTGGGTGGAGATGCAAGGCACTGTCTACCACAGCAGACACTCTCCTTGACCTGGAGAGCTAGAAGGAAATGGCTCAAATGTGACAAAGACCCCGGGAGGAAAGCAGTGCCAACCAAAGACGTCATCCCAGAGGGCAGAAGATCAGCAAAAACAGAAGCTGATGTGTCAAAGACAAGGTCAGATGGATAGGATAGTGAAGCTGTGAGGAGAAGATAGTAATAGTCTTTAAGAAGAAGGTGAAAAAGAAGAAACCCCAGTGTCACAAGGCATGGAAGAAGCAGAGTGGGAAGAGCAAGAATTCTGTAGGTAACAGCACATACTAAGTGAGCCAGCATCGAGGTTTTGTAGGAAATCATGTTCCAGAACAGGGAAGTGAGACTCGTTCCTGTCCTCCCACCTGAATTCAAAGAGCAGATGTGTCTGCAGGCTGTAGATTACTGTGAGCATGGCACCCAAACCCTACACTGGGTGACAGCTCTGCGAGTTCTTGAAATGGAGAGGGAAGCAGGTCTGCATGAGAATTTCAAGTCCATCCTCACAGTGACTTCTGCAAAATAAAATAAAATACAAAATAAAAACCCAGCCCTGTTTCCTGCCCGCAGCCATTTCCAGAGTTCTCCTTGGGAGACATGTGTGTAGGTCCTGTGCAAAAACATCTCCCATCTAATTGTGCTGCTCAGAGAGGAGGACCTTGTTGAAGTGGCTGAAAACAGGGATGGATGGGAAGACCTGCCAGAACCATCCTTTACTAGAGCAAATAGCACCCCAAAACCACAGAAGCATGTGAACCTAAGATCTAAGAAAAGTCTTAGGATCAGGCCATTCAGCATCTATAACTAGGCGATTATTTCTTAATGCTCATTTACCCTTATTCGACTATGATTTAGCACTTGCCAGATGTATTTTCAGAAACCTTGAATCTTCACAACTGCCTTTTGGAGCAGGTGAGTATGCTCTCTGGTGAGTAACTTTCCTGGGATCTCACAGTGGGTGAATTTTAGTGACAAGGTTGAAGCCTGGCCCTATCGGGTTCAGGCTAGAGCCATTCACCATCTGCAGCTCAGCCAGTGTACTCCTTCCCCAAAGTCAAGAGCAGTGGTTTCTGCAGCTGTGATGCTCCTGTCATATGGCACATGCCTTGTTCTTTAGAGTATTTTCAAACTTAGAATCATTAGCTCCCTTCTCCCCCACCAATACAGACATGCACACGTCTCGACAGTCCCCAGGTACACTGCCTGTGCTTGGAACAGTGTAACAGGATGGCCACTTTGCAGAACTGGTGAGAGTGGGAAATGGAGATTTCACACAAGCAGCAGCACAGCCAGAGAGAACTGTAGCTTCCTTCGCCTGGAAACCCTCCTGAGATGTCCCCGATGCACCAGTGGAGCAGCCCTGGCAGTCGTACTTCCTGGAGGCGTGCAGTGTTGGCCACTCCTGGGAGATGGACTTCATTGTTCACCAATGCATGGTTCTCACTGGCCTATTCGCCTGCTGAGCACAAGCCTTGGGAACTTGCCAGCCTGAAGAGCTGGGTCTGGTTTCCAAGCCCCAGCAAAGACTGATTGATGCTATAAAAGAGTAATGAGTAGATGCAGACAGAGCATTGGCCAGAACAGGGGCCTGTGGGTCATTTCCTCTTTGAAATGTGAGCCAAGTGGCTGGGGCAGGCCCGGAGTGCCATCCTTTTGGTAGGATAACAAGATTTCTTCTGGATGATTAGCCTCCAGGGACACACTGATCAGTGAGAAACCAGGAAAGCCTGCATCTGCCAGGGATCCACTTTTCCTATCCTTTCTACTTTGTGCCACTTAAGGCCAGCTTCCTGCTGGATGGTAACATGATGTGAAAGTGACAGCTCAGATAAGATTCCTGTCCATAAATTCTTTGAGCCGAATCAAAATAAATGCAAGCACAGGATCAGAACTGACAGTGCCTGGCAGTTGGTAAGTGTTGAGGTTGGCAGAGAGTGGAAATTGCTGAGAAGGAGGCACAAGATGGAGTTAGGTCCACCACAGCTCATCCTGACATCATTGGCAGCAGTTCAGAAGTTCTCCCTCTAATGAGTCTTGTGAAACAAATCTGGCCCCTTCCACAGGCTTTTGGACTTGCCCTCCTGGGGAGGAAGGTGTCTTCGGAGGCTTCTGTCATGTGGCATATACCTTGTTCTTCAGAGTATTTTCAAACTTAGAATCATTAGCTTCCTTCTCCCCAACCAGTATAGACATGCACATGTGTCGACAGTCCCCAGATACACTGCCTGTGCTTTGAACGGTGTAACAGGATGGCCACCTTCCAGAACAATGTGATTTTTATATAAAAGATGACTAATGCTGATGGCTTGCGAATGTCCTTGCTTAGGTAGCTTCTCCTCATGAGGGACATCTTCTAGCTCCCTGGTAAGCACAAGGTGATGAGTGAAGACAGAAGTCACCATTTGCAGTCTGTACGACCTTATGTCTCAGGGCATTGGGAAACAGGCTCTCTTTCAGGTTTCCTGAGAAATATTTGGCCAAATGGAGTTCCACAGAGTGGGTGGAGAGTAAGTTCTGTGAAAGCAGGGGTTATCCTCAGCTCTGAATCCAGCCGGTGTCTTCTCTGTTAGAGCTCAAAGTTATTTGTGGATAAGTGAATGAATGGTGACATGATAAGACATGACCCTAGGGAATAGTGCTCGGGAAAAGCAGAGTGGGAAGGTGGCTGGGAGAGAGATTTGTGCCACTAATAAGAACAAGGGGCCAGGTGTGGTGGCTCACACCTGTAACCTTAGCACTTTGGGAGGCCAAGAGGGGAGGATCACTTGAGATCAGGAGTTCGAGACCAGCCTGGTCAACATGGTGAAACCCCATCTCTACTAAAAATACAAAAATCAGCCAGGTGTGGTGGCACATGCCTGTAATCCCAGCTACTTAGGAGGCTGATGCAGGAGAATTGCTTGAACCCAGAAGGCGGAGGTTGCAGTAAGCCGAGATTGCATCACTGCACTCCAGCTTGGGTGATAGAGCAAGACTCCATCCCCCCAAAAAAAGAAGCGTCCTGGGTCTGTCTGGGTCGCATACAGAAACGGGTGACACTGTCAAATTAACATAGTTTGAGAAGAGCTAAACAAAGGAACTATTTACACAGGAGTGGGCAGGGTATAGAAAAACCAACCAGGAACCCTGCAGTACCCCAGGGCTACCAACAGCTCCTTTACTGCCACAGTCCTGAAGGAGCAAGGGGAGGAGACCCTGGAGACCAATAGGGGCTGTGTTTGAGGACAAGAATGCAGACCTTCACTGGGAAGATGCAGCCAGCGTGCAGTGACCTGCAAGGAGCAGCGGGGATGACAAATACCTGTCCTCTCTCTCCTCTCTCCCTGGCCCCTGGCCAGTGCACTCTGTTGGCCAAACCCATCTAGCAGCCAGAGTCAAAGGAGCTGGGTATGAGTCTTTGTGTTTGTCCATGTGCGTCAGCCCCAGAGCAAAGAGCCATGGGGAAGGGAGGAGATTGGCTCTGGAGGAGCAAATGAAAGCAGTTCAGTCTGTCTGTGAGTTTGTGTACAGCTTTCTTTTGTCGTTGATGCATTTGAACAGCTGGCATTGGTGCCTCGGTTTTCTTTGGTGCTACATAGCTAAGCACTGTCCTGGCATTCTGAGCTAAGGAATGATCAGCCATGGGTCTTCCTGGAACAGTGTGCACTGGAACACATAAGAAACCTTACACTGTTACACTGTTCAAAGCACAGGCAGTGTATCTGGGGACTGTCGACACGTGTGCACATCTATACTGGTTGGGGAGAAGGGAGCTAATGATTCTAAGTTTGAAAATACTCTGAAGAACAAGGTATATGCCATACGACAGAAGCCTCCGAAGACACCTTCCTCCCCAGGAGGGCAAGTCCAAAAGCCTGCGGAAGGGGCCACGTTTGTTTCACAGGACTCATTAGAGGGAGAACTTCTGAACTGCTGCGGATGATGTCAGGATGAGCTGTAGTGGACCTAACTGCATCTCGTGCCTCCTTCTCAGCAGTTTCCACGCTCTTCCAATCTCAACACCTACCAATTGCCAGGCACTGTCAGTTCTGATCCTGTGCTTGCATTTATTTTGATTCAGTTCGAAGAATTTATGGACAGGAATCTTATCTGAGCTGTCACTTTCACATCATGTTACCATCCAGCAGGAAGCCAGACTTAAGGTAGCACAAAGCACAAAGGACAGGAAAAATGGATCCCTGGCAGATGCAGGCTTTCCCGGTTTCTTATGTCTTCCTGTGTTATGTGCAACAGTGTGTGTGGTCTTCCTGGAACATGTGCTTCCTGAGAGCAGTGCACATGGCGGCTCTCAAAACAACAGTGGTCATTGGGTGAAGACATGCCTAGAACTATTTGTTGGTAGTCCTGTGAGATGCTCCTTTCCAAAAGTGGCTGAAACAATATTTTTGATCCTGTAGACCCTTCTAGAAACTTACCACTCTTCCATCAAGAGACTGAATCTATTTCCTCTTCCCTTAAACATGGGCAGGCAGACTTGTGACTACTGTGAAGAGAATAGGAAAGTGTGGTGACAGTGTTGTGACATGACTTCAGAGGCTAGGTTGGAAGAGGTGATGTAGCTTTCACCTCTCTCTCAATCTCTTATCTCTCTCTCCCTTAATCCCTCTCTCTCAAGTCGTTTCTCATCTTTCTCTCTCTGTCTTCTTCTCTCCCTCCCTCCTCCTTTTTCCTCTCTCTCTCCTTTCTTCTCTCCTCTTCCTCCTCCTCCTAGTCCTCCTCCTGCTTCTTCTTCTCTTTCTCTCTTTCCCTCTCTCCCCTTTCCTGCCTCCATCCCTCCTTTCCCCTCTCCATCCCTCCCTTTCTTTCTCGGTTATCCTCACCACCCTCCTTTCCTCTCTTTCTCTCTCTCCCCCCTCCCTCCTTCACCTCCTCTCTCTCCATGCACCTTTGGAGCCCTGAGCTTCCATCTCAAAAGTCCGGCTGCTCTGGGGCTGCCAGGCTGGAGACCACACAGAGAGTTACAGAGATGCTGAGTGCCCGGCTGTCTTGGCCATAGCTGTTGGAATCTCCCTACCTCAGCTACCCCAGACAGGACACCAGGTGAGCCTGCATCTGATTCCAGCCCCAGCCTTGGCCACCGTGATGCCAGATGGAGGAGAGATTAGCTATTCCCGCGGAGCCCCTGACCCCAGATTACAGATTCATGGGCAAATCAATGTTGTCCTTGTTTTAAACCTCTTGAGTTTTGACGCAGTTTATTACACAGCAAAATAACAGAAAGAGTAGCCTAAGAAGTTGGTAGTTGAAGTTTAATTCTCCCTTTCTTTTACCTCAATGATACATTTTGGCAAACTTGTCCTACCCTCCTCACACAAACCAGAGATCTTCAAAGTATAACAGCTAATATTGTTTGAGCATTTGTATGCACCAGGCACTACACTCACTGTCTTCCCTCTGTTATCTCATTTGAATTCTCACAGCCCCATGAAGTATCCATTTACTGCCCCCCTGAATAACTGACCAGGAAGCATATATAGAGAAGAGGGTAGTTGTTATCTGCCCAGATCAAACTGACAGCTTGGTCCCAGAGCCCGTCCCTTTCCTGCAAGTGAAATCTTAAAAAGCAGAGTCTCTGAGAAGCCTTGGGAAATACTGGGGACTCTAGCAATTAATTCAGCCCATATTTATGGAGCACCAATACGTTGTGGACACTGTGCTTCCTGGTGGGCATAGGGCAGTGAACAAAACAGACAAGACTCCTGCTTTCTTGGAGCCTATATTCTATTTTGAGGGTGGAGGGAGACAGATAATACACAAATAAATAAACAAGAAAATAGCAGGTAGTGAGAAGTGCTGTGCAGACAATTAAAGGAAGTGATGACATAGAAGATGACTGGCTGGTTACATTGGATAGGAGGCAGCATTTAAGGGAATTTTAGGGCGCCAGAGGAGATTTGAAGGATCACTCATAGCAGGAGGAACAGCTTAGGTAGCCGTGAGTGAGAACAAGCTTGGCACATTCAGGTGTCCAAGGGAAAGCCGAGTATGGCTGGAGCCTAGTAGACTTTGGACAGATTTGAATTGGAGCCTCCTGATGAGTGATGGCTGTTTGGGCAACAGCAAGGGTTTCATCATTTATTGGTTATTGATCAGCTTGAGCAAGCAGGTTGGTGCCAGATACAAGAACGGCTGAAGTTGTCCTATCTTGTCCTTCTTTTAATATTTTCAGCATACATTTATTTTTATCTTTTTCTGATTATAAAATTTATATGTGCTTATTAATAGAAAAATTTGGAAATAGAGAAAAAGTATTTAAAAAGCAGAAAAAAAATCCCCCTCCCCACAGTCAACCACTACTGACATTTCACACATTTTTCCAGGCCTTATCGTGTCTTTTTTCGTCGTTGAAATTATACACTAGACCCATACTGTCAATTTGGTAGCTGCTAGCCCATTGTGGCTATTTAGACTAATATTAAATTAGTTGCAAATAAGTAAAATAAAAAATTCAGTTCCTTACTCAAAGTAGCAACATTTACAGAGCTCTGTAGCTGCACTGGCTGGTGGCTACTCTTTGGACAGTGTGGGATACAACATTTCCATCATCACAGAAGGTCCTGTTGGACAGCGCAGTGCTGGATACAATCCCATTCCTGCATTTTTAAGTGTAAGTGCTTTTCTCTTCATGCATTTATACACAAAGTTTTGACTTACCCCAGAACTAGTGTTGCCTCCTGTTTATTTAGATGTGAGTGGCTAATGCAATAACATCATCTTCCCTTTATAAGTTTCCAGTTTCATGGAGAACCTCAGACTAACTCCAGTTAGTCTGTAGCTTTGAATGCTCCCGATGTATTTCCCCAGGAGTGCAAACCAGTTTCCTCTCTGAGGTCTTCATTACCCACTGCATGCTATGATGAATAGACTTAGCTGGGAGTGCTTTCACAGCATCATCACACGCAGCCTTGTGAACACACAGGTGCAATCGTGAGAAGGCAGGGACTCGTTTGCCTCGGCCTGGGAGAAGACAACAGTGAGGGGCTCTCCCTGATAGAACCAGACTGGAATCAGCTCCCACTATGAATGTGTGGCTCTTTGCAGGGCCATTCAAACCCCACATCATGCTTGGGAATCTGGCCTGGATCCTTTGAATGACCTCAGTTTTTTCTGTCCACAAATAACCATGATTTCCTGATGCCTGGTGAGGATTGCTGCAACAGCAGTTCCAGAACTTGAATGGTTTCTGAGTGATGCAGGCTGTTCCGGGGCCCTTCCTCCACCAGAGTCTGGCTCAGCAGCTTTGATCTGAAGGCAGGATGCTGATGCGACTCTCTGCAGCTTGCACAGGGATTGGTGTGCTCTAGCGGTTATAACCACTCTGGAATGGACATTTCCCGTGTTCTCATACTCATTTAGCAAGAACTCTCCACCTGTGTGTTATGGACGACATTTATTTTAGAAAAAATGTTATGATCTTTTTCCCATTCCTTCTTTCTATGTCTCAGCTACTTCTAAGGTATATTCTTGTGTTGTATTAAGAATGTGTATTCTCAAAATCAATGTGCAAAAATCACAGGCATTCCTGTGCACCAGTAATAGACAGAGAGCCAAATCATGAGTGAACTCCCATTCACAATTGCTACAAAGAATAAAATACCTAGGAATACAACTTATAAGGGATGTGAAGGACCCTTTCAAGGAT
Organism: Hylobates moloch; assembly: GCF_009828535.3. NCBI lineage: Eukaryota > Metazoa > Chordata > Mammalia > Primates > Hylobatidae > Hylobates > Hylobates moloch. Next base: position 12,061,287 of record NW_026652276.1, read on the forward strand.
AACTACAAACCACTGCTCCAGGAAATAAGAGAGGACACAAACAAATGGGAAAACATTCCATGCTCATGGTTAGGAAGAATCAATATCCTGAAAATGGCCATACTGCCCAAGGTAACTTATAGATTCAATGCCATCCCCATCAAGCTACCATTGACTTTCTTCACAGAATTGGAAAAGACTACTTTACATTTCAATTTTATATATACGTAAACATTCTTATATATATATATACACATATATATGTATATATAAAAGTTCTGGGATATATGTGCAGAACGTGCAGGTTTGTTACATAGGTATACACATGCCATGGTGGTTTGCTACACCCATCAACCTGTCATCTACATTAGGTATTTGTCCTAATGCTCTCCCTGCCCTTGCCCCCAAGCACCCAACAGGCCGCGGTATGTGATGTTCCCCTCCCTGTGTCCATGTATTTTCATTGTTCAGCTCCCATTTATGAGTGAAAACGTGGTGTTTGGTTTTCTGTTCTTGTGTTAGTTTGCTGAGAATGATGGTTTCCAGCTTCATCCATGTCCCTGCAAAGGACATGAACTCATCCTTTTTTATGACTGCATAGTATTCCATGGTGTATATGTGCCACATTTTCTTAATCCAGTCTATCATTGATGAGCATCTGGGTTGGTTCCAAGTCTTTGCTATTGTGAACAGTGCTGCAGTAAACATAGATGTGCATATGTCTTTATAGTAGAATAATTTATAATCCTTTGGGTATATCCCCAGTAATGGGATTGCTGGGTCAAATGGTATTTCTGGTTCTAGATCCTTGAGGAATCACCACACTGCCTTCCACAATGGTTGAACTAATTTACACTCCCACCAACAGTGTAAAAGCATTCCTATTTCTCCACATCCTCCCTAGCATCTGTTGTTTCCTGACTTTTTTTTTTTTTTTTTTTTTTTGAGACGGAGTCTTGCTCTGTCGCCCAGGCTGGAGTGCAGTGGCGCGATCTCGGCTCACTGCAAGCTCCGCCTCCCGGGTTCACGCCATTCTCCTGCCTCAGCCTCTCCGAGTAGGTAGCTGGGACTACAGGCGCCCGCCACCACGCCCGGCTAATTTTTTGTATTTTTAATAGAGACGGGGTTTCACCGTGGTCTCGATCTCCTGACCTCGTGATCCGCCCGCCTCGGCCTCCCAAAGTGCTGGGATTACAAGCGTGAGCCACCGCGCCCGGCCTGTTTCCTGACTTTTTAATGATCTCCATCCTAACTGGCATGAGATTGTATCTCGTTGTGGTTTTGATTTGCATTTCTCTAATGATCAGTGATGATGAGCTTTTTTTCATATGTTTGTTGGCCTCATAAATGTCTTCTTTTATATATATGTATATACATACCATCCTTCCTTCTTTTCTTCCTTATTAAAATTTTATCTTTTTAATCATAAACTTAACATGGTTTTGTTGTTGAAACCATTAAGCTATGTGAAAGTATCTCAGCTTTCATTTTAAGACACTACCCTTGTCAGAAAATGCATTAGGGGTAGTGACAAACATAGGGGACCCACAACTCCCAAATGGCTGTCATTTATTTAGGGCAAATGCTAGGGGATAACCAGGTCCCAAATTCTGGAAGCAAACCAAAGAAACATCAAGAACAAAAAGACTAGTGGTGAACACTATCACCCCGGTACACGTGACCCTGGGCAATTTATGTAATAGTCATTATAGTCATTAAGGATGTCTATTTGCTCCCAATAACTTCTTGATTAAAATACTCTGCTTGGCCTTCCCAAAGGCATTTGTTTGTCAGAAACTCTTTGCAGCCTCATACATTGCTTCCTTTTTTCACTTTTCTATGTGCCACTTTGCAGAGTGGTAAATCAAAATGCTATTTTGGGCAGATGCATTTTGTTGTCTAGATAGTGCTGTGCGATCCTTTCAACCCATTAGTTACCCCATGGGCATGTTGTTGCCATTGAAGCCTGGTGGGCCCCTCTTGCTGCCACAGACCTGCTGAAAAGAAATATCAGACAGGAGCCATTATCCAGGCCATATGTGACAGAGGTGGATGTTTGGATAATCCTGCCCACCGAGTCTTTTCCAGGTCTGTGATGCAAAAGAAAAGTCCTTGTTTGAGCACTTGACAAAATACAGAGTGATTTCAGGGACAGTCACTTCTCCCCAGGGATGCCAAGTGGCCCTCTGCTGGGGTGACTCTTCTATTTTCCTGCCCAAATGTGACCTTTGTTGGCTTCATCTGCAGAGGGACAGAATTTGGTTAGTTTCCTTCAGGTGCTTTCTGGTGGCATCCGTTTGGAACCATCTGATGTATCACTCCAGTCAGAAGTCCAGGCAGAAGAGCTGGTGTTAGAGGGAGTCATTCCTGAGCCCAGTCACAGAACCATAATGCTATATAGCTGAACTCTCTCTTTCTGTCTCCCAACAGAATGGTATTAATTGAATGAGGCTAATATGATGCCCTCAGTTTTTATTGAGGGTCATGGTCAGAAATCATGATATGGGTTAGTACTTTCTGTAAAACAGCTCTTAAGGATATCCTCCATCACGTTGTTACATGTCCTTAATATAATAATACACGTGGAAATTTCCTTTGAGTTCAGAGCTGAGGAAATTGAATCTCTACTGATGAATTCATGTGATAAAAGTCAGATAAAAACTACTCAATATATCATGTTTCATCTCTTGCCTAGGTTGCTGTGAAGCTCAGAGCTAATTTTTATACTCAAAATTGAGTTCTAAGTTTAGCTTCTTAAAATATGATTCCCATTCTCCCTCACCTTTATTATTTGTGTTTTGCCTTTGGGTTACTGATGAAATATTTTTGGGTGCTTGTTTTACTGCACCTGTGCTTTTTATAATGAGCCATATCAGATTGTTTTTGGAAATGGGCGTGGGAGAGATACCAATGATTTGTTCTAGAGTGTCCTCCATTTCTCATGTAGTGTCCTCCATTTCTTGTGTAATGTTGACCACCCGTAGGTTGTGAGGGAAGGGAAAGTAAAGCAGGAGGGGTGTTAAGCATGGAAGGAAAGAGGATATGACATAATTAAAGAACATAATGAACGAATGTGGGGAGGCAGGACTTGTGTAGCGGATAGTGAGTTAAACAGTTAGGCCATTGCAGGATACAATGGGAAATACTATAGGCAATCTCTGCTAAGAGGAGACAGGACAAAGTCTTGGAGTCTGGATTTGGATACCAAGCCCATTTATCTCTGAAAATTTAGATTTTTGGATAGAGGTGGGATAAGATGCAAGTATGATGTAGAATATTTATCTGGCATGCACAGTGATTGGAATTGAGTTGAGATTAGAATTGAAAAATCAGTGCAGAGGAGGTTGCAGAGATGCAGGCATGCCTGATAAAGGCCTAGACTCACAGAGATGGAGAGGGAAAGATGACTCTGAGCTATGATGGAAAGGAGACCCAGATCACTTCTGACTCACCTTCATCCCTATGCAAATATGGTCTCAAGTGTTCATGGTGTTGGAATCTATATTAGGCCCCATTTTAGTTTGACTTTGAATCCAGCTATGCATTGCTTTGGTAGACTATATCTAACACTGAGTAGGGTAAAAACATTAAATATTGACATTTTGGCATTTTTTATTATTGCTCTAATATTGCCTTAAAACTATTTGAGGTCAACATTATTCATATTTTTAGCTTTTTAATGACGCTGTTGATTCTATCTCCTCGTAATATTATATTTTCTAATAGATGCTTTAGATAATTACTTAAAATGTTAATTGTTAGAGTTATTAGACTGTTTTATGTCCCTGTGTTTGGTTGCTTGCCCATTTCCTTGGCTCTGTATGGAGCTATGGTGTTGGCCAGCTCAGGCTGTCATCTGGCTTGGACGTTGGTGGACCTGGTGACCAACCCTTGGAATGAACACTGGCTTTCTTGGAATCCCTTGGCACTATGGCTTTCTTTCTACTGGGTCTTTTAATTAGTTTCTTCAATCTGGCAAGATTTGTTGTCTTGAATTCACTTTCTTACCTTAATGACTTTCCCGAGGATCTGGACTTTGGTCTTCTTGTGATGGCTTTTTGGTGTCCTTAGGCCTTTAAAATCTGATCTAGGTGGGCATTCTCCTCAGCTGTTATATTTCCTGCAAAAGAAAATTAGCCTTAATTAAGTTTATATTGCTCAGTATTGTGTGACCTGATAAACTGGTTCTTAGTAACTATTCCACAAATTAAAGGACCTGACCTGAAGCTTGCTTGAGTAATTTGACAAAACGGAGACTATTCTACTTCTCATGATAAAGAATGCTGAAGTTTGATCTCCGGAAAAATAATTATATGTAACTTTTTTTTTTTTTTTTTTTGCACAGGGTCCAAATTTTTTCCTTTTCATTGCACAGTAGCCTCAGGCCAGTGTTCTGAAAGTGCCTATTCCTCTGCCCAGGTGAAAGAATGCAGTAATCTTTGGAGAATGTCTTGTTTTCACTTTGGGTGCTGTTCTTTTTTGAAGGAAAGCAATGTGAAATAGACATGTCATGAATTTTGGAGTCAAGTCTTAGCTCCCTGATTACCAGCTTAAGGTCTAATTATGAAGCTTCTTTGTGCTTCAGTTTACTTATCCAGGGAATGGGGATGAGCATAACTACCTGATCTCTTTGGTCAGTTATCTGCATTGCTTCTAGTGTGGGGCCTTATCCAGAAGTCTTGTCTGCCAACATCAGTTCTTGGCCTTACTATTCTTTTTAAATTTTTATTTTCATTATTATTATTATTTTTTTTAAAATACAGAGATGGGGACTTGCTATGTTGCCCAGGCTGATCTCAAACTCCTCAGCTGAGGCAATCTTCCAATCTTGGCCACCCGCAGTGCTGGGATTACAGGTGTGAGCCACCATGCCCAGCTGGCCTTACCATTCTTGATGCCCTGGATGGTGCTTGCATCTTACCACTGGTGGATGCAAAATGGCCCAAAGTACAAGCTGTCTTTATTTTAGTGATTCTTCTTTGACCAATGAAGTTGGGCAAATTGCTTACTTACAGTGTAGACTGGAGGAAAATTCCTATTTAGTTTGGTATAAATCAGCATTGAACAGAAATCTTTGTAACTGACAAAAGGCAAATATACAAATATACAAATATTTTGTGAATTACAGGATTCACAAAATCCCCTCAAAACCAGTTCAAGTCAAGAACTGAAATGTGAGCAAGGATAATGAAGAAATTATCATATTGGTATCAGGTTAGTTAATTTCAAGGCCTTTTTGGAATGTCAGATTCATCTTGAATACAGAGATAAAAAATTGCACACCTTCAGGAGGTTGAGGTGGGAGAATTGCTTGAACCGAGGAGGTGGAGGCTGCAGTGAGTGGAGATTGTGCTATTGCACTACAGCCTGGGGGACAGAGTGAGACTCCAGCTCGGAACGAAAAAAAAAAAATTGCACCCCTATCCTCTACTTCCTGTAACTCTCAGGAAAAAATTAAAAACTAGTATCCACTGGTGTGACAATACCCTCTTTAAATTTTACCTCTTCACAATGAAGGATTCATGACATATTTCCAGTTAATCTGCTGGATGCATTAGTGAAGATGCTGGATAACAATGTAAAATGGAACCAGATGGAACTTCTGCTTTGCACGATACAATTGAGACTTCTTCCTATTGGTGTTACTTTAAAAAATTTTACATGAAAATGAGACTGAAAATTGAAATCTCTCTTTGAGAAAGGGATGCTTGATTTTGTACTCATTTAGGGTGTCTGTGCAGCATACAAGTATGTCAAATTATAATTCTCCCAGAAATGCAACACGGAGATCACTTGGTTAGATAAATGATGTCTTTGGTTTGTTCATGTGCTAAGGAAGTGAGTGCCAGGGCAGGTTCTGGGATTGAGTCAAGTCATGGAAAAAAATTGGCTTTGGAGTGATGTCAGTACATTTGGTTTCAGCATCATGGAAAAACTCTTTTCTGATTGACTTGCAGCATAACATAGTGGTTTTATTGGGAGGAAGCCTGCATTTTCTATTCTGTTACATTCTCTACTGAACTTTATGTTTTTGGTGGATCAAAGAAGAGCTAATAATTAAAATTGATGTGAATTTTTCTTTTTGCATTTTTCCTAGATCAAAGCTAAACACTCTGAATAGGGAAAAGAGTAATTGAAGGTTGCTTGAAATTCAGTTCAACCGATCGAGCATCTACTTGGGGCAAAGCACTGGGAAGGCCCAGTGTGGTTTTTCTCAGAGGATTACGAGGAGCACACAGTCTTAGAACAGGAGGAGATCTTAGCAACTGTCCAGCTGTCTCGTGCTACATAAACCAAGTTGCGAATGGGCAGAACAGACTGGATTTAGGTCACGGAGGTTGTTAGCACAGTTTCTTATTTTTGTTTAGTCCAACATGAGAACTGGTCTTCCTTATTGCTTTCCCACTTCTGACAGGGCTACCTGATTTCACAGGTGAATTCACTTTTGCATCCCACTTTGCAGATTTGGGGAGCTTTGTTGACCTGATGGGCCTGGTGTGTCTGTTCTGGTCAGCAGAGGCCAGAGAGTTTTGCTTTTATCTCTGGTTTCAGGAGGCTGGGTAGGCTCTAAATTAGAAGGAACCCTTAGCCTGAAGGCCATGAGGGAGGAGAGGGTGGTTGTTTCCTTCCTCAGAGTCCTTGCTTGCAGTGGTTGAAAGCGTGGCCCTTGGACCCAGAACCCCTGGTTCTGCACCTTGGCTCTGCCACTTACTCTCTGGGTGACCTTGAACAAGTTATTTTACCTTTTTATACTTCTGTCTCCTCATCTGTAAAATGGGAGCAACATTATTAGTAATTTATTACATGTAAAACCCTTGGAATAGTGCCTAACAGATAATGAGTACTCCCTTGGGATGAGTTATCTTTTTCCTTAGGTCTACCTTTGTCTGTCGACAGTGTACCCTTTTGGATGAGGCTGCTTCAAGACACAGAATCAATGAACTAAGTATAGCCTGCATCTCCACTGGGTGAAGTGGCATTGGATGCCTTTGCTGTGCTGACTCTGAAAGTTCTGTCCCAGTTCGCCTGATGACATTGTGTTCTAACCAATGAGATTATTGATTTTCTTTGTCAGCCTAGCACTTTTGAAGGTATCATACCCTTGCAAAATTGACACAAATATGACTAAATTGAGTGTCCAGATTATTATAAGCCTTTGGCTATGACTATAGGATGCTCAACCAAATATTAATTGACTTAAAAAATCAACTTGTTTGATGTTATGGACAAGAAAATCCTTCTTGTGGCTGCCTGCTGGAGTTTTTCTATTTCTAGCTCTTGATATTGGCATCAAGAGAATGCAGCCACGGAGCTTCATTTTTGTCTTAATCATGAATCATGAATCCTAATGCCAGTAAACCATGAAGTGGCAAAGCATTTCTTCCAGTTTTCTCAAAGGGGTCACTATGAAATGATGGCGTCTGAATGCTTCATGTCAACATTTAATTGAAAAAGTTTCCACTCCCGCGAGTTCATATTAGTTGCTCTGATTTTAAGGTTTACTTTAGGTAGGGTTGACTTTATGCTGCATTATGAATCCAAGTTTGTTTTGTTAACATTTGGCTTCTCTCCTTGATTATCTTTTTCTTTTTTGTTAACTTTGAACAACATGAGTTTGAACTTGGTTATCTTTCTTACTAAGTTTTCTCTTTAGTCTTGTTGACATTTGATGTCTGACTAAGGATGATGATCTAGGTCATCTTTCTTTGAGCAGTCCATAAAGAGATTAATTCCTAATGGTGAGTTAAAATCAGATCTCTATTTCATGATCTTGATAGTTTATGATCTTGGAACTTTAGGGTTCAATATCCAATTGGTCTGGTGTTCCATGGAAAGCCCTGGAACATACCGCTCAGCTGCAATGAATCATGTACAGAGGAACCAGTTTTTTTTTTTGGGGGGTGGGGGACTGGTATACAGGAGATTTGGGGAAGCAATTTTTCACTTTGTGCTTGATTATAGCATTTAAGTAACACACACACACAATTATGGATTACTTCTCATAATCACCATGATGTCTTTGGCAAAGACACTTAGTGCCATTTTTTCAAATATTTATTGCATGAGGCAATGCTCTTTATGCTTAGGAGTCATCAGTAAAAACAAAGGATAAAACCCTTTCCTGAGGAAGCTTACATTTGAGCAGCAGGTAGGGATTGGGATGGCGAAGAGGTTGGGGCATGAAGAAAAACAATAAACAATGTAATTAGGTTTGCCAGCAGCATTCTTACACTAGCTCATTATTAATTTTCCTTTAATTTATATTATTTTCATTTAATGTAATTATCTTTCTTCTGACGGGCTGCAATCATTCAACAAACTCCACATAAACAGTTGTAAGACATATCTTTTTCTTTGGGGTTGTGTTCTAGAAATTTCTGAATGTAGGTATAATTTTCCTAGGTCAAGGTTAAGGTCACTAGAGTTACATTCCTGCTCACCCCAAAACTAAGAGAGACTGATCACGCATTTTAACTTTATGCTAATGATACCAGGGTATAGCTTCAGATATATTCATGAATTCATTAGTATCACATGTAACAGTTGCATTGCAAATTAGGGTGACTTGATGGTATTGTTTTTGTTAACTTCCCTTTCTGCCCAACCACGTCTATAATGGGACCATTTCTCCACCAGGCTGGGGAACAGAAACTTAGACTAGCTTATATAAATGAAAGAGATAAAATTCTCAGTCACTGGGTAAAGAGAATGTGGTACATATACACCATGGAATACTCTGCAGCCACAAAAAAGAATGAGATCATGTCCTTGCAGGGACATGGATGGAGCTGGAGGTCACTATCCTTAGCAAACTAACACAGGAACAGAAAATCAAATACCACATGTTCTCACTTATGTGTGGAGCAAATGACGAGAACACATGGACACGTAAAGGGGAAGGAAACACACTGGGGCCTTTTGGAGGGTAGAGGGTAGAGGGTGGGAGGAGGGAGAGGATCAGGAAAAATAACTAATGGGTACTAGGCTTAATACCTGCATGATGAAATAATCTGTACAAAAAACTATCATGACCCAAGTTTACCTATGTAACAAACCTGCACGTGTCCTCTTGAATTTAAAAGTTAAAAAAATTCTCATTCACTTATGGAGCACATTTACATTTCCTTAAAAGATGTCAATGAAGAATGTCAGCTCTACTAAAAGATGGCCAGAGCATAGTTCAACTACTTTGAGTTCTGTCTATGCACATATGAGGTATGTGTATACCTAAGTTACAAGCACAGGTATAATAAATACAGTAAGATGTAGACAAAATCTAGCAGTTATATTCTATTAACTTAATATAATAATAGTATCTAAAATATCTGTGCATATATACATATATGGCAGTCATTGATGAAGAAAACTGCAGCCACCAGGGTGCTCTGCAGTTTCAAAGCTAAACAAGTAACATTATATATATGTAATACATAATGTAAGATATAGAGTACAGGTTATCCTACTAAACAACAGTAAAATTTTGGCTATTGGAGGGATCACAGAGATTCTTTAGGTCCGTTGTTTTTCACCTGGAATCTGTGACTGCTTTTGAACATCATCAAATTGGTCATAAACGTCAGTGTTTAGGTGGAGAGGCTTCATAACTTACATCAGACTCTCAAAATGGTGAGTTTAAGAAAGGCTCATGGAGACCAGATCTCAGAGGTAGCAAAATGGAGGCTAAGAGCAGTACTCGATTTATTCAAGGTCCTACCATTTTTGTCTGCCTGGGTCCAGGTCCTACAGTTCAGATGTTGAGACCAAAAATATTTATATCATAGTAAGGTTAAATTAGGACAAATGGTTTTGTCCTATATAAATGTTAAATGTTTATGAATATGCAGAGTTGGGGACTTGCTTGCTAGTGAATGAAGTGGGGAGCAATTCTTTTTGCACGTATTTTAGTAATTTGTAGATGTGTCTATGGTAAGTATTGAAATCTGTTTAAAAAAAGGTTTAATAGCTAAAAAATTGAGTTCCTTTGTGTAGCCCCATTTCCAATGTTTACTGAAGTCTAATGTTTTCCAATGTTTTCAGAGACTTTGAAAGGATGCCCCATCCGTGTCTTAGGACAAAGAAGCACTCTTGTTTAGATTTGAAATTGCAGGGTGCCCCTGCAGCTGTAGTTTTCTTCATCAATGACTGCCAGTTCTGGGTGCTGCAGAATTCTGACCAGAGAGTTTCAGTTTTATTTAGGTCACCACATCCTTCAGGACAAAATTCAGATGTAGAGACATGATACATTAAAAAAAAAACAAACAGTATCACATTTCTTTCAATAGAAACCTGGCTAATTTTGTAACCTCTATTTTTAAGGTCTACTTTTCAAACCTTCTATTATAATTTATTTTTATGTGATGAGTGTGATACAATTTCAACTGCAAAAGTTAAGTCTACTTTTTTCAGCATCGACAGCCTTAGAAGTTGGCCAGAATTTTTAAAATTGTATCAAAATCTAGGAGAATTGGGAATCAAGGCAAGATTAGATTAGGTTTTTGGTGGCTGGGCACTGACTCTTTGAATTGGTTGTCATTCAGATAAAGGAGCAAAATACATCTTTTATTCAAGGTCTTTCAGATGGGCAGTTGGAAAATAAAAACAACTCCCTCCCCAAGTACCCTTAAATAACAGGCACATTGTGATTGCTTAATAAAGTCTTACTGAATGAATGAATTCATGTTGAAGGAATTGGCAAGTCTTCATTTTTAATTTGTGTGAATCTTTGGAAGCATCATTCCAAGATTCAAACAAAATATTGCCAGAGAGAAGTCTCACTTGGGTCCCACATAGCTATTTAAGGATGCTGCTTTTGCAATGGCATACCTGAAGGCTTTTGAGCAGGAAGGACATATTCATTAACACTTGGGCAACTTGCGTCGTCAACCAGGGTAAATAGGACCAGCAACGCCAGTTGGAAGTACTGGTTTCTCTGATGTCTTCAGGCAAAATAAAAAGTGCTTCAGAAGATGCTTGAATAAAATTTGCATATATTAAGGTCAGAGAGTCAGCTGAGAGAATGAATAAAGTCAGATATCACCATATCTGCAGTGTGCATGCTTGTGCAGGCTAGGTTTATCAGGCAATTAAGATAATATGACCAAATAAGATAATAATATGAGTCAGGGTCATACCTAGACACTAACTCATTAATAAGCATGGGCTGATCAATAAGCAATAAGCTTTATGATCAGCTCCCTGATCATAAAGATAGAGGTCTTTCTAGCACTTTTATCTTAGACTGACGAGCTGCTTGTGTTTGACTTCAGCAGCATTCTGTTCAATTCCATTTCAATTCACTGTTTCATTTTTAATTTTCTTGTCCTCAAATCATTGACTTAGGAAAATTTTACATGTTTTTAAGGCCTATAAGGAAGAACCGGTTTTTTTTAAAATTAATGCTCTTGAAATTCCCTTGAAATTCAGGTATCCCTGAAATTTGGGAAGTTGCAAGCCTGACTCCATCATCACACTCCTGAATGGATTTCTCCCTCCAAATTTAGGAGAACTGCTGGCTGGCCTGGGTATGACTGCTTATCCACCCGGCAGGTATTTTAGCTCTCGGAGATGGAGAAGCTCTTGTGAGAGTCTGGACACAAGAACTAGGTTGAAAGGGGTCCTGTTTCCAAAAATAATGAGTTGCTTAGGCCTTACGTATCAACTTCTTGTCACATAGTATGGCACTAAGCAAACATTTGAATGAATGTTGACTATTACTTAGCTAATCAAGATAAAACACCTTGGAGGTAGGTATCTTTAGGACCCTAACGACTCTCCTTTTGTTACTTATGTCATGTAGTGTTGAAATGAAAAAATCATGGTCGTAAAATTGTTTTTTGAGGAACTTCCATGTTGCTTGTCTGTAACCCTGTGTTCACTGCGGCATTATTTACAATAGACAAGGTATAGAACCAACCTAAATGCTCATTGACAGGTGAATGGATAAAGAAAATGTGGTATCTATATACATTGGAATATTTTTCAACCATAAAAAAATAAGGAAATCCTCCCCTTTGTGACCACATGGATGAACCTGGAGGACATTATGCTAAGTGAAATAAGCCAGAAACAGAAAGACAAATACTGCATTCTCACTTATAGGTACAGTCTAAAAAACCAACTCATAGAAGCAGAAAGCAGAACAGTGGTTCTGAGGGGTGGGGAAAGGTGGCGATGTTGGTCAAATTTTCAGTTTTAAGATGAATAAGTTTTGGGATTGAAGGTACAACATGGGTACCACCGTTAGCAATACTGTATTGTTTACTTGAAATGTGCTAAGAGGGTAGATCTTGGCATGTTCTCACCACACACATGCGTGCACACACACACACACACGTGGTAACTGTGATGTGATGGTCTTGTTAATTAGCTTGACTTGGTAATCACTTTACAATATATACATGTATTAAGTCATTATGTCGTATACTTCAAATATATACAATTTTAATTTCTTAAGTATGCCTCAACAAAGCCAGAAAAAAAGAGAAAAATCATTGCCTTCGTGTTTTTCAGAAAGTAAATGAATTACATTATAGTTTCATAGCTCCAGGACATCAAAATATCTCAAGAACACATTTGCTGAAATTAAACTCCTCCTGTGAGAATTAATGAGTAAGTGTCTAGGTGTGATACTGGAATGAAGCTGATAATTGTAAGTGTTATAAATAGAAGTGTGGCTATCAAGGCACTGGAGTTATTTTAATTATTGACAAGAAGTGTACTGAGAATAACAGGTTCGAAGGGCTAGATGCTGGTTCCCTTGCAGTGAGCTTTTCCCTTCCTCGTCCTCCAATCCCCAGGCTCACATTGTGGTTGGCTGAGTTGGAGCTCAGCCCACGCTTAGTGGTAGGGAATGAATCTCACCATGTGTCTGCCCTGCACCTTGCACTTTTCCAGAGGTGATCCCATTCATTCCCAACAACAGCATGAGGTAGGGACTGTTTTTTGCTACCTACCTTTTTAGAGATGACCCTGAGGTACAGAGAGGTCAAGAAACATGTCCAAGGCCACACAGTGAGTAATTGTCAGAATCTGGATTCAGCCTAGGTCTCTTCAATCTGAAAGCTTCTGCTTCTGGCCACGCGGATGATACCTGTTTCCCATGAGACTGCAGGTCATATGTGGTAACAACAGGCAAAGGATGGCTTTTCACAATTACTTCATTAATGGCCCAGGTGCCTGTATTAATTTCCTAGGGCTGCAGTAATACATTATCACACGCTGGGTGGCTTAAGACAATAGAAATGTATTCTCTTACAGTTCTTGAGGCCACAGTCAGGCATCAAGGTGTGGGCGGGGCCGGGCTTCCTCCAGACACTCTAGGGTCTAGAGGAAGATTATTCTTTGCTGTTTCCAGTTTCTAGTGGTTTCTGGTATTCCTTGGTTTGTGGCAGCTTAACGTGAATGCCTGCCTTTATCTTCATATGGGTCTTTACACGGCCTTCTTTCCTGTGTTGCTGTGTCTGTTTCCCACCCACCCCTTCCCTTCTCTTCCTTTCCCTTCCTTTCTCTTCTTCCCTTCTTAGGACTTGCCATTGCAGTTAGGACCCACCCAATCCAGGATGATTTCCTCTGCAAATCCTTAATTTAGTCACATCTGCAAAGACCCCCTTTTCCCAATAAGGTCACAATGCATAGGTTTTGGGGGTTAGGACATGGACATGTCATTTTGCGGGGGTGGTCACCGTTCAATCTACTCTAATACATCTCTTAGTTTCTTTTATGTGTTCCAAATTCAACCAAGTTCTTTTTAAATGAAGGACCAAAAACTATTCACTAAATGATCAATTTAGTGAATTTAGACCTTCCGAGCTGTCGTATTTGCCTCTGCACTCCTGGATCTTAGGCTTGTGAAAACATGGTGAAATCTCCTCTCTTTTCCTGAGTCTGATGGTATTTAAATCACGTCCTCTCTCACCCCTAACACTCCATGAGGTTTTTAAAAGATGCTTTTATGGTCTTAGTTATTGTTTCTTACATTTTATTTTCTTTTTTTACTAGTCCCTCTTTTGAATTCATTCCTTCTGTTTTCTTTATTTTTTAACTTAAGAATTATTTTTGTTATATATTTCTATATTTGATTTCATTTCTTTTCGTGGTTGTTCTTGATTGCACCTGGCCTAATATGTAAAGATATCGTGCAGCTTTGAGGGGTGTTGGTGGTGGTGATGATGGGCCCACCACACATTTCACTGAGTACCATGGCCTTATGTGGAAATGTACTGGGATTTGGCAATGTTTTAAAAACTAGGTTAGTAAATTGTTCATTCTATTAGATTCATCTCAGTACCGATGAATTTTTTTAAAACATCTGAAAGATGTTTTAACAATTGTCAGAAGCTATTTTAATGATGCTTCTGGTATTTCTTTATGTAGTTTTTTTTTTTCTTGTAGAGTTTAAGACTATAAAACCAACACTTCTAGTTGGGTCACCATTGACTGTGACTGATGAAAAGTAACGTGTTGGTGTTATCATTAATGTGCTCAACAAAAGCGTATGGGCTGAATTTCAGGTGGCTTGTGAGGACATTCTGATTTGGCCTGGAAAATTTGAAATGTGTGAATCTGATTATAGTGTCTGTAGCTAAGAGCCTCTTCATCTTGTTGTTTCAGGGCTGTGACCCCAAACTGAGACTTGTGTGGCACGTAAGCATAGGCAGTGCCCGAAGGCCAGAGAGTTGGAATTTGGGACCTTCTCTGGAAAGGGCTTGGCTGCCACAAGCACAGATAACAAGGCAGACAAAACATAACCTCTGGGATGGGATTTCAAAAATTGCTATTTTTCCCTATAGGTATTATTATTATCTTTGTAACAAATACATATTGAAATAAGACAAAATCTTTACCACATACTTTCCCTGAATCTCTCCCTAAAATATGGATTTAAGACAACCTTGCTGGACATTTGGGTTGGTTCCAAGTCTTTGCTATTATGAATAGTGCCGCAATAAACATACATGTGCATGTGTCTTCATAGCACCGTGATTTATAATCCTTTGGGTATACACCCAGTAATGCGATGGCTGGGTCAAATGGTATTTCTAGTTCTAGATCCTATTCTGAGCAAACTGTCTCAAGGACAGATAACCAAACACTGCATGTTCTCACTCATAGGTGGAAATTGAACAATGAGAACACTTGGACACAGGGTGGGGAACATCACACACCGGGGCATGTGGTGGGGTGGGGGGAGGGTGGGATAGCATTAGGAGATATATCTAATGTAAATGACAAGTTAATGGGTGCAGCACACCGACATGGCACATGTATACATATGTAACAAACCTGCACGTTGTGCATATGTACCATAGAACTTAAAGTATAATAATAATAATAATAATAATAATAATAAAAAGACAACCTTGCTGAATGTCCTCATGACTTTTGTATTTTTCTTTGGCATTTTGCAGCATAGTTAATCTTACACCAAGGAATTTCAACCATTAGCCTGTACTAAGCCCCATATTTTCCCCTATGTTGGGTATTTCCTTTTAGGGTAATCAAATGGCATAAGGCTTACAAAGCACATGTGTTACATGAATGTGAGGCCACAGCAGGGAAAGAAGTCACAGCTGTAGGAGATGGATTCACGGAAACTTAATGGGAGCTGGTTTTACGCCATTGCCTTTAGCTTGGTGATGGAGGATTTACTAGTTAATGTAAAATGAGCCCCAATTAATATTTTCTCATCAATTTGAACTGCTCAGGCAGGAAAGGAGGAAAAAAAATTGGTGTTGGGCAGGGAGTGCTAGCTGAGGCTTGGTGCATATGCGTTTATAAAAAGAACTCACAGAGCCAAAGATGCTGGCCATCCACTGAGAAGAAAAACTGTAGAGTGAAGAATTTATATGCTCTTAATTTTTATGGCAAGTGGCTTGGGGGGAAAGGCAATGATCTTCTGCTGGGCTTGGGGCTGATGGTTCTCAACTCTACAAAAACAAAAACCTGAATTTGCTTTCATGGCCAACTCTGGGAGCTGGGAGAGAATACCTTTCCTACTACTCTGCCCAGCAGAGGTGTCAGCCTCGACTCTCCATCTCCAGCAGGACTGGGCAGCAGCTGTCAGCAGCAGAGGCAGCTGCCTCCCAAAGCCAGAAATGGCTGGTGATTTTCTCCCTGAATCTGTAACCCGGGAGCTTCTAAGATGCTGTGTGACACATGAAAAGAAGGCTTGGATTTTCAGAGTGCAATGGGGAAGAGTACAGAAGCAAGTGGAAACTGAGACTAATGGAAATACTTACTGCTGTGCCCACTGAGATGCAGGTCCAAATTAGCATGCTGGCACCAGAGTCCATAGCTCAGAGTGCTAACAGCAAATTCCGGGGAGAAGAAAGATTTTGTGTGAGCAATTGAGCTAATCATCCCCGACCCCACTCATTAACATACTACCCATGCCGCCACCTCTCCATGCTCCCTTCTGCTCGATGTGAACAGCTTTTCACAGCTTCTTTTCCATCTGCTGAAATAAACAATAGCCTTTGTAACCAATGAAAAAAACAGCAGCAGGTGAAGAACTATTTTTAGGCATGCTGAAAGCTTAATGTTGGTTACTGTATTTCTACACCTAAAACACCCAAGATATGAGGCTGAAAAAGATTGACTTTTTGCCTGCTTCTGAGCTCATCAATATCGACTGTCTTCCACATTGCTGCTTCCTGCCTGACACTTTCTTCTGTCTCTAGGGTGGACACTGGGGGAGAGCAGTCGGGTTGCCTCCCTTTGTGGTATCTCTTTCAGTTCACCTGATGGCATTTTATAACGATTACTGCTCTTCTTTTCTTCCACCTCTCTCTTTAACATCACATCGATGGGATTGGGATCATTTGCTTATGTATTTCGATGTGCATGTGGTCCATGGTTCATGTCCTTTCTGTGATGCCCTGATAGATGCACCTAGTGTGCTTACCCTATCTTACTGAGAACTTAAGTGTTAGTTGGTCTTACACATTATCTCATTTATTTTGCAGAATAAATCTGTCAGGTGGGGATCTTATTCACTTTACAAAGGAAGAATGAGAATGAGAATGAAGTCTCAGAGAGTTGAGGAGCCTGCATGGCCAACCTAGCTAGCCCCAGCAGAACATGAATCTGAACACAGCTTCTCATTCAAGACCTCACTCTTCCTGCCACCTGTCTTAGTGATTTCATTTCAAACTGTTCTTGACTGCGGGGGCAGACCTCCATTTTTCTTTTGATGTTTCCTCTAGCTCTTTGATTCTATCATTAAGTAAATCTACTTTGAGTACAGTTTTCCTTTTTTTGAAATGCTACAGTAATGACCAGTAATAGCTAGGATATCAAATACCTGTCATTTTTCCTTTTCTAATTGAGACAAATCCACTATGTTTCCCACTGACTTTCTCTCTACCACTGGATTGCCTTGTTTAATTGCCCCCATGGTTGCTTTAAGGCTATGCTACTGAATCTTAAAAGAGTCGTGGTTGTTGGCCCTTGGGTTGTTCTGATGGATTGTGCTAATTTGCATGTTGCTTCTTTGTCTAGACTCTGTTTGATTGCTAGTTGCTTCCTCATGTTTCTTTTTGAAATCCAGGGACTTATTCTGAGATGTCACCTACCAAAGGTCCTTAAGGTCCCCTTGGCTAATATTGTGCTAATTCATTGTTTGGGAAAAAAAGAATCCTCCATCTGTATTCTGTTCCAATGTGCTGCTTTTATCCTCACTTGCTCCAGGCTGAGTTATCTAAAACAGACCCTAGGGAGCAGCCCAGGGAGGGACTCAGCCTGAGGATGCATAGAGACCTGGCTGGGTCCTTCGGCACCCTCAGCTCCCAAAGAGCATCTGTCCTGCAATTCTGCTTTCTCTGAGACCCAGGTGATGTCTTGAGAACCTGCAGAGGGCAAAAAAGAGAGTGATTCCAGGGCTTGCCCATGGCCAGAGCTTGGGAGAGGACACGCAAGTGTCCTCTGAGAACCATAGGAAAACATCGACGACTCAGAAGACTTTCCTCCTGTCTACCATATCTGTCCACCAGTCATCTATAAGTGTGTTTATGTCAATTAGAGTTCATCAGTTATTAGCAACAGAAATGGACTCTCATTAATTGAAGCAAGAAAGGAATTAATTGGAAGCGGCAAGGCAGCTTGCTGAAATGAAGATGAAACTGAGCAACCAGCTGCTCAAAGAGGGGATCAGGGAGGCTCTGGGAAGCGGTAACCAGTGAACGGTCCTTTCCTGGCATGCCCTTGGGACACTTCAGCCTTTGTCCTCTCATCACCTGACTCAACTCGAATTAGAGCGAGGCTGAATGGCCTGGCTGTGTCATGGGCCACCTTTAGGCATGCCTTGATTGATAGTTCCACTAAGCCTCCCAAAGAGAAATGTTGGTGCTCATCCAGATGAAGGGCAAATTATGGAGAGGCAAGCAAAACCGACATGTGTCCCCTACAAAATGGGTTGATCCCAGGCCTCATCCACTCTATAGAAAGCACTTCACAGCTGCCCACCCGATGCATCCCAGGGCCCTTCAGAACCAGCCATAAAGTGGCCCCTGGAGAGGAAGAGATTCAGAGTCCAGACACCATCAGGTGAGGCAAGCACCAGCTTGGAAACGACAATGCACAGTGACTGGGAGACTTTGGGCAGGTAGGTAGAGCCTGTTCTGGCAGGTCAGTGGTACCAGGTAATGAAAATACTACAAGAAGGAACCTTGAAAGAAAACCGTGTGTAGGGGCCCTTGGGATGGTGGTCATTCATGGAGGGGTGGCAGCAGGTGTGAGGGGCTGAGATTTAGCACCCAAATGCCCATTATGCAAGTGAAAATTTGGTATTGGAAGTCCGGTGTTCTCTCAAGAGGGTCTGACCCTACCGCATTTGTGGGGTGAAACCTGCTTTTCAAGAGTAGCCCTAGGCAAGTTTGCCAAATTACGGAAATGCATTTTCATTTGCAAAACCTTTTCCCCGTCCTTGGTGATGGGTGTCTCCTTAAAGTGTAGAGTACAGTACAGGATACGTTTTTTGTTCTCCCTCCTCTAATATGCATTCAAAACCTGGGCTCTGATACTTCCTTCATATTGTGGTGTGGGTAAAGGAGAATAGTTTAGTGAGGGAATATGCACATTTTTTTTCCACTGGGAGTAGAGCCCAAGTGCAGTGTTGAATCTCCAGCTGATGAAATTTCCTTAGTCAGGATGTACGGGACAGTAGGTTTCTTGAGTTTATTTCATGGGGTGTAAATTGCACCCGGGATTTCAGCTAATGATTTTGATACCGTTTCTTTTTTTTTTTTTTGACGGAGTCTTACTCTGTCGCCCAAGCTGGAGTGCAGTGGCATGATCTCGGCTCACTGCAAGCTCTGCCTTCTGGGTTCACACCATTCTCCTGCCTCAGCCTCCCGAGTAGCTGGGACTACAGGTGGTCGCCACCACGCCCGGCTAATTGTTTTGTATTTTTAGTAGAGACAGAGTTTCACCGTATTAGCCAGGATGGTCTCGATCTCCTGACCTCGTGATCCGCCCGCCTCACCTCCCAAAGTGCTGAGATTACAGGTGTGAGTCACCACACCCGGGGATGCCATTTCTTAAGAGAAGATGTGAGAAGAGATAGCAGGAGAGGAGTTAAGAATAATTCTCATCCACTATATATAAAGTCTAATGACCCCAGGTGTTGGAAATTTTCATCATCATGTTGTAGGTTATAAATACAAAACCCTCCTTGTATCTCAATTGCTATAGTCCTCATATAATTTCAATGTTCTTAGCTAGCATCAGGTGTGATGGAGCCAACTCATACTGGCTTGCAAGAGTTGTGCACATCTTGGCGTTCAGTGACATCGTATTGGTAGCTGAGAACTGGTGGGACTATTTATAATATAGAAATTGGAAACCCTATAAATCAGGATTTTTTTCCCCCTAGAGTTGATTGTTAAACATTTATCTGCATATCACTGGATGTAATTCATTTCAAAGTAACAGGGTTACATAGCTAATGCTTTCCTTTCATGGAGGATAACATATTTTAATATGTAGTACTGATGAGCGTATAAATAGATAGTTAAAATTTCCAAAGCATCTTTGCAGTCAATCTTTGATATTAGCTTATTTATCTTAAAGAAAGGGGAAAGAAAAAGAAAAGGAATAGAAAGGAAAATGCGGTTTTCTGATTGCAACAGAAATAAATCCTGAAATGATGGTGAATTAGAAGAGCCGAGAGTACTCGCCAAGGCCTTTTGAAGCTGCTGCTGCTGTCCAGCCTTTTCTTGCCTCGTCCTCTCTTCTCGTCTCTGTTACTGGAAAGAATTACAAGGGTCAGTGACCTGTTAAATGTAGTGACTTCAGGACAGCATATGCTTCATTCATGGATTTTGGCCTCACTACACAGGTTAGCTGAGGCACGTTATCACTTGGCAGGAAAAAACCTACTGTAATTGCAAGCACATTTTCAATAGAGGAAGAGTTTGCAAATTAAAAAAGATGTTTGGAACAGTGAATATAGAGGTGAGGAGTTATTCTGGGGCACAGTGTACTATTCAGAGAAATGTCTATTAGCTTTTTGTATTTGAATCAGAGAGAAACAATGTGTCAGGTCATAGATAATCAGAGCACATATGTAGAGGAAGTTTACCATATATCTGTAATAACTTGCTTTTGTTATCATAATGACTATTATGCATATGCTTAGAAGTTCCAATGCAAAACTAAAGATTATTTTTAAAAAGAATTCTTTGGAAAACTAGATATTCTAAAACATCGAAGTCATTTGACATCTCTGAGGTGAAGTAATACAAAGGAAAAGGAGAACTGCAGTAGCTACAGTGACTTTAGACAGCTTCAATTCGGCACTTCCAAGTGGTACAAAAAGCATACAGTTATTTCAAGCACCCAAAACCTCTGCAAAGAGAAAGCTCTAAATAGTCAGAATGCAGAACAACTTAAGTGTTACTCCAGGAATAGTATATGCTTTGAGTTAAATACAAGACAATTAATTTGCACAATGGATAGATGATTCAAAATAATGGAGCTAATTACTTTGAACTCGTAGCTTACATAATGCAGTTGCTTTTATTGAGCATCTACTAGGTACCACATACTGCGCTAGACTCCTGGGATGCAAACATGATCCTGGTACAGTCCCGTATCTAGGTTAATGGGAAAGCAACAGCATCAATAAACAGAAAGAGAAAAACACAAACATAAGAATGAAGAAGAATTCAGTGCCTCCCCAGTACACTAAAATGACAACACTAAATTTTATGGAGCACTTAATACATTTCTAACTGTGGCTGGCTCCTTTATTTTTTTTTAGTATAAAAAGGCTAATGATAGGCTAATGATGTAAAAGTGTATATTCCTATTTCTTTAGTTGTTTTCTCCTTATAAATGTGCATCATGTCCTTTGTGGAACAGTTAGAACCTTTAGAGAAATAAAAAGAAAGTAAGTCACTTGTAATCTCCCGAATCACAAATGATTATTTTTAACCATTTCCCTCATAATATTATTCACATGTATATGCAAATATGTCATAGATTTCAAGTATATTTACATATACAATTTTATACTCTGCCTTTTCCCTTAAAATTCTTATGAGGATCTCTGCATGTCATCACATATCATACAAAAATTGCTTTTCAATCATTGACTGACAGTTCATCATCCAGATATATTGTAATTCATTGAACATTTATTCTGTTGTCAGACTTTGAAATTGTTTCCAATTTATTGCTAATATAAGTTATAGATATCTTGGATGTGGATATCCACAACTGTCTTTATATAAAAACCTTTGTGCACATTTCTGAATACATCTTTACCATATGTTTTCAGGAAAAGAATTACTGAATTGAACAATTACGATATTTGTAATAGTTTTTGATATCTATTTCCAGATTGCATTCTACAAGCATTTCTGGGTTTATATTCCCACCTGCAATGATGTGAATATTCTCAAAATGTATGTTCTAATATTAGTGTAATGAATTCAAGTGGGGAAGTTGAATTCTGAAAATGATGTCAACTGATTAGTTTTCACCCAGGTGAAATAGTTTGCCCTTGCTGTTCCCTCGGGCCTGACTTGTTCTTTTCCTAGATTGCTGCTCCCTGGTTACATTCGGCTCTCTCCTCCCACGTCACCTCCTTAGGCCATCCCGGAACCCTCTGACCTCTTCTTACCCTGTTTGTATGTATGTATGTATGTATTTGTATGTATGTATGTTTGTACGTATGTTTGTATGTATGTATGTACCCTCTGACCTCTTCTTACCCTGTAGGTATGTATATATTTATTTATTTATTTTGAGACCGCGTCTTGCTCTGTCACCCAGGCTGGAGTGCAGTGGTGCAATCTTGGCTCACTGCAACCTACTCCTCCTGGGTTCAAGCGATTCTCCTGCCTCAGCCTCCCAAGTAGCTGGGACTATGGGCGTGTGCCACCACGCCCAGCTAAGTTTTGTATTTTTAGTAGAGACGGGTTTTCACCATGTTGGCCAGGATGATCTCGATCTCTTGACCTTGTGATCCACCCACCTTGGCCTCCCAAAGTGCTGGGATTACAGGTGTGAGCCACCATGCGTGGTCACTCTGTTTTATTTTTCTTTTTACTACTAGCATTGCTTGATATTAAATATTTATTATTTGCTTTTCTATTGTCTCTGGCCTCCTGCATGTAAGTTCCATGAGGCAGGGAGCTTGTCTGGTTCACCGTGGACCCTGAGGACCTGGCCTAGGCCTGGCACTGAGTGTGCGTTCAGTAAACGGATGTCAGAAGGTTGTGCCAATAACACATGGTCAAAAATACTTGTAGAGTTTGGTTGCTTTTGCTTTTATATTGTTGATTTTTATTCCTGTGGAGAGCCTGAGTGTAATGTTGTGTAACGAGCATCTGTCAGATGTTTAGTTCATCCTATTAGTAACTCAGAGATGGCTGGCTCAAGCCTTTTTCTCCATAAGTTCTGTCAACTGCACAACTGCATACACAAGCATAATGTACTTGGTCAGCATCAGCAAAATACGACTGCAAATTTATGGTTGTTTGACTTATCGGTTTTGATGTTTGGGATTCTGCATTAAACAGATATAACATTATGTATTTTTGCATTGCAAGCCATCTGTGTTTACAATGCTTTTCCAAATCATTTTTGGCGATTTTATTATTTATTACATATTTTTTTTTCTTGGCAATCCAAGCAATATGCTAGTCTGTGCTTGTTGGGACTTGTTTAGTCATTACTACTTCTTGTAATGACGCCTTAAAATTAGAAGTGGAAAATAATCACACTCGGGACAGGATTACCGGGTGCATAACCTCTGGTTTTATTTACTTGGTGCAGCTTTCATAGAAGGCATGGAAAAGAGAGAAATACAGAGAGGGAGCTGCCAAAAGTTAGATCCGGGCAGCAACAGGAAAAAGATTAGAATCCACATTGTGAGGGAACTGGTCCACCCCCTGGTCTCCCGGCAAAGTGGCTGAAGGAATAGATTCTCCCAGACAATTCGTTTCTGGTTGATTTCGTTGGGGAGAACTAGACCTCTTTTCCCAACTGTGGCTCTCAGGACTGTGTGCATACAGTTGTTTGTGTCTGCTCTGCTCGCACTTGACACCTGGGCTCAGGAATGCTCCTGATGGCTTCCTCTGCATTCTAAAAGGAGCTCTGCAGAGTGAGGACTGACAGCTCCTTCATCATGGTTCTCCTCAGTGCCTTGCACAGGACTTGGCAGAAGGTCAGGAAATACTTTACTGAGTGGATGAATGAAAGAAGCTCAAAGTGAAACTGTTCCATGAGGCCAGATTAGGTTAATTCTCCACCAGCTTTTATACAGGGTGACCATGTTCCTGATTCATCTCCTTGTAATTATTAATAGCACCCATTTTGCTCTAAAGGTGACCTGATTTGAAGGATAAATTACAGTCATCCTACATTTCAGGTACTATTGACAGATTGGTGAACATATTTGCAGTAGCTAAAAGAATGTGCGACTCAGTTTGGGCAAAATGCATGGCCTATTTCTAGGGTTCATAAGAACTTCAGTTGTCCCAGAAGGGCAGATTGAGAGGGATCTACAATGTTGTTTAGCACAAGTTTGATCCTGTTTACCTATTAACTATGACTTGCTACGTGAGTAGCAAATATCCTGGGCTTCTTGCTTATTCGATATCCAATACAAAATGCTTTAACAATTTTCCTGGGCCAGATGCATGTCTACAATCCCAGCACTTTGGAAGGCTGAAGCAGGAGGATCCCTTGAGGCTAGGAGTTTGAGACTAGCCTGAGCAACATAGCAAGACCCAATTTCTTAGAAAAAAATACAAATAAAAACAATTAACCGGGTGTGGTGGTGTGTACCTATAGTCCCAGATACTCAGGAAGCTTAGGCAGGATGATTGCTTGGGCCCAGGAGTTTGATCATGCCATTGTACTCCAGCCTGGGTGAAGGAGTGAGACCCTGTCTCTTAAAATTTTTTTTTTCTACTAAAGGCACTAATGCCATGGCTTCTTCAACTCGGATTCAATGGACTAGTGCCATCCTAAGGGTCTGGATTTAGCTCCATTTGTGTCAACAAACATCTTGCAGATGTCAACAGTTACTGACTGCTCATCTTTACTTCATAAAGCAATATTTACAGCTGATGGGTTGTGCAGTATTGTGATAGAAATACCCATTGCAGTTTAAAGATTAGAGCCATAAATTCAGCATAAACATCTCTGTAGTCATTCCTGATGATCTAAGGAATGGTCCATTCATCTTCTCCTAATTGTCAGGATGAAAGAGCCTTAGAAACCTGCAGCTGTAACTCTCAGGTGACCCTTGAGTCTGGGAGCATCTATACCTATCAGAATACTGAAAAATAAACTCTCTTCAAAAATCCCAGCACTTTGGGAGGCTGAGGCGGGCAGATCACCTGAGGTCAGGAGGTGGAGACCAGCTTGGTCAACATGGCAAAACCCTGTCTCTACTAAAAATATGAAAATTAGCTGGGTGTGGTGGTAGGTGCCTTCTGTGTAGCTGGGATTACAGGAGGCTGAGGTAGGAGAATTGCTTGAACCCGGGAGGCGGAGGTTGCAGTGAGCTGAGATCACGCCACTGCACTCCAGCCTGGGAGACGAAGTGAGACTCCAGCTCAAAAAAAAAAAAAAAAAAAGAGAAAGCAAGACAATCATTATACTTGATGGATGGAGGGTATTTAAGCAAAGTACAGTGACCATGCTTGAGGGGATGGATACCCCATTTTCCATGATGTGGTTATCACACATTGCATGCCTGTATCAAAACATCTCATGTACCTCATAAATATATACAACTCCTAGGTATCCACAAAAATTAAAAATTAATAAAAGTGTAGTGATCAGTGACATTTGGGAAACTTGGGGGCAGGTGCAGGGCTGATCCCTGGGCTGGCATTGTCTGGGTGTTCACTAGTCTGCGTCATGAACAGTACAGAGGGTGTGCTCACAGCTGTGCAAGCCAGTGAGGCATTTGCTGAGTGTCTGCTTGGTGCAAAGCACTGAAGTGGCAATGAGGGGCATTCGCGTGGTTCTTACCCTTCAAGGTTCTTTGAGACAGCATTAGGCAACCATCATCTGGGAAGGTAAGAAGATAATTGACTCTGAGAAACTAAAAAGAAAATCACAAAATGAAGGGGCTGCTTTGGAGCATAAACAAGGAAAGAAAATGATACAGAGACAAAATGTAAGAAAATGGCTAAGTATGGCAAAAATGATGCTCCATGCATTGTGATAACATAAGTCAACATTTACTCATGCCCAGTTCTTTTCCGGGCTGTTAGGCACTTTCCATGGATTTAAACTTAATCCTGGCAACTCTACCAGGTAGGCATTTTTACTATCATGATCATCATCTCCATGATACCAGTGAGGAAACTGAGGTACAGGTAGCCTAAGTAACCTACCCAAGGTTTGACAGCTAGAAAGTCGCAGAGCTGGGACGGAAGACCAGGCAGACCTGTTTCAGGGCCTGTGCTCCTATCTGCTATGCAGCTTCCTCTCCCAGTTCAAGACTGGGCAGGGATTATCCTGCTAATCAATGAAGTCCATGCGCTAATTCTAAGGGTATAATGCTTTCCAAACTATAAGACTTCTTCACAAACATCTCCTCTGATTCAGGCAGACAGCTTAAGATAGGTGTCATCACGGTATTCACTGGGAAACTGAGGCCCATAAAGGATATAACTTGCCTAAGACCACATAGGTAGTAACTCTTGAGACCACCACACTATTCAAATTCCTTATTATTATTATTATTATTATTATTTTTGAGACAGGGGCTCACTCTCACCCAGGCTGGAGTGCAGTGGCGTGATCTTGGTTCACTGCAACCTCTACTTCCCGGGCTCAAGGGATCCTTCCACCTCAGCCTCCTGAGTAGGTGGGACTAAAGGTGAATGCCATGACGCCTGGGTAATTTCTGTATATTTTTGTAGAGATGGGGTTTCACCATCTCTGTGCCTGACCCCTTATTATTATTTTTTAAGCTTCCATATTCTATGTGCTTCCCCGGCCCTCCATGGCCTCAAGTAATATGAAAGTAATGCTCTCACTACACTGGATCCTACTCAGGCCACTACTGGAATATTTTGTTCAATTGTTGGTTCTCTGCATTTATAGGGGATGTTTATACTCTAGAGAAGATTTGGTGTGATGTAGGGAGAAGCTGGATTTTATTGCAAATATCTGCTGAGGAAGTCCAAAAGTTCTGTCTGCAGAGGAGCCATATGGCTTGGGCAATTATTACACAATCTCCTTACGGGAAGGGCAGTGGTTCACTCAAGGCCCCGCCACTTCCGTGGCTCACCTGGCTTCAGGGAAGGGCTTCTCTCATTCCTCTTTGGTCAGGAGCCGGGGGTCAGCCAGACTGCCCTGGTCATGTTTTTCTGCCATGTGTTGTAGCTTCTGGAGTCACTGACCTTGTCAGACCTTGACGTTTATGCCCAACAGGCCACAATCTAAACCATTTCACTTTGCTTTTTTTCCCATAGTGTTTTCAGCGGGCGTCTGTCACTGCAGGGGGAATTGATGCCTCTTTGCAAAACTTTGTACAAACTCTGTCAAAGTGGCTTTCTCATTATTAGAGAAGAAGTGCATTTCCTCAGGTGAATTGTTTCTCAGGTAAAAATGAAAATAATTTTTGGGATTTAAAAAGCAGAATTTAAGGAAATATTAGTGATTTCTCTAAAAGCTACAGCAAAATGTCTTAGGTACTTTTCCCCTTTGAGTGAAACCTTATTCCCAATACTAGGAAAATCAATTTAAAGACAAGTTAATAATTTAGCAGTATTTCAGTATAAGGTAATAGACTATATTTAATGTAATAAAAATATTAAAAGTGATAGAAGTGAGACTTTTATAATCATATTTCTTCACTATTTCTTGCTGCTTCTTCCACAGGTGTGTTCCTTGTTTCTCCCTTCTCTGATTACTTTCTCTCTCTTTCCAATCCTGACACCCTAACATTGTATCTCGGAATGTGGAAGGTTGGCCAGACCTCCAGGGTCTTTTGATTTCACGGGGCATGCCATAAAAATCAGTATTCCACCAGAGGGAGCTGAGAAGTAAAGAGGAGACCAACCTGCTTTCCTCACTGAAATGCAGGATTTTATATTATTTCCCAACTTCCATTAAAAGAGAAATTTAAATGTCCCAGAGGGTTGTCTTCACGTTTTTCCTTTTTGATTTTTATTTCTTTTCTTGGAAGTCTATTCATTTAGCATATATCTACCTGCTTCATTTTTCCCAGTGTGAAGGTTGCAGTATTGCTAATGGATTAGAGGACCAACATCGTAGTTCTCTACTTCCCTGTCTAGAAAGGTCATTTGTTTTAAAAAGTCCCTGGAGTCATAGATCTGGGGTATGAAATTAACTAGGTGGACAAGTGTGTGTGGGGGCGGGGAGGGAAAATTCTTCTAGATTACCCATATAACTTGAAATTATTGCTCTTTTGCATCTGTGTAAAAAATTGTACTCTTCGGGAGCTTTTCCTGCCATAAACTCTACTTTGTCATATCCCCACTTCTTCAAAATCTGTCATGTCTGATTTTGTTTTCTTCTCCACCCCTAAGTCCTGATGACACTGGTTTCAATGTAACATCCTATGAAATACCCATCCAACTCTCCAGCCTCATTGTGGCTGTGTCCCCTCAGCTGCATCTAACCTCACCCCCACTCCAGTTCAGTCAGCCTTGCTCACGACTGCGTGTTGGACAAAGTGATCCCTAGAATTGTTGACTTCTGAAATTTCTGTTTGCAGTGTCTTGTCCATACCATTACCATGCATCCTCCAGCTCCTGGCTCATTTATTCCTCCTGCATCTGTCCTTCAACTTCAACAAGACCTCTAGGGCCTTTAAGGCTTTATTTTCTCCCACCTAGCCCCTCCCAGACCCAAGACAACTCTTTTCCACCTTCTCCTCCTGCTTGCTAGTTGAAGCCGTGTGCTCCATTAAGCCAATCTCTTGCCCATACTCTCAGCTCCCTTACCCCTTTGGACATTCTGCTGCACCTACTCAGCAGAACCACAACTCAGTGCTGTTCAGGTGTCGACCTTTTCTATCCAAAACCGTGGAGCTCTGCCAGAGAAAACCACCCATCCATGACACTGGTGCTGCTATATATTCATGGTCTCCAACTTCCTCTGGGTCCTCAGCACACTGTCCAGCAATCCATTCATGGCTCCAGTGAACCCTCTGCCACTTACTTCCTGACGTTGCCTCAATTTTATTGTGCACACATTGGTCTGAGAAGATGTCAACCTTGGACGTGTAGAACATGTTTTGATATCCTTCTCTTTCTTTCCTGGTGTACCATGATTGAGAAGAAGTTCGGTAAAGCTAAACTGATTTGAAATATTTTTTGATTCCAGGAATTATCACAGATATTTGGAATAGTCTCACATAGGCAAACTCCTCATACCACATGAGTAGAGAGAAAGGTATTTCTGTGACAGCTTTTTTACAGGTTGTACTGAGCTACTTTTCTCCTCCCGTATCATCCGATGATAATGTTTTGCTCACTACTCAGATATCTTTAAATAATTTGGCACATTTCTATATTAATCCTTTCAACAAAGCTATGACTTCGTGAGTGGGAAGTATTGCATTGTAATATAATCCTGAAATATGCAAATCAGAGCTGAGAACTGAGGAGGCGAAGGCTTGCCACGATAGAGCTGAAATTGTGTTGACCTTACTTCACGAAAGCACACTTGGGCCGATATTAGCCTTTTATAGTTATTTTTGTTTTGTCTTGTAACCTTTTAAATTAGCCTCCTCAAGGTGCTATAACTTCAGTGGTGAAGTAGCAGAACAAGTACTCCTGTAAGCTGTGAAAAGAAATCAGTATTTGGGGCTATGGGGGAAGGACTTCTGCTGATGTTTCTCGTTCTCAGTACAATTTTTCTTCAAGGGCTCTTTCATAAATATATGCTCGTAATTAAGATCCAAGTTCAAATGGAGGGATGTCCCTTGGAGGACAAAGCCAGAGCTTGCATTCTGGGTTATTTAATCAGTGAAAATGTGCAAATCCTATGAGCTCCTAAGTCCGACATTGGATCATCATTCAAGGGCCTGCCCTTGGGTTCTTTGCTGTGTCCTGGCCGATATTTGCTCCTATCTTGACTTCCTGGCCCAGTCCTTTGGTGGCCAACTGCTTGATGTCTGTGAGGATTGGGTCTGAAGCCCCAGTCTTATCTGAGCGTTGCTCTTAGCCATTTTTCCAGATGCAAATAGAAACCCTCAAAAGCTTAGTTTTATAATGCATTTAGGAATCATTATTTTTATTCTTTGTGGAATGTCCTTGAGTGTTTCAACAAGAGATTTCAAAATATTTAAAATGGTTGGAGGAAGCCGGGAGTGGTGGCTTATGCTTGTAATCCCAGCACTTTGGGAGGCCGAGGTGGGCAGATCAATTGAAGTCAGGAGTTCAAGACCAGCCTGGCCAACATGGCAAAACCCTGTCCTACTAAAAATACAAAAGTTAGCCAGGTGTGGTGATGGACACCTGTAATCCCAGCTACTCAGGAGGCTGAGGCAGGAGAATCGCGTGAACCCAGGAGGTGGAGGTTGCAGTGAGCCGAGATCTCACCTCTGCACTCCAACCTGGGCGACAGAGTGAGACTGCATCTCAAAAACAAACAAACGAACAAATAAAACGGTTGGAGGGAAAACAGTCTAAAATAATTTGTGCTTATGATAAAAAAAACCCTACTTTCTCATTTCTAAAAGCTGGTTTCCCATAGCTTTGTCTGGTTTCTAAATGCTTTTCTTTGAGTCCACATGGTATGGTCATAGAGAGGTATGTTGGTATCACCTGAAGGGAGTGTTCAGAGTATAAACCTAACCTCACTCCCAGACACTGCCATTCAGGAAACTGGGGAGTCACATTTATAGGAATTCCCCAGGGGCTCTGCATCAGGTGGTCACAGACACTGAGAAACCGATTGGATTCAAGCAGCAGAGCAGAAGCCTGGAGACCTGGTCTTGAGGCTTTTGGTGTTTTTGGATTAGGAACCTAATTTATTTGGAATTTATTTTCTTAATCTGTGAGGTGGGTTTTAACTGATATAGTTTTGTAGATTGCTTCATAGTTTGTCCCAAAGAAATGACTGTATGTCTTAGTAGTGAAAGGATATAATTCTAAGTAATATTTTTATTTTGGACTTTTGGCTATAGATTTAGCAGGTCCCAGTAGATAAACGAGTCCTGCACTTAATCAATTTATTTAAATAATTAGAACAGAAAATATCCCCATGTCTTCTGGTTGGAATTAAATTCATATAGTGAGGGAAGATACCCTTTTTAGGTCTCTCTTTCTGCCCTTCCACTCAGGCACACTGCATGTCAAAATGTGCAGGTTGAAAAGGAGATTTGTGCACCAAGCGAATGTTTTTCATACGGGTATTCAGTTGTCCCACACCATTTGTTGAAAAGAGTATTCTTTCCCCATAAATTACTTTGGCACCTTTGCCGAAAATCATGCATTTGTGTCTATTTCTGGACTCTCTTCTCTACTCATCTATTTTGTCCGCCTTTAGGGGAATACTATACTTCTTCGATTACCGTAGGTAATCTGTACTAGACTACAATTATGAAATTAGACAGTTTAAGTCTCCTTAACTCATTCTTTTAAAAAATGGTTTGTTCTTTTAGGTTCTTTATGTGGTTCCACATAAATTTTAGACTGTCTATAAAATATTTTTTCAATCTCTATAAAAAAGCCTGCTAGGATTGTGACTAGGATTGCATGAAATCTATAAATCAGTTGGGGAAGAATTGATACATAAACCACTGTAATTTTTTCCCTCTCTCGTATTAGCTTTGGTTTTAAAGGATTGTTCACAATTTAAGGAAGAAGAATCCTCATTAGCTCTGAATAGAACATAGGTAATGAATTCAAATTTCCACTAATATGTTTTATGTGGCATCTATTCCAATTATTTCCATGGTAATAGGAACATTAAATAATTTTCTTAAAGCAACTTAGTAATTTTTGAAATGAACCAAATTAGGTAAAAGGTACAAATAAAACATGATGGTATTTCCATATTAACAAAAGGCCAAATGCCTCCATGTCTGTATAAAATAATTAAGAGGATGATGTTCAAGGCTGCTTTTTCCTTAGAGCAGTGGTAAATATTTAACACTCGACTCTCCAGCAAAAAGAAAAAAAATGTACTTGATTTGTAGTCTTTGCCAATTTCTATGTTGCAAATATGCCCAATACAGCTAATTTCAGGCTACCAAGGTGATGTCTCTGAATGCAGAGTTGGGAAGAGATACACACTAGAGCACCATTATATAGAATTTCCATCATATAGCTACAATAGATGCCAATAATTTCAAGAGTGTGGATGATAAACTGCAGTAAAATATTTAGGAAGAGATGGGTTTTGAGTATGTATTACCTTTGCTTTTAGTATAATTTAATTTTAAGTGCTCACTTTAACTTCTATAATGTCTGCATTTAACCACAGCTCACAAAATTCCTGAAAATTGGCTCACAATAGGCAATGAACCAACTTCAGCACACCACTGTGGACCAAGAGTGAAGACTAAAGCATATTTAATATCAAACTAAACTAATAGTTAATTGTCAAAACGGAATGAAAGGAAGCTTGTTATGTTTTGTAACTTTAAATACCCCATTCAACAATTCTAAACTGATGGGGTTGGGTAGATATTGTATTACCATTTTATGAACTAAATTATTGCTGACAGACGTGAGTATGTGTGTGTGTGCTGAGGGGATGGGAGTGGGTTGGGGAAGACCAGCTGGAACTTTTCCTTAGTTAGAGTGGGATGGGTGAGATAACAGATGGACCCAAACCTGTAATGGTTCCTCACAGAAGTTTCTCACTTGAAGAGTGGCAGTCCAGAGCAGTTCCAGGTGATCATGGCTGATTTTTGTTTTATTTTTATTTTTTGGAGAGTGTCAGCTCCACTCAGTCATTTCAGGGATCAAATTAGAGAAAGCTCTGCAACTTTATTCAAGATCACACTGGGGTTTCATTCTGGTCAGTGGGAAGGAGAATGACCAAGAAGGAGCCAGTCAGGGAGGTTTGTATGGCCAGGCCTGGATCTGGTACCTGTGCCTTCCTCTTCCATTCCATTGATTACCTCAGTCATGTGACCACACCCAACTGCAAAGGAGTCTGGTAAATGTAGTCTATAGCTGTGCCTAAGTAGAGGGGGAAAACTGGTTTGGGGGAACAAGTTCATACCTTGTTAGCTGTATTGATGCAACATGACTTAGGGACATTTCAAGTCTCATGATTCAAGTCTCATGATTTCAAGGAACTTGAAATTTAGTTAAGTCTTATTGTTAGTGAACTATGCTTTTGGACAAGCCCCATCCTCTCTCTGGACCTAGTCAGTAAGACGCAGGACTTGCACCAGGTCCTTCCTAGCTTTGGGACTCTACTCATTCACTCTGTCTTTCCCTCCTCAGCATTTCCTGTTTCCCCATCTATCCTGTCTTCTCGAGGGTACCTTCTGTTCACCCCTTGGTCCAGATAGGACTTTTCGCGCCAGTGGAACACTATCTTCCCTATGACTTGGCACCTCTGTGCCACTGGCTTGGCTTGCAACCAGGGCGGGGAGCACAGGGGTGCTTCTGACTCCGGGATTCTGAGGGACTGAGCCCAGCCATCGGATGTGGGGAGAACTGTGCATTGGGCAGCTCAGGAGTTTGTTGGGAAGCTGTTCTCATTTTGCTTCAGTCAGGAAAATGCTGAGTCCGATATGCTGGTACAAACGGTTTGCACCAGCAAACAATGCCTTGGAGGAGTTACAGTGTGCCACGGGAGAACGTGGCCTCTGAAGAAGATGGCCTGGGTTCAAATCCTGGTTCTGTCTTTTTTGAGTTTGTAACCATGGCCAAATTACTTAACTTTTTTGTACCTCAGTTTCTTACTCTGTAAAACGTCAACTAAAATAACAATATAAAAAAAAATATATAGGAGGGGGAGCCAAGATGGCCGAATAGGAACAGCTCCGGTCTCCAGCTCCCAGCCCGAGCGACACAGAAGACTGGTGATTTCTGCATTTCTGCTTGAGGTACCGGTTTCATCTCACTGGGGAGTGCCAAACAGTGGGTGCAGGACAGTCTGTGAAGCGCACTGTGTGCGAGCCGAAGCAGGGCGAGGCACTGCCTCACTCGGGAAGCGCAAGGGGTCAGGGAGTTCCCTTTCCTAGTCAAAGAAAGGGGTAACAGACGGCACCTGGAAAATCGGGTCAGTCCCACCCCAATACTGCGCTTTTCCAACGGGCCTGGAAAACGGCACACTAGGAGATTGTATCCCGCACCTGGCTCGGAGGGTCCTATGCCCACGGAGTCTCGCTGATTGCTAGCACAGCAGTCTGAGATCAAGCTGCAAGGCGGCAGCGAGGCTGGGGGAGGGGCGCCCGCCATTACCCAGGCTTGCTTAGGTAAACAAAGCAGCCAGGAAGCTCGAACTGGGTGGAGCCCACCACAGCTCAAGGAGGCCTGTCTGCCTCTGTAGGCTCCACCTCTGGGGGCAGGGCACAGACAAACAAAAAGTCAGCAGGAATCTCCAGAGACTTAAACGTCCCTGTCTGACTGACAGCTTTGAAGAGAGTAGTGGTTCTCCCAGCACGCAGCTGGAGATCTGAGAACGGACAGACTGCCTCCTAAAGTGGGTCCCTCACCCCTGAGCAGCCTAACTGGGAGGCACCCCCCCAGAAGGGAAAGACTGACACCTCACTGGGCCAGATACTCCTCTGAGACAAAACTTCCAGAGGAACTATCAGACAGCTGAATTGGTGGTCTCACGAAAATCCGCTGTTCTGCAGCCACCGCTGCTGACACCCAGCCAAACAGGGTCTGGAGTGGACCTCTAGTAAACTCCAACAGACCTGCAGCTGAGGGTCCTGTCTGGTAGAAGGAAAACTAACAAACAGAAAGGACATCCACACCAAAAACCCATCTGTACATCACCATCATCAAAGCCCAAAAGTAGATAAAACCGCAAAGATGGGGAAAAAACAGAGCAGAAAAACTGGAAACTCTAAAAAGCAGAGCACCTCTCCTCCTCCAAAGGAACGCAGTTCCTCACCAGCAACGGAACAAAGCTGGATGGAGGATGACTTTGATGAGTTGAGAGAAGAAGGCTTCAGACGATCAAACTACTCTGAGCTACGAGAGGAAATTCAAAACAATAGCAAAGAAGTTAAAAACTTTGAAAAAAAATTAGAAGAATGGATAACTAGAATAACCAATGGAGAGAAGGGCTTAAAGGAGATGGAGGAGCTGAAAGCCAAGTTTCGAGAACTACGTGAAGATTGCAGAAGCCTCAGTAGCAGATGCGATCAACTGGAAGAAAGGGTATCGCAGATGGAAGATGAAATGAATGAAATGAAGTGAGAAGGGAAGTCTAGAGAAAAAAGAATAAAAAGAAATGAACAAAGCCTCCAAGAAATTTGGGACTACGTGAAACGACCAAACCTACGTCTGATTGGTGTACATGAAAATGACGGGGAGAATGGAACCAAGTTGGAAAACACTCTGCAAGATATTATCCAGGAGAACTTCCCCAATCTAGCAAGGCAGGCCAACATTCAGATTCAGGAAATACAGAGAACGCCACAAAGATACTCCTCGAGAAGAGCAACTCCAAGACACATAATTGTCAGATTCACCAAAGTTGAAATGAAGGAAAAAATGTTAAGGGCAGCCAGACAGAAAGGTCGGGTTACCCACAAAGGGAAGCCCATCAGGCTAACAGCTGATCTCTCATCAGAAACTCTACAAGCCAGAAGAGAGTGGGGGCCGATATTCAACATTCTTAAAGAAAAGAATTTTCAACCCAGAATTTCCTATCCAGCCAAACTAAGCTTCATAAGTGAAGGAGAAATAAAATACTTTACAGACAAGCAAACGCTGAGTGATTTTGTCACCACCAGGCCTGCCCTAAAAGAGCTCCTGAAGGAAGCACTAAACATGGAAAGGAACAACCGGTACCAGCCACTGCAAAAACATGCCAAATTGTAAAGACCATCGAGGCTAGGAAGAAACTGCATCAACTAATGAGCAAAATAA
Organism: Hylobates moloch; assembly: GCF_009828535.3. NCBI lineage: Eukaryota > Metazoa > Chordata > Mammalia > Primates > Hylobatidae > Hylobates > Hylobates moloch. The sequence continues at coordinate 12,096,782 of NW_026652276.1, forward strand.
CCAACTAACATCATAATGACAGGATCAGATTCACACATAACAATATTGACGTTAAATGTAAATGGACTAAATGCTCCAATTAAAAGACACAGACTGGCAAACTGGATAAGGAGTCAGGACCCATCAGTGTGCTGTATTCAGGAAACCCATCTCACGTGCAGAGACACACATAGACTCAAAATAAAGGGATGGAGGAAGATCTATCAAGCAAATGGAAAACAAAAAAAGGCAGGGGTTGCAATCCTAGTCTCTGACAAAATAGACTTTAAACCAACAAAGATCAAAAGAGACAAAGAAGGCCAATACATAATGGTAAAGGGATCAATTCAACAAGAAGAGCTAACTATCCTAAATATATATGCACCCAACACAGGAGCACCCAGATTCATAAAGCAAGTCCTGAGTGACCTACAAAGGGACTTAAACTCCCACACAATAATAATGGGAGATTTCAACACCCCACTGTCAGCATTAGACAGATCAACGAGACAGAAAGTTAACAAGGATATCCAGGAATTGAACTCAGCTCTAAACAAAGTGGACCTAATAGACATCTACAGAACTCTCCACCCCAAATCAACAGAATATACATTTTTTTCAGCACCACACCACACCTATTCCAAAATTGACCACATAGTTGGAAGTAAAGCTCTCCTCAGCAAATGTAAAAGAACAGAAATTATAACAAACTGTCTCTCAGACCACAGTGCAATCAAACTAGAACTCAGGATTAAGAAACTCACTCAAAACCGCTCAACTACATCGAAACTGAACAACCTGCTCCTGAATGACTATTGGGTACATAATGAAATGAAGGCAGAAATAAAGATGTTCTTTGAAACCAACGAGAACAAAGACACAACCTACCAGAATCTCTGGGACACATTCAAAGCAGTGTGTAGAGGGAAATTTATAGCACTAAATGCCCACAAGAGAAAACAGGAAAGATCCAAAATTGACACCCTAACATCACAATTAAAAGAACTAGAAAAGCAAGAGCAAACACATTCAAAAGCTAGCAGAAGGCTAGAAATAACTAAAATCAGAGCAGAACTGAAGGAAATAGAGACACAAAAAACCCTTCAAAAAATTAATGAATCCAGGAGCTGGTTTTTTGAGAAGATCAACAAAATTGATAGACCACTAGCAAGACTAATAAAGAAGAAAAGAGAGAAGAATCAAATAGATGCAATAAAAAATGAAAAAGGGGATATCACCACCGATCCCACAGAAATACAATCTACCATCAGAGAATACTACAAACACCTCTATGCAAATAAACTAGAAAATCTAGAAGAAATGGATAAATTCCTCGACGAATACACCCTCCCAAGACTAAATCAGGAAGAAGTCGAATCTCTGAATAGACCAATAACAGGTTCTGAAATTGTGGCAATAATCAATAGCTTACCAACCAAAAAGAGTCCAGGACCTGATGGATTCACAGCTGAATTCTACCAGAGGTACAAGGAGGAACTGGTACCATTCCTTCTGAAACTATTCCAATCGATAGAAAAAGAGGGAATCCTCCCTAACACATTTTATGAAGCCAGCATCATCCTGATACCAAAGCCAGGCAGAGACACAACCAAAAAAGAGAATTTTAGAGCAATATCCTTGATGAACATTGATGCAAAAATCCTCAATAAAATACTGGCAAACCGAATCCAGCAGCACATCAAAAAGCTTATACACCATGATCAAGTGGGCTTCATCCCTGGGATGCAAGGCTGGTTCAACATACGCAAATCAATAAATGTAATCCAGCATATAAACAGAACCAAAGACAAAAACCACATGATTATCTCAATAGATGCAGAAAAGGCTTTTGACAAAATTCAACAACCCTTCATGCTAAAAACTCTCAATAAATTAGGTATTGATGGGACGTATCTCAAAATAATAAGAGCTATATACGACAAACCCACAGCCAATATCATACTGAATGGGCAAAAACTGGAAGCATTCCCTCTGAAAACTGGCACAAGACAGGGATGCCCTCTCTCACCGCTCCTATTCAACATAGTGCTGGAAGTTCTGGCCAGAGCAATCAGGCAGGAGAAGGAAATAAAGGGTATTCAATTAGGAAAAGAGGAAGTCAAACTGTCCCTGTTTGCAGATGACATGATTGTATATCTAGAAAATCCCATTGTCTCAGCCCAAAATCTCCTTAAGCTGATTAGCAACTTCAGCAAAGTCTCAGGATACAAAATCAATGTACAAAAATCACAAACATTCTTGTACACCAATCACAGACAAACAGAGAGCCAAATCATGAGTGAACTCCCATTCACAATTGCTTCAAAGAGAATAAAATACCTAGGAATCCAACTTACAAGGGATGTGAAGGACCTCTTCAAGGAGAACTACAAACCACTGCTCAATGAAATCAAAGAGGATACAAACAAATGGAAGAACATTCCATGCTCATGGGTTGGAAGAATCAATATCGTGAAAATGGCCATACTGCCCAAAGTAATTTATAGATTCAATGCCATCCCCATCAAGCTACCAATGACTTTCTTCACAGAATTGGAAAAAACTACTTTAAAGTTCATATGGAACCAAAAAAGAGCCCGCATTGCCAAGTCAATCCTAAGCCAAAAGAACAAAGCTGGAGGCATCACGCTACCTGACTTCAAACTATACTACAAGGCTACAGTAACAAAACAGCATGGTACTGGTACCACAACAGAGATATAGATCAATGGAACAGAACAGAGCCCTCAGAAATGATGCCGCATATCTACAACTATTTGATCTTTGACAAACCTGACAAAAACAAGAAATGGGGAAAGGATTCCCTATTTAATAAATGGTGCTGGGAAAACTGGCTAGCCATATGTAGAAAGCTGAAACTGGATCCCTTCCTTACACCTTATACAAAAATTAATTCAAGATGGATTAAAGACTTAAATGTTAGACCTAAAACCATTAAAATCCTACAAGAAAACCTAGGCAATACCATTCAGGCCATAGGCGTGGGCAAGGACTTCATGTCTAAAACACCAAAAGCAATGGCAACAAAAACCAAAATTGACAAATGGGATCTCATTAAACTAAAGAGCTTCTGCACAGCAAAAGAAACTACCATCAGAGTGAACAGGCAACCTACAGAATGGGAGAAAATTTTTGCAACCTACTCATCTGACAAAGGGCTAATATCCAGAATCTACAATGAACTCAAACAAATTTACAAGAAAAAAACAAACAACCCCATCAAAAAGTGGGCAAAGGACATGAACAGACACTTCTCAAAAGAAGACATTTATGCAGCCAGAAAACACATGAAGAAATGCTCATCATCACTGGCCATCAGAGAAATGCAAATCAAAACCACAGTGAGATACCATCTCACACCAGTTAGAATGGCCATCATTAAAAAATCAGGAAACAACAGGTGCTGGAGAGGATGTGGAGAAATAGGAACACTTTTACACTGTTGGTGGGACTGTAAACTAGTTCAACCATTGTGGAAGTCAGTGTGGCGATTCCTCAGGGATCTAGAACTAGAAATACCATTTGACCCAGCCATCCCATTACTGGGTATATACCCAAAGGAGTATAAATCATGCTGCTATAAAGACACATGCACACGTATGTTTATTGCAGCACTATTCACAATAGCAAAGACTTGGAACCAACCCAAATGTCCAACAACAATAGACTGGATTAAGAAAAGGTGGCACATATACACCATGGAATACTATGCAGCCATAAAAAATGATGAGTTCGTGTCCTTTGTAGGGACATGGATGAAACTGGAAAACATCATTCTCAGTAAACTATCGCAGGGACAAAAAACCAAACACCGCATGTTCTCACTCATAGGTGGGAATTGAACAATGAGAACTCATGGACACAGGAAGGGGAACATCACATTCCGGGTACTGTTGTGGGGTGGGGGGTGGGGGGGGCGGCGGGGACAGCATTAGGAGATATACCTAATGCTAAATGACGAGCTAATGGGTGCAGGAAATCAACATGGCACATGGATACATATGTAACAAACCTGCACATTGTGCACATGTACCCTAAAACCTAAAGTATAATTAAAAAAATAAAAAATAAAAAAAAATAAAATTGGTCAAAGTACTTTTTCCAGATCTACTAGTGATCTGGAAAATCAGCAGTACTTATACCAGTGCTTAAAGTTAAAAAAAAAATAAAAAAAAAATATATATAATATAAAAATATTTTCTATAAAATAACCCTGAGTTTTTTGAGAATTAAGTAAGTTAATACCTATAACATGCACAGAACAGTGCCCAGTACATGGCAAACGCTAAACAAAATATTTATTTTGCTTTTGTTACCAGTACTTGGTAAATATTGTACAAAATACTATTTTTGCTGTTGTTATTAATGTAACGATTATTTCCCTGCGTATTTAGGAAATGGTGCGCCTATGGACATTGTGAATAGGCAGTAAAATGATCACCATCAGGCTCCTTCTGAACTGACAGTTGGTTCAATTCATTGTACAGTGCAGGCTGCTCGCAAAAAATACAAAACCGTTCCAATTATGCTATGGGCTACCTTCCTCTTCTCTTCCTTACTGCCTTTACGCTCCTCTTCCCTCCTTCAGTTGCCTTTCCTGCATGAGATGAATAAAGACATCGAGACTTGTGTCAATACTAAAGTGTCAGCCTAAATGCTGCAGACATCTAATCAGATCAGTATCATACAGTGTGCTGGCCCCTCTTCCTCTTTGTACCCTTGATAGACGTTGCTAATCAATATGGGAGTTTTTTTTTTTTTTTTTTCCTGTGGGACCTTAGTGCATCCATAGAAAGGGCCGTGGTCAAAACATTTAACGTGGTATTGTTTCACCAGTCAGAGCTGACCCTGGCCAGAGGGCTGGAGGTCTCCTGCTGTACCAGGCATGAACCCATTGGTTGCTGCCAGGAAGATAGAAGGAGTTCCCAGGAAAAAGCCAGGGCATCCAGGGAACAGGCATGGGGAGAGCGGAAGGGAGGGGTGCTCAGGGCAGTATGGAGGAACGGAAGTATTTCACTATGTTAACAATTGGAACGGCTGTCCTTGAACAAACGAACTGAATATCAACCTTGCACAGAATTGTGTCAACACAGACACTGCCACCAGCCTCACTGGAGCTTGAGATGAAAAACTGACAGTCAAGCTGTCATTAGATGTGGTTCAAAGAAGAGGGTCACTGCTGTTCTCGAAAGTTGAGGAAAAGACCTTGTGGAAGAAGGATTTGTGTTGGGCCCTGAAGGGTTTCCATTGGTGGGGGAAAGGGCATTTCAGGTGCCAGAAGAGGACGAGTGGCTGGGTGCTGTGAACTTGACAAGGGAGGCAGCCCCTCCTTCCCGCTCGCAGAGGATGCTGAGCCAGGTTGCCATGGTGATGACAGACTCCTTTGGGCCAGCAGCCTTGTAAAGCCACCAGAGCAGAAAAGACGGGCAATTCCCTAGTTCCCAATTCTGCCCAGACTGTGAAATGGCAGTAAATGCCAATCTGTTTTTTTTTTTTTTTTTTTTTTTTAGAAAAAGTGGTTTCTCCTTGAGCCTTACATTATAAGTTCAAAAAAGCTCCAAAAGCAAATTCCAGATGTAATTATATCCTTACAAAATGTAATGCTTTTGTTTTTCTCTTTTTTGAGTATATGTTTCTAGAATTCAGAAGTAAAATTATACCATTTTCAGAGTTATTCCCAATACAACATAACTGCATGAGAAAAATCATTTCCTCAAATTTGTTAAGTGAGAAATGCTGCAGTAGTGTGGCGAGAGTACAGTGGAATTTATTGGGATATTTCACCCACTGCCTCTCAATTTCCTCCTCACAGAATGAGATAATATCATTTCAGAGAAAACTTGGAGGAAGGAAGGAAGGAAGGAAGGAAGGAAGGAAGGAAGGAAAGAAGGAAAGAAGGAAAAAATCCATAACTCAGACATAGCTATTATAATTTTTTTGCTTATTCTATATGCATATTTGTTCAACATTTTTAAAGAAAGTTATAACCATGGTCTATGTTTAATTTTATATTCTGCTTCCTTAAGCTGCCTTCTTTCTCATTTCCATAGGCTGTGCATGGGTGTCATTGTCCCTTAGGAGAGGACAAAGTCACAGCCTGCTGAGTGCCAGCCTATATAATTTACTGCTTAAACTCAGTCTTCACAGTGTTTTTACTTGGATAAATATTCTGTTATCCCATTTTCTAAGCTGATTGCCTATGTGCTTGGCTTCAGGCCCTATTTGCTTCAGGCTGTCTGTAAGGTGCATGAATAAGATAGTGCTCCTGTGACCTGCGTTAAGAACCTCCAGAGAAGGAGTCTAGAGGGAGGATGCCTTGCCCAGAGACGGTGCTCTATGTACTTCTGGCTGGAGCGCACCTCTCTTGGATGTGGATGCTCTTACCCAGTGGTGCCAGGAAACAGGGTGGTTTGGGTGCCTGCTGTCCACTATGTCCCTGCTCTTGGGAACAGGACCTGAACGGGCTGCTGCTGGACAGGCATGCTCACCCCGGCTTGCAAGGAGCTATGCTTTCTGTTCCAGCCTGCCCGACTAGATTTCACATTGTGGCTTTGTTTCACCTTTCATACTTGGGATTTATTTTTTTGTCTGCTAAAATCTTAAATCATTGTTTATATTACTTTGGATTCATTTTAGCTTTTCTAAAGAAATTCTATTCTCTTAGTTGTTTAGTTCCCAAGATGTATTTTTTATTTTTAAAAATAAAGAGGCACAACACCATTATAAGTTTAGCAAGAAAGAGAAAAATATCCATAACCCAAATATAACTCCAATAATTTCTGTTTATTCCCTAGAGATATTCAAAACATTTAACAAAGTTGTAAGTGTGATAGGTGAATGATTTTATGTCCTGCTTCTTTCCTTAACCCACCATTATTCACATTTTCCATATTGTTTTAGAGAGAGCTTCTGTTTTTTAACAGTTGCCGTACTCAATGTGGTCATTGTACCAGAACTGGCTCGATCATTTTCTAATGTCATATATTCAGTTGTCTTGAAATTTACCATTAAGACATTTTTTGATGTTCAGCTTTGAACTTACAGATTTTCTCTTATGAAATTAAAGATTACTTATGTCACTTATTTACTTATTGTCTGATAGGTTTCCTAAAGAAGTGTACCAATTTACAACATCGTAGGTAATGTTGAGATCAGTTTTATGGAACAGTTGCTGACATTTGATACAATAATAATTATTAATTAATTTATTCTTGCTAATTTAGTAGGGAAAGCGGCTATCTTTTTTCAGTTTGCATTTTTAGTTACTGGTAAACTTGAGCTTTTCCCCATGTTTGCTCACTCTAGAGCTTTTATTTTGTGAATTATCTTTTTAGATCCTTTGGAAATTTGGGCCTAATATTTTATTGTTTTAGATGAGAAAAATGTTAACACTTTATTGCAAATACTAATTTGTTTACTAATTAATATCATCTCTGGGCTGATATTTCTATTTTTGTGATCTGGACTACCTACATTAACACTGCAGTCTAAATAGTACTGCTTTGTAATTCTTTCAGAACTTTCTTTTTGTTCTTATCCTCTCCTTGGTACATGACGTTTATAATTATTTGGTGAGTTGCTCCAGCCTCCCACCCTGCAAAAAAATTCCTGCCTGAACTTTGATTGTAAATGAATGAAATCTGCATCTTGATTTTGGAAGCATAGATATTTGTGTACCAGTTAGTGCTTTATTAAGGAGACAAGCCTTAGTAAATGTTTGTGAAATTGAGTTCTTAAGATGCTCCATTTAGTCACAAAGATGTGCTTTGTGAGCTGCTGAGTTTTTTAGTATGCAAGCTCTGTATTATAGTTGGTGTTTATTTAGCTTTAGATTGAATGTGTCAGAGTCTCCTACTCAATGTTTTGTAATATGTTAATTGAAAACATGAGTAACTTTGAATTTGCAGTCTTCTTAGAAGCAGTCTTTCCAGAATTCTTAGGATATTGGAATGCTTTCTTTAATAATATTTTGGCTGGTATTGAAGTGATAAATGTTTGACTTCTCATCCTCATCAGCTAAAAGTGGTATCTTATGTTCAATGGCACTGCCTTTGCTGCTGAAGTTTTAATTAAAGAGATATTCATAGCGCTATATTTTGACAGAGTACTTTATATTAGCTCTAAAAGTTCTATAGTGTACAGTTTACTGGGTTAGGAAAAATACTGGCAGGAATTTTTATTGGTTGATACAGAATTAATAATAAGAATGACCATAATGGAGATAAGTTTTGCTGACATTTGAGCTCCGTGTGCCAGTTACTTTTGTTAGCTCATTTAATTCTTAAGACAACCCTATGAGGCAGATGCTGTTATGATTTCCATTTTGCAGATGAGGAAACTGAGGCACTGAGCAATTAAGTGACTTCCATGTCTTTTCTTTTGCTGTTTCATGAAGATGTGGAGATGGAAGCACTGGTGACTGGCTGTGCAGCAGGCATTTCTGGTTCAGAATTTAAGAGCTGGAAGTGTTATCTTCATATCATTTAGTTCATGGTCTGGGGTTGTCACTTTTCAGGTGAGAAAATCAGAGCCCTGAAAGTTTCAGTAATTCTTTAATTTTTTTTGAAATTATGAAAATAATAATGCTCAGTATGCAGAAGTACATAAAGTAAGAAGTCTTCCATTTTTCTTTCTTCTGATCTAATTCTACTCTCCAAGACAGCTCCATCAGCAATGTGAAGTGTCTTCCTCCAGACATCTTCTTTCTATATTTTAAGAGGAAGCTGGAGGGGAGCTCAGAGTAGAAGGGAGTTCTTCTAGGTACTCTATGATGGCTTTCAAAGAAACCTCTGCTCCAAGGAATCACTGGGGTACAGGAAAATGATCAGGAAACACTTGTAGCCACCAACATTGCACCTTGGGCAAGCCCCATGCATAAGTTAGCTGGTCTTTTCCAGGCGAGCCAATGGCTTTAAATGTTTTTTTTTTTTTCCCTGCAGGTATGAAAATAAAATAAGGTGCTTTCACTAAAAGTGGAACTACCATTTGACCCAGCAAGCCCATTACTGGGTGTATACCCAAAGGAAAATAAATTATTCTACCAAAAAGACACATATACTCATGTTCATCACAGTACTATTTGTGATAGCAAAGACATGCAATCAACCCAGGTGCCCATCAGTCATGGATTGGATAAAGAAAATATGGTACACATACACCACGGAATACTACAGAGCCATAAAAAAGAATGAAATCATGTCCTTTCCAGCAACATAGATGCAGCTGGAGGCCATTATCTTAAGTGAATTGACACAGGAACAAAAAACCAAATGCCACATGTTCTGACTTATAAGTGGGAGCTAAATACTGGGTACAGTGGACATAAAGATGTACAAATAGACATTGGGGACTACAAGAGTGGGGAGTCAGGAAGGGAGGCAAGGGTTGAAAAATGACCTAGTGGATACTATGCTCACTGCCTGGGTGATGGGATCAATCATACCCCAAACCTCAGCATCACATATGTCCTTGTAACAAACCTGCACATGTACCCTCTGAATCTAAAAAGTTGATATTTTAGATTTCTTTTAAAAAAGAAAATGAGATGCTGTCAATAAAAAGCCTCTGTCCAAATATATATATTAGCTTGTGGTCCCTGTGCCGTAGATAAATGAGACATATTTTAAACATCTGCCAGAAGATTTTATTATTATTATTATTATTATTATTATTATTATTATCATTATTATTATTATTTTGAGATGGAGTCTCTCACTCTGTCACCCAGGCTGGGGTGCAGTGGCACCATCTCGGTTCACTGCAACCTCTGCCTTCCAGGTTCAAGCAATTCTCCTGCCTCAGCCTCCTGAATAGCTGGGATCACAGAAATGTGCCACCACACCCAGCTAATTTTTGTATTTTTAGTAGAGACAGCATTTTGCCATGTTGGCCAGGCTGGTCTCAAACTCCTGAGCTCCGCTGATCCTCTCGTCTCAGTGTCCCAAAGTGCTGGGATTACAGGCAAGAGCCACCATTCCTGGCCCGGAAGGTTTAATTTTTGTGAGTCTATAACACTTCTAGGGTCTCTCAGTATAGCTGGTGTTGAATGAATGAATAAATTCTGCTGAAGCTTAACATGCTTTTTATGTAATTATCCATTAAAATAGAAGATAGATAAACTGCCAACAAAAACATTGGAAAATGATTAGGGATAATAGATTGTGCCTATAGATGAGATTGCTAAAAGAGGCACACATTCTGTGTGCTCCTAATTTGAGACATATTTTCTGCCAGTCATAATAACCTTCTAATATTGTGTTCTTGGTGCTTCTTGGTCACCCTTTCTGAAAATGCCCAAGTTATTGCATATGATCAAGAAGCAACCACAATAAATGTTGTTTTAAAGATCCATCTATCAAAGATAAAGTCACCTACAGATGCGGTCACAGAGGGACAAATATTCAGAATGCCACCTCACTGCATTTCTTTTTTTTTTTTTTTTTTTTTTTGAGACGGAGTCTCGCTCTGTCGCCCAGGCTGGAGTGCAGTGGCGCAATCTCGGCTCACTGCAAGCTCCGCCTCCCGGGTTCACGCCATTCTCCTGCCTCAGCCTCTCCAAGTAGCTGGGACTACAGGCGCCCGCCACCACGCCCGGCTAATTTTTTTTTGTACTTTTAGTAGAGATGGGGTTTCACCATGGTCTCGATCTCCTGACCTCGTGATCCGCCCGCCTCGGCCTCCCAAAGTGCTGGGATTACAAGCGTGAGCCACCGCGCCCGGCCCTCACTGCATTTCTGGGTGCTGTACCAGAATGCCCAGTGAAGACTTTTCAAACATGATGTTTTGATACAGGGTAAATGAATCAAAATTGTGATTTCTTTTGTTTGCCATTTTCCAAGTCTTCGTAACTGAGAAAATTTTCATTTTGGGATGACTGGAAGCCCCACAGCTGACTGCCTCTCTGAGACTCTTGACTCCATGTATTGCTCAAGGGTCTTTTATGGGCTGACTCACTCAAACTGGCACCCTGGAGTTGCTAACTTGGCTGATTCAAATGGGGGCAACAATTCAGAAAGCTCTCCATTTCTGCCCAATGAGGTCTCCACATAGTGACTACAGTGCTGTTGAGCCACCTAAGTAAGTCCTCCTTAGTAAAATGTAGAGACCTATATAAGTCTAATCATAAGTAAGAGTTTTGTTCTTTATGGCGCATCTTAGGCGTTATCTATAAATTCCTCCTTACTAGAATATTGGAAAGCCATAAGGTTTAGTTAGAAAAATAGTGATGACCTAACATTTATTGAGTGCTGACTATCACATATTAGTTCATTTCAGTCTTACAATTCAGTGAGCAGGGTTTGTATGATGACTGCAGCCAATTTACAGCTTGGAAAACAGAGGCACAGTTACTAAACTGGCAAAGTTGAGATGGCAATGTAGAGAGCTGAGATTCAGAGTCTAATCAGCCAACCACCAAGCAAAACACTGTCCCATTTCTTTTTCTTGCTCCTTTCCCTGAGAGCAAAAAACAATGAGGGGAGAGAAGAAGAAAAGGGGAAGGAGCAGGGTGAGGGGATGTTGGTATTTTTAAACACGTGTTAAGATTAGGGTGAAAATATGTCAGGGGAAGCAGGCACACTGCGAGATGGAAACATCAGTGGTCAGAACTCGAGACAAAGAAGAGGCTAGACCAAGGGTAGTACCTTTTTGATGTTCCTGGGTTCCAACTCTTGATGTTAGAACTAGGTTCCCTCTGGCTGCAGAGGGTTAGATTAAGAGCTGTTGACTTACATCTAGACACTGCCCCAGGAAGCTGGGTCACAGTGATGACTTCTTGGGTAAGGATTGCAGGTCCTCTCTGTAGAGTTAACATGGTCAGTGCACTGGCCCTAGGATCATCCTGCATTCTACCACAGAGCTTCTTGACATTCCAGACACCCTTGTCCACTGCATCAGAGCAGCTCTGGTTATTTCTGTTTAATAGTTTGGGGTTCTTAGAAGATATCGTTTGGACAAAAGGCCCAGTCGTTCAAAATCAGTTGAAAATGGCCTCTCTGCAACACTTAATTGTTACTACTGTGTTCCCGTGTTTTTGGTGTCTATTTCTGTGTAACAAATTACCCCAAAACTTAGTTGCCTGAAGTTGCCATTTTATTTTGCTCAAAATTTTGTGGGTTGGGCATTCAGAAAGGGCTCTGTTGAGGAATGTGTCTCTGGGGCATGAGACACCAGCAGGAGTGCCTGAAACTGTGGATATATGACTTTGATGACTTCCTCCTTCCTACAGCTGGTGCCCTGGTATTGATGCAATCTTTGTGTCTTTATCTCCTTCCTTGGCTTTGTTCATTGTTAATAGGTGGTAAATACCCATTTAGTTGCTTCAAATATTTAAAAATTGTTTTCTTCTGGAGCTGGTGCTAAACCAGAAGGCTAGAAAGGTTGGGTACAAAGTGGTTAAGCTTTTATAAAAATTAGGAAAAGGCTTTATTGAAATCTGTTATGTCTAAAGTTGTGAAATAAACAGAACTGTCTGATTTTAGGTGACTTGTTGAGCTATTTTCCTTTTCTATTTTGTAACTAGTCATATTTATAAAATACATGTGTTTATTAAATTATAGATATTCGCAGTCTGCATCTGTAGGTGCTTATTGTGAGGAAAGAATTGAGAGAGTGAAGCATTTGTGTGGATATCTCACAGGGTCTTTGTCTGAGGCTGGCACTAGATATTGTTTCTGGTGGCTAATTGGAAGGGGACTAGAAGTACAAGTTGAGGTACCATAAAGATTTACACTGCATAGAAAGAGACATTCTGATAAATTCATTGGGACCATGCACTTTAGTGAAAAGAAAAATGTGTTGCCTGCTCTGAGACTTGGGGTGAGTTACTAACCTCCCTTGACCTCAGTTTTCCAACGTGATTGATAACAGGGTTCGACCCCATGATCTCTGTCATTCTCATCAGCTCTAAAATGCCCTGGTGGTTTTTTAAAGGTGACTTGAGTTGGATATTTCTTTTATTTTCAAATGAACATTTCTACATGCTCTCTTCTTTACTGTGTGGACAATATGTCGTATGTACTGAATTCAAAGGCAGTTTCAAAACTTAAATGACTTGATATTTATTTAAAGTGAGAAGGCTTTAAACAAGGCCAGACTTTAGGATGACTCAACTAAAATATCTCCTACCAATGCTGCCTTTTTGTTGGCTGTATTGGTTTATTGATTTACTTTATATGTGAAAAGCTGGTATCATTTCCCAAACAGGCAGATGGGGTATAGGAAAATGTTGCTTCTTTTATAGTTCCAGCGTGTTCCATCCCTTTCATTAGGCCCTTACAATGAAAGGAACGTTGATTCTCTGTAATTGCCCGATTCTCTGTAACTACTTCTGGTAATATGTTTGAATAATGGTTGTATAAGCACATGGGAGAAACTGCTAAATTTGTGCTTTGTCTATCTTTCCTATTTCTAAAATTAAAGAAAAATTAGTCTGTACAAATTAGTCTATACAAATCTCCAAATACTAGGAGATACATCCTAGTTTCTGATCAGTTGTTTGGAGTTGCATGTAATGGTTTGAACAGCGGCTTGTGTTCCTCCTTCACTCAGTATTTCCCCCTTAGCCTTTGGATGCAAACTTCTACTCCAACCTATGTCATCGAAGTTGCATAGTAGGCCGGGCATGGTGGCTCACGCCTGTAATCCCAGCACTTTGGGAGGCCGAGGCGGGCGGATCACGAGGTCAGGAGATCGAGACCATCTTGGCTAACACAGTGAAACCCCGTCTCTACTTAAAATACAAAAAATTAGCCAGGCATTGTGGCGGGCGCCTGTAATCCCAGCTACTCGGGAGGCTGAGGCAGGAGAATGGCGTGAACCTGGGAGGCGGAGCTTGCAGTGAGCCGAGATAGCGCCACTGCACTCCAGCCTGGGCAACAGAGCGAGACTCTGTCTCAAAAAAAAAAAAAAAAAAAAAAAAATCAAAAAACGCAACAACAACAACAACAAAAACAAGACAAAGTTGCATAGTAGACAGTCCTTCCAGCCTTTCCATACCTGTGAACTCTTTTAACTCTCCCTCCAGTCTAGCCAAACGACCTTTTTGCTGTCCTTCAATGCCACCTATTGCATTCCTGCTACCAAGGCTCACGGTAAGTGGTTTCGCATACTTAGGACAACTTTCCTGCCCTACCCCTATGCTCTCCTCTTCATTCAAACTCACATTCATTTCTTCCACAATTATGTTTCCTATTGATAATGTGCCCAGCTTATATAACCTGTAAGCTTTTGATAAGAGGCTCTTTGTTGGTTCTAGAGCTTAAATCCTACCTAGGCAGAAGTGGAGCTTTCCTCTGGCCCTTGAGCCCCCTCCCCTCCATCTCCCTTGTTTTCTAGCCTTTGATATGACTCGGTGACCGGGCCTTCATGCTCCATTCTGGCCATGACAGCTTTATTCATCTGAGCAGTGGAGGAGGCTGGGTTGATGGGGGAGGTGTCAGTAGATGTTGGTAAGGGTGTGAGAAGGTGGCAGTAAGGGAGTGGAGTTGGGAAGCAGGTGTCAGAAGGGAAAGTGTGGGATTAGATGGAGAGAAGAACAACTGGGAAGAGCCAGAGCTTCCTCCTGCCACCCCTTCCAGCCCCAGGTGATTTTCCATGAAAATAAAATACAAGAGAGCTACATTGTAAAATACAAGAGGGCTACACTAAGGAAGCAGATTTTTCTGAATTTGCTTTATGTGACCTTCCTTGATTTGATTGCAATTTCTATTTAGCCTTGGGCTTAGGGGTTTATTTTAAAGAAATATCATCATCCTATAAAATCTTCTCATATGTATCCTCAATATATAATAAAACAAAATAAAATGAAATAATATAAAGAATAAAATGAAATAATAGTGAATTCTTCACCCTCATGTAGAAATACTTTAGGAGATTTTGCTTACATATTTGAAATCTGAGGAAATTGACTAAAAAAGAAGTAATAGAAATCGGAGTCCCAGAATCCATTGAGCTCACCTCAGCAGGAAAATTAAGAGGGATGATTTAGGCCGGGCGCGGTGGCTCACGCTTGTAATCCCAGCACTTTGGGAGGCCGAGGCGGGCGGATCATGAGGTCAGGAGATCGAGACCACGGTGAAACCCCGTCTCTACTAAAAATACAAAAAAATTAGCCGGGCGTGTTGGCGGGCGCCTGTAGTCCCAGCTACTCGGAGAGGCTGAGGCAGGAGAATGGCGTGAACCCGGGAGGCGGAGCTTGCAGTGAGCAGAGATTGCGCCACTGCACTCCAGCCTGGGCGACAGAGCGAGACTCCGTCTCAAAAAAAAAAAAAAAAAAAAAAAAAAAAAAAAAAAAAAAAAGAGGGATGATTTAGAATGATAATTTTGTGTAGCCTCCAGAAATGTACACAAATACAAAGGTGTTGTGTAGCTCAACTCTGGCTTTGTCAAGACTGCCTGGGAGTGAGGGTGGAATGTCATAGCCTAAAAAATGCAGAGAGAAAAACGATTTCAGGTTATTTTAGTACTGGTGAAAACTGCTGATTGCATGCAGGCAAACATACCTGATCTTGCTGAAATCAGGACACACTACTATTTAAGACAGGAACTATTTTATGCCCTGTTAATTTGCTGGAGGTAGGAAGACATTAGTGTATTTCTGGTTTTGGAGAAAAGTTTGGAAAGTCTCTTGAAGCCATTATTTAACTTTTTTTTTTTTTTTTTTTTTAGTTTATTATATTGTTCCAGAGACTCACCTTTTTACTTTTTAGTGCAAGGAAGAGAAAATGGGTAAAATGTTGAAGAACGGACTTTTAGGTTCCTTTAGTATTTTTCTAGTAGGTGTCTTGCTGCAGAATATTTTATTTCCTGTCTGTTAATGAGAGATTTGAGCTGCTAGCACGGGATTTAGGAATCTTTAAGTTTTCTCATGGCTTACTCCATCTTCCTGCTTTTTTCTCTTTCTTAACTTCACTTCTAACTTAGAGTTGTGTTTTCCTTTTGTTATATTGTTACCTGCCTTCTCTGCTGTTTCATTTTCCTGCTGCATCTCTTTAGCAGATGCTCAGGAAGAACAACTAGCTGACCCCAGCTTCCTGTTGTGTCTGCAACAAATTCTTTCACTTGCTCAAGAGACTTTTATAAACACTGTCTGAAAAATTTTTGTGAAGCAGCTGGGATGGCTGGGGAGCTGGATTTTAAGACTTTTAAAGTCCATTCCAGCACAGGCCCTCTGTGATTCCGTGTAGCCCCACCATGGCTGTTGGTTATTCACGTGAGGCCTGATTGTCCCAGTTCATGGATAATACAGGACATCTGTTTAGGACTTTCCTTTAAGCATTGAAGCATGTGATTCTTAGAGAGGAACGTGTGTAGCAGGGAGAGAAGCAGAGGTGGAAGGAGCTGGGGGTTCCTTGGCTCTGGGATGGGAAGGAGCAATGCCCTAAGGCAGCACCCACTGCAGTGGGACCAGATATCCCTAGGTCCCCACTCACCTGATGCTGGTGACAACAGTGCTCACTCCAATGAGAGCAGCTCTCTATGCCCACCTCCCAGCCTCAACCCATGGAATCTTTCTGTAGTCTGCAGTAGTGATCAAGGACTTGTCCAACAATTTCTGTCTTCTTCCTTATTGTGGTTCTGAAACTCAAATGCCAGGATTCAGTGCCTGCCTTCTCGGGCTCCCAGTAGCAGGCCTCCCCTAAGGACAAGTAGCTCATGCCCAGTTGCCTGGGCTGGGGGCAGGGATCTTGGAAAACAAGTAGGTATGGGGGTGGGGAACACGCACTATCCCTTTACCAATGGTAGACTTGGAAAGGCTCCTTCCTGCTGATGGGAGGGGGAGCAGGCAAGGATTTGAGGGGAAATGGCCAGGCAGGATGGCGGAAGCTAAGGTAAGTTGCAAAGAAGGTGGGTGGAGATTAGCCTATGAGGAGCACTGGTTCTTAACCATTTATGGACCATAGAGCTTGTCAAGGAAAAAAACAGCCTGGCCTTAGGTAAGGAGAGACTTCATCAAAAGCAGCGATTGTCATAGGGCGAGGGGGAGCTTTTACAATTAGAGGAGGGGACTATTGCAATAGGGAGAATGCTCCCACCATGAGGTCTGCAAGGGTCTCAAAGGTCAGGCAGAAAGGAACTTTCTTTTGTAGGGAGGATTAAACATGCTGGAAAGACCTAGTGTGGAGGAGTAGGGATGAGCAGGTGGCACAAAGCAACAGTTAAACCAGATGTCTTTCCTTGGTTGTAGTAGATTCCTGGGGCCTCTGTGCAAAGTGCCACAAACTCAGTGGCTTAAACAACAGTAATTTATTCTCTCACAACTTTGGAGGCCAGGAGTCTGGAATCAACATAATTGTTTCCTTTTGGAGGAATCTGTTCCAGGCCTCTCTCCTGGCTTCTGGTGTTGCCTGAGATTCTTGGCATTCTTTGGCTTGTGGATGGATCACTCCCATGTCTGTCTCTAGCTTCTGTGTCTCTGTCTCTTCTTCTCTTCTTATAAGGATGCCAGTCATGCAGGCATCCATGACCCACACTAATTAGTATGACCTCATCATATCTAACTATGTCCACAAAGACCGTTTCCAAAAAAATCCACATTCTGAGGTACTGGGGCTTACAACATCAACGAACCTTCTTTCGGGGGTACACAATTCAGCTTGTAACGCTTGCAGTCCGTGGCTCCTAAGGAGGTTACTCTGCATTCCCGTGCTGACTCAGGCTGAGTGGGGATCAGAGTTCAAAGGCCCGCAGGGCAGAAAAGACTCAAGTTTGGTTAACTCACATTAGCAGGTATCTTGCTCAGATGGGTCACTGGGGACAAAGGTTCAGCTCTTCATTTATGAGAATTTGAGGGTTCTGTGTCTGGCCTTTGGGGGTCAAAGGGGTCATTGGTGAGTCTTATCTAAGTCATATGGGGAAGGGTGGTTCTTTGCAGTAAGTTGTTTCCTGGAATACAAAGAGATGGCAATTTCACAACCATCACTGTTTTCCAGGTGTACAGGGCTCAGGTAAAACTCAATGCTGTCAAGCTCTTTGAAAATCTCATGAGAATTATAGCCCTCTTTCTGGAATGAGGTCAGATATAGACAGGAGTAATTATTTATATGCAATTTCTTTTCTTTTCTTTTTTTTTTTGTTTTTTGTTTTTTTGAGATGGAGTCTCGCTCCGTCGCCCAGGCTGGAGTGCAGCGGAGCGATCTCGGCTCACTGCAAGTTCCGCCTCCCGGTTTCACACCATTCTCCTGCCTCAGCCTCCCGAGTAGCTGGGACTGCAGGCGCCTGCCAGCCACCACGCCCAGCTAATTTTTTTTTATTTTTAGTAGAGACGGGGTTTCACAGTGTTAGCCAGGATGGTCTCGATCTCCTGACCTCGTGATCCGCCCGCCTCGGCCTCCCAAAGTGCTGGGATTACAGGCGTGAGCCACTGCGCCCAGCCCTTTTATATGCAATTTCAATAGATTCTTAGACCCCTTGGGAGCCTTCTGAACTCAAGAGGCCCAAGTAAGAAAAACCAAACAAAGGGCAAGGAGTGAGGGTCAGGGCAGGTACATCCAGGTGGCCCCAGATCATCCTGCTGGGAGCATGTGGGAAGTGCGGGAAATATTGTAGTAGGCGTGGCTGGGAAGGCCTTCTGAGCTCAAGAGGCCCATGCTTCCAGGTCAAAAAAACCCAAAGGGCAAGGAGTAAGGGTGAGGCCAGGTACATCCAGGTGGCCTCAGATCCTCCTGTTGGGAGCAGGTGGGAAGTGTGGGGAGTATTGTGGTGGGCATGGCTGGGAAGTAGCATCGGGGCCAGACTCTCTAGGGCCTCATATGAGACTTTCATTTGGTCGTCAATGAGAATCCAGTGGACTTTTCTCAGCAGGTGAATATAATTTTCAATGCTGTGCTTTAGGAAGATTCTACTTTGACAATGGTATGTAGGAATTATCAAAATAGGGCAATGAGGAACCATGGGGAAACATGTTAGGAAGTCGTTGCAGTAATTTCTGATGGTAGGCGTACTCATGTAGTTATTATTTATCACTTTTGTTTTAATATCTGCAGTATTAAAACCCTTAGTAAGAGCACTTAGTAATGATGTTTTTAAGGACTCGTTTACCCTGGGAAATACACGGAAACTTCTTGTATGAGTTAGCTAAGGGCGCCGTAACAAAGCACCGCAGACCGGGTGGCTTAAACAGCAGATATTTATTTTCTCACAGTGTTGGAGCCTGGGAGTCTGAGATTAGGTGTCAGCAGGTTTGGTTTCTCCTGAGGCCTTTCTCCTTGGCTTGCAAACAACTGCCTTTTCACTGTGTCCTCACACAGCCTCTCCTCCTAGCATGGGCATCCCTGGTGTGACTCCTCCTTTTAAGGGCAGTAGTCCTGTTGGACCAGGACCCTACCCTAATGGCCTCATTTTCATCTCATCACCCCTTAACGACTTTGTCTTCAAATACAGTTACATTCTCACATACCGAGGGATGGGACTTCAATATATAGATTTTGGGGGGATGCAGTTCAGTCCACAACACTTCTGAAGGGACTGATGCCCCATCCCAGTGTGGGGTTGGTGTTTCTCCGAGGATTTACAGGGATCTCTATCAGGAAAGCACAAGAGAACGTTTGTGTCTGCAGAAGCTACCGAGCACCCCAAACCGCAGACGGCTGCTTCTGCCTCGAGGCTGCAGCTCATCTCATCACAGGCGGTGAGGTGATTGATAGGAGCCCTTGAAGGAATGATGATGGCTGAAGCCCAATGGCTGACATGTAATTTGTTGGGGGTAAGGAGAGTGCCAACTGTGAGGCTAATGGCTTGTGGTGATATCCATAATTATAATTCTGATATGAAAGTAACTTGAGCCAAAAAGATACATGAAAAAAGATTAAATGGTAATTTTGATATCTGGTTTTGCTCAGCTTTTTCTGTTGACAGTTCCTTAATTGCTTTCTGAATTTATTTCCGTTCCATTATTATTTCTATCCATTGTGTCTCTTGGGAGCAATGCTGTCTTCATATCACATTCCGGCCCAGGAGGGGAGGGTGAGCCCATTCTTCCGTGACACCCACAGGCTGAGAGGGTGCCCATCTGAGTCGCTTCGGTTCTGAACAAACTTCCCGTGCATCCCATATTAGCTCCGTCAATCTGCTTTCTCAAGTGCGAAGAAATTTCACACCGGTGATTTTTCACTTCCTCTCTGCTTCATAATCATAAAAGAACACTTAATTGCTTGACTTCACAAGGCTTTTCCTTGTTCAAAAACAAAGGTGAGGATGGAATAGTAGCGCAGGTGGAGAATGACCTGTGGGATGAGAGACGAAATAATATATGTAAAAATAATCCAACTAGAAATCACTGTAGTAAGTTTATATTCACTATTATTTAATGTAGTAAGTTTGTATTCACTATTATTTAATTATTTAAAATATAGTACCAGCTCTTTTACCTAGCATTTGATAAATTACTTTAAATGAGTTTCCCAGATACCTGAAGTTTATTCTTTAAATTCTGATATTATTCTTTGCAGTCATTTTTAAAAAATGGTCCCTCAGTACACTATATGTACCAGCAGAGCACACAGAATATAATTTACCCTCTCTGTTGTAACTGAAGGGCATTATCTTGGGCATTAATTTAGAATCAGGCAGTAACTGAACAGAAGCCCTGGGACATTGCCGTCTCACCCCCAACTCCACCCAATGGCCTCCAGTGGCCAACTTCTTGATTCCATGTTTCTCCCTTTCATGTATTTTTCCTGCTTTTTTCCAAGCCAGATGTCTCTCTGCACTTATATCACTGAGCTGGTTTTTAGTAAAAACTTTTCTTTCTAATGTGTAGCTTCTAATTTATTTGGGCTATGCAACTAGATAATCAATTTTGTTAGATATGTGTTCAAAATGAAAATAAAATATCCTAACGAAAGGCCTTCTCCAGGCATACAGTGCATAATTCAGTAAATTTTTCAATAATTCAATAAAATTATTCAATAAATTATACAATAAATTAAATAATTATTCAATAGATTTAGGCTTTTTTAGCTTTGTTCAGTGGCATATGCTAGGTAAGTAAATTATTTTATATGTGTGTGTGTGTGTATAAATTTCTTTAGAGACAGGGTTTCACTTTGTCCCCCAGGCTGGAAGGCAGTGACACAATGTGACCTTGAACTCCTTGGCTCAAGCGATCTTCAGCCTCTTGAGTAGCTAGAATTACATGTATAAGTCATTGTGCCCAGCTAATTTTAAAATTTTTTTGTAGAGATGGGCAGTAGGAGTGGGGGTAGAGGGGGTCTCGCTATATTACTCAGGCTGGTCTAGAACTCCTGGCTTCTAGTGATTCTCCTCCCTCAGCCTCCCAAAGGGATTACAGATATGAGCCACTGTGTGTTCAGCTAATAAAATTTTGATTGAGTCATGAGGCCACTTTAAGAGACGTTAAAATAAAAGCAAAGAAATTTAAAAAGAGGAATATCATTTTATTTAGCTTATATAACAGTTACTGAATTGGCATACCTAAAAATTATTAAATTCAGCCAATTTACTAATTTTGTTGACTTTAGTCTACTCACAAATAGAGTATGAAATGTGCAACATAACAATTTGGACAGCAGCTGAGACTTGGTGCCCTGGTGGAAGAACTAAGCCTTGTTAAGGCAGAATTCACTGGGGTGGGCTGTGCGTCTGGGACACCAGCTTTGCGAGGCTGATGCATGGAGCTACATCACATGCTGCGTGAGAGGCCCTTGGAAATAGGTCTTCATGAAGACATGAGTTTGAGTTGAGAATTATGGAGCCCACCTTCTGGAGCCACATAGTATAAAGCATAATAAAAAAAATATGTAGTGCAGTTCCATTTTTCCTGACTATATTTTTCACCGGGAGGAACTGAGAAGAACTCTTACTCAAATGAATGGTGTTGTCCTGGTGCCATCCCCTTTCTAGACTGACAATGTCTTCTCCTGTGGGGCCTTCACAGCATGAAGCTTTTTGTGTAATAACACTATGTATCTCCACCTACCTCCAGACTCTTAGGGGAATTTTGGATTCACTATTTCCTGGCCAGTAGTACCTGTGATTAAAAAACAGCCGTCATGCTCTATTGCCTACATTATATATCTATGCGAATATAGGACTGGCAGGCTCTGAAAGCCATTGGGCACAGCTCCTGCCTCTTGCAGGAAAAGGGGGGTTATCTCCATTGGATGGATGTAGCAACAAAAGCCCAGGGGTCATGTGACTTCTCGAAGGCCAGGTGACTACATTTCTTTTCTTTTTTGTTTTTTGAGACAATGTTCACTCGGTCGCCCAGACTGGAGTTCAATCATATAATCAGTGACATGATGTTGGCTCACTGCAGTTTTGACCTCCTGGGCTCAAGCGATCCTCCCACCACAGCCTCCTAAGTAGCTGGGACCACAGGTGTGTGCCACCACACCCAGCTAATTTTTGTACTTTTGGTAGAGATGGGGTTTGCCATGCTGCCCAGGCTGGCCTTGAACTCTTGGGCTCAAGTGATCCTCCTGTGTTGGCCTCCCAAAGTGCAGGGATTATAGGCAAGAGCTACCATGCCCAGCCTGAATTTCTGACCTGGGACTCTTTATAACAAAAAAAACTATTTTTCCTTTGTCTTCTTTATGAAGTATGGAAATAAATGACTTAGAATATCAGCAAAAAATATAAACTCTTTTTTTGTGTGTTAGAAAATTGAAATAGAAAAGGATACAACCAATGTGTTTGGTGGATTGGTCTTTAAGAGCCTTTTTCAGAGGACTAAAAGTTATTGAGAACAGTTGTATCTAAGCAAAGCTAATTTTCAAAATTATAATTAATATTTCATTGTCTAAATTATAAGGAACATATTTGGAATAATAGTCACAGGTGGTGAGGTTTTAATTTAAATGGGAAGCAAATCAGTATTTAAAATAGCTCCACACAATTAGGTTGCAATTATTTGAATAAATTGGATCTAAATACTGGAAATATAACCATGTCATAATCTCTGTTCTAGAATTTACATTTACTGTCATGGAACCAAGAAAGGGAGCTCTTTTCTTCTTATTTTAGTTACCATACTCTCCATCCTGATTTTTACTTGTTGTAGAGCTAATGTTAAGTTTTGACAAATAAAATCAAGTGTGATAAAGGATTTCCTATTTATTGAATTCATTTTGCATGTTTTGAAATCAATGCAAGGTTGAAATGCTGGCTTTTCATCTTTTGGTTCTTCTTCAATGGATGTGCTCTGGTGTCTGCCAGAATTAGCCGTATTCAGGACCTTTCCAGGGCAAGTTGTCACAGCATGGCCAGAGCAACCTGCAGCAGACCCTCCCATCTGCATAAGCATGCCAAAGGCCTCAGCCCAGAGACCAGGACAAGCCACGTGTCCAGATAACACCATGATTTAAGATACATTAGGAATGCTCACTTAGCCTATGTGAGCCTTTTGCCCAGAGATGGTCCTGGCATCACCCCAGGGTATTAGAGATTAATGGCATTATAGAAGGTGGACCTGCCAAGGGCCCTAGACATGATCTAGATTTGAGACAGCTCCCTCACTTCACCCATGACACCCAGAGAGTGGAGATGATGACCACAAGTGGATAGAGAGTGCCATTGTTCTCTTGATTCCCCAGTTAGTGTTCGTCTACAGCAATGTTTCTGGGGACAGAAAGAGGAAGGAGGGACACACACACTGTCTGTGGGTGTATTCTCAGGGAGGTCTGTGGGTTGGCTGAGATAACGTGTAATGTTTGTGTGCTCTCTTGTTCCCATCACCTTAGCTCAGAAGTGACCACTTTATGATTGAGTACCATTCTGAGATACAAGGCCTGTTTGGGTTGGTCATAGAGTTGGCCAATGAGAAAAAAATAATCAGTAATAAGTAACTGATGTATTTGCTCCAAGTGAAAGCCCAAAGTCACATGGAACCATAGGACAAAAGTTTCAAGGTGGGTTGAATGAAGAGAGGATGTGGGAGGATTCAACATCACATGGGCTCATGGTGGCCCCATAGCCCATGGTGGTCCATGGTAGTAGCATCAGTGGGCACACTCCAGAGAAACTTCATGAGCATGGTCACCTATGAGCAACCAACTAGCTGCAGCAAAATAATATTTTCTACCACATTATATTAATTTATCACTTTTGTGGTTTTTAATGAAAATATACTTGTATCTATTTGAGTAACAACTTTAATGGAGGTTAACATTGGGTGTTTGTGAAACTTGTTTTCCAGTAAAAGGGGTCCCTTCACTTTTAAACTTTGATAAAGCATTCCATGCCATGCTGGCCTTATCATTCAGATTCCTACATGCAGGTCCATGTCCACCTGGGGAATTAAACCCTCGGAAACCCAGACTCTTAGCTGGATCCTAGCTACCCTCACTTCTTGTGGCTGCTTGCTTTGCAATAGCTTTAGACAGATTTATTTATTTATTTATTTATTGCCACTAGTCTCCTAGTGAACGGATGACCACCACAGAAATGTGACACTTTGTCCTCTACAAAACAATTCTTTTTTTTTTTCTTGAGACAGAGTCTCGCTCTGTCACCCAGGCTGGAGTGCAGTGGCGCAATCTCCGCTCACTGCAAGCTCTGCCTCCTGGGTTCACACCATTCTCCTGCCTCAGCCTCCCTAGTAGCTGGGGCTACAGGCGCCCACCACCACTTCCGGCTAATTTTTTTTGTATTTTTAGTAGAGACAGGGTTTTACCGTGTTAGCCAGGATGGTCTCGATCTCCTGACCTCATGATCTGCCTGCCTCGGCCTCCCAAAGTGCTGGGATTACAAGCGTGAAGCACCGTGCCCGGCCTTTTTTTTTTTAAGATGGAGTTTTGCTCTTGTGGCTCAGGCTGGAATGCAACGGCGCAATCTCGGCTCACTGCAACCTCCGCCTCCAAGGTTCAAATGATTCTTCTGCCTCAGCTTCCTGAGTAGCTGGGATTACAGGCATGTGCCACCACGCCTGGCTAATTTTGTATTTTCAGTAGACATGGGGTTTCTCCATGTTGGTCAGGTTGGTCTCGAACTCCTGACCTCAGGTGATCCGCGTGCCTCGGCCTCCCAAAGTGCTGGGATTACAGGTATGAGCCACCACGCCCAGCCTCTACAGAACAATTCTAAACCCTTTGGACGACTTGGAAAATGCATCACTGAGTGGGGGTGGGGAGGTGTCACCAACTGTCCTGCCTTGACTCTGTCGTTATTGTAAATTCCCATTTACCCTTCTAAGAATGAAACTCTGGTGATAAATGTTACTGCTAATCCTAGTAGATAAAGTCTTTGTAGATTAGTTCCTAATCCTAGCAAATAAAAGCAACTATACATATAGAATGTTAGACCTCAAGTGACTGTATCTTAGGTAATGTGAGATAAATATTAATACAACTTTAAAATAATCACCTAAGATCATATTGCACTGTACTTTTGATTTCTCTAACCAGCCATGAGGAAAGCGGGCACTGGTCTTTTAGATCTTATATGAGGAAGCTGCAATTCAGAGTCACTGTCCAGTCTGCAGAGGAGGCAGGGCTGGAGCCCAATCTCTCATGCCCGGGTTCATAGCTCTGTTCTTTGCCTCATTCTGTAGACTCGAGACAACCCTGTCTAGCTCCAGAAAAACTGCAAGAAAGTCTTTGGGGCATATAGAGCTACCTCCCTGGCCCAGGAAATTATGACCCTGTTAATAAAAATGTCCTGTAGGAGAGTCCAGAAACAGGGTGGGAAAGAGGACGGAGTTAAGGCCAGGAGACTGGGCTTGGAGCTACTCTCACTTGTTCTCAACAGTAGAGGACTTCAGAAAGCCTGGGTGACTTGAGAAATGAACATTCCATCTATTTGTGTTTCATGTTTTTTTCTGATGGATCTTGAATTTTTAGATGCTTATCTTCAGATGTAAATCTCAAACTCTGCTCAGTGCCAAACAAAATTACTTTTGCCTTATTCCTAACTTGCTTGTCTGTGCCATGATGTCCTTCAATCAGCATGTATGATTAGGAATTTAAAGCTCAACAGTTATGAAGGGCGGCTGAAACAAAGACTAATGATTTGGGGTCTTGATACTCTATGTAGTTACTTGTTTCTGAATGTATGCTAAGATTCACCCAGCTCAAACTGTCTTTCCTTTAAAGTAAATGATTAAAAGAAAAAAAAATGCCCAGGAAACTTAGCTCTTAATTTTTTTTTTTTGGAAATGTAGAGTATAGTAAAAACAATCTGGCATTGACTCTTCCTTGTGCCATATATTATGTATGTGGTTTGTGAACTTCTCTAAGTCTTAGATGTCTCACCTCTAAAATGGAGTTGGTAATATTTGCTTTAGAGGGTTATTTTTAGGTTTGGAAATCCTATTTTCAACACTTATAGCACTGCTCAGTTATATGAAAATTTGTCACGAATTTTATTTTCTACACAATGCATTGAGTGTGTTATTGTTCATAAATTAAATTTGCTATGACTGTAATTCAGGTGATCTGGCTCTTTGGCACTCACATGCTTGAATGCTTGATTTTGCTTTTTACCATGGCTCATACTGATCGCCAAACTACTAAAAATGCTGCTGTAGTAATTGGTACTGCTGTTTGGATTTTATTTTTTTCTGTTACCAGCAAAACTTCTGTTTTTAGAAGCAATATTTATAGAATGAACTGGCCGTTAATCTATATTCTATTCAGCGAAATTAGATTTTTAATGGCTGTTTGCTGAAGATCTCCCTGAAGAGCTGGGCACAGTAGAGACGCTGATAACAGTATCTCATGTTGGACATTCTACAGTGCAAATGTTTTAATGAGGATGCAAGTGCGATTGAATTTTAACTAGAGATAAGCTATTGTTTTATTTTAGCAAGTCACTTGTACATTTGCCTGAAATATGCAAATACATATTTTGGTCCAAAATAGTTTTGTATATTGGAATAAGTTCTTGCTTTCTACCACATAGTAACAGAACTTGTCACTTTAAGATTTCTTATTAGTTCATCCAGTTCTCTCTCCCTGTGTGTGTAGATGTGATAGGGAAAGTAAATAACTGGGTCCTTCATAAAATTATCACAGACTCTAGATGTTAGGTCAGAAGACCAAAGATAACCAGTTTGGAGCTCATTGTGCCTACTATTGGTCAAAGCGAAACCTGGGCCAAATAGCCTGGTAACTCCAGGCCATTCTGGCAAAGTGCAAAAAACAGTGAGCCCAGCATGTTCCACCCAGCTTTGTGTCCGCAGCGAGGCTTCTGGAATCACAGAGCTTCCCCTTCCAAGGTACAGCTCTCTTTGTGGACAGCTCTCATGCACAGCTGGGTCAGTCTAAGTCTGATACCAGTGGACGTTTTGGAACCAGAACTGTTCCCCCTCACCTGAGGCATCTTTACTGGCTGTGGCTGGCTCTACCAGATGCCTTCTCCCTTTACAGTAAATCTCTCTCTGGGATGTTTTGTCCTTTTAACAGTCAGGCTTCCACCAGGGTCCCCCAGTGTATCCAGAATGCCCATAATGTCTGATCCCCAATAGTGGACTCAGTCGAAGGCTTTCCGACCTGGCCAGTTGATATTTATGTGGGTGACCAGAGATCCCAATCCCACTGATTAGAGTTTTGTACCCAAGTCCTAGATTCTCTCTGATAATCCTCAGCAGTCCCTCAAAGAAAGTACTATCCCCATTTCAAATACTCAAAAAGTAAGGAGTTGAGAAGTTACTTTAACTCCTTAAGGACTAAGAGGTATTATGTGGCCATGCTGGGATTTGACCCTAGTAGTGCTTGACTCCAGAGTATGGTTGACTTCAGTTTGCAACTAATGCCTTAATCCACGTTGTGACTGATCAGCTGCTAAAACATAGGAACAATAGGGTAACAAAAAGTGACAGGCTACCAATGCAAAAGCCTCATACTCCTTACCTGCATGTTGAAGAAAAGGGCTTCAAAGAGACTCAGGACTGAGTGGTGATGGAGACGGTGTAACATGCCACCAACACTATGTGACGAAGGTTTCAAGGTGGTTATGATTTCCTGTCAGTATGTCTTAGAGGAAGGGCTGGTGGAGACAGGTTCAAAGAACTGCGTTGGAGTTCTGCTCTGTCGCTTAGGGACCCTAAACCTGCATGTAACCTTGTAGGACTTTGGTTTCCTTCTCTGTAAAGCGAAGGTGAAACCTCACAAGGTCGGGATGGTTGTGGGGATCTTTCAGAGCTGTGTCAGTTGCATGCTTTGCCAACCTAGTTGATTTCAATCAATTTGCCGATAAGCCTGTTCTGTCTATGGTCTGCCTACTGGTCTCCTGGAATTCCAGCTATTTGGTTCTTTTAGAAGATGTGGACTGATTATTGAGATTTCTAAAATTGTTAAGTGGCAGAACTTTGTAAATTTACTTCTTACATAATTTATAAAGTGACCCATTTTATGAAGAACTTTTAACGTGTTGTGTCACAATAACCGTTTTCATGTAAGCCAGGGATTCCCAAACTTTCTTGGTTCCTGGTGGCCTTAGCATCACAGTAAATTTTTTATAGTGCTTCAGGCCAAAAGGTATTGCTAATGGTTCTTTTTATTAAGTAGTTGGATCCCAACAACTTATGTGCAAATGACTTCGTAGCTGTTTGAAAAAAATAACACATACATTGAAAGAAAAAAATACATTTACTTTATTCTTAAGTAATCGCAGTTACATACTGCTAGGACTATGTGCCTATGGGGCACTATACAGCTGCTCAGTTGATCACCTCATCTCCTGTTCACATCGACTTTCAGGGAGTGTTTGCTTTTTTTATCCCAGCAATTGCTGAAAAACCCAGCTTTGGTAAGATATGGTATAATCAAAATGTAATAGGATCTAATGTTGAAACAATGAACTACTTTTAGCTAGTAGTTTTTGAAATGTCTGACAGAAGTTGTAGATCCTGTGTTTCTCTTGAAAATTTTAAAAATATAATCTGTGGTGCCCTGTGCCTTCAGCTTGTCACCCCATGGCACTTTGGCACACAGTTTGGGAACTGCGGATATAAGCAGCATACGCATTGCCATATTGGCATTTGACAGGCGTGGAAGCTGCTCTTATGGTTCTCTAAGATGTGTAAGTATCACGAAAGGACCGCAGCCTGGAACCCAGCCCTGGTGACTGATCTTCCAGTACACTGTCGGCAGTTGAGGAAATGATACATTTCTGTGCATTGCCAAATGGAGCAAATGCGAACCCATTGATGGTGTTCCCATGACCCTGAGCCATCCTCATGAACGTCAGCTGCAGGCTCCCCGCTGGATAGAACTGGCCATCTGAATGCGGGTCTCAGTTAAGAATGTGGAACAGTCGCTTTCTGAATAACATTCTTCTAAGTGAAGTTACTACTTTCCAGGAAACCGTTCTCTTCTACCGTGTCCACGGGCTGTGAGGCCGTTTAGAGTGTTTCCTGTGATTTCTGCAGCACGACACAGTGGGCCACAAATGCTCCCTTTTCTGTGTCATTTGCTCTCTTCATTGATAAAGGACACTCATCCTTCCTGTTTATTTTCAGAACTTGTGCTTAGGTTTATTGGGCATGGCTTATTCCAAAGTCTGAAAACCTTCTATCGTCAAAACAAATGGTACCAGGGCACAATGTTAATATTTTACATCAAACAGAACTTAAAAACACAAATGACATTAAAATAATCATCTGCAAAGTTATGCTGTTTTTAAAATTCCTATTATAATTTTTGCAGGATGGATTGATTTTTCTCATGACAAAAACTTTTATGTGATAAAATTTCACATTCTGAATATTTCTAGCCAATGGGCTGAATCAGTGATATAATTCTGGGAAGAAGAAGATAGTAAAAATATTACAATCCAGACATTACTCCTGCCTCACTGGGAGAGCTCCACAATTATTTAGCCATTTTTATTGAAGGTATAAAAAGTAGAATGTACAATCTATGGAAGAAAATCGTCCTTGTCTTTTCCTGCATTGGGTCATACACTTAAGCAGCAATGTGTGACACTGCTGCTGTGTCTATGGTGTTTGTCATTGTGTCCCTCCACCAGCACTTTAGGAACAGAGGCTTTGCATGTATTCAGGGCCTAGTGCAAGGGTTAGCAAACTTTTTCTGTAAAGGGGCGGATAGTTAATATTTTCATTGTTGTGAGCTACAAGATCTCTGTGGCAACTGTTCACCTGTGCCGTTGCCATGTGAAGGCAGCCAGATAATATGTAAAACGAATGAGTGTGGTTGTATTTCAATAAAAGCTTTATTGATGGGCACTGAAACTTCAATCTTATCGAACATTTACATGATTATTTGGAATATTAATCTTCTTTTGATTTTTCCAACCTTTAAAAAGCATAAAAATCATTCTTGCCTCATAGGCTGTACAGACACAGGTTGCAGGTCAGATTTGGCCTGTGGGTCAGCATTTGCCAGCCCCTGGGCTACAGAAATGCCTGGAACAGAGAAGGTGCTTGAATGATGAAGATCACATTTTTATTTATTTATTTTTGAGACAGAGTTTCACTCTTGTTGCCCAAGCTGGAGTGCAGTGGTGTGATCTTAGCTCACTGGAACCTCTGCCTCCTGGGTTCAAGTGATTCTCCTGCCTCAGCCTCCCAAGTAGCTGAGATTACAGATGCTCACCACCACACCCGGCTAATTTTTATATTCTTAGTAGAGATGGGGTTTCACCATGTTGGCCAGGCTGGTCTTGAACTCCTGACCTCAAGTGATCCAGCTGCCTTGGCCTCCCGAAGTGCTGCAATTACAGGCGTGAGCCACTATGCCCGGCCAAGATCACATTTTTAATTAAAATCTTTATTATGAACTATTTTAAACCTACAGAAAAGAACGGAGAATAGTATAATTAGCATCTGCCACTGAGATTCAACAAACATCATTCTGCCATATTGGTTTCCAATTGTTAAAAAAAAAAAAAAAAACAGGCAAATACAGTTAAAGCCCACCGCCCTCACTGCCACTACCCTACTCCTCCCCAACCCACTTCCCTCCCTCTCTACCCAGAAACAATGATTGTTCCAAGTTGGGTTGTAAGCTTTCTGTCTTTTAAAATATTTTTACGATATAGGCATAAAACGTGCATAGACGTATGACACTGCAGGATCCTTTCACAACTTGGTTTTTTCCCAGTCACTATGGCGTTTCTGCGATTTGTCTGTGGCTTTCAGATATAGCTCGAGTTCATTCATTTAAATTTTCATGTGGTTTAATTTATTCACCTTTTATGAGTCTTATTTAAGAGATTCTTTTCTATCTTGATGTCATAAAGATATTGTCCTATATTTTCATCTAAGGCAGGAATCAGCAAACTTTCAGCAAAGAGCCAGAGAGTAAATAGTTTAGGCGTTGTGGGCCACATGTCTGTTGCAACTACTCAACTGTGGGAAAGCAGCTTTGGACAATGGACACACTGACGGGTGTGACTGTGCTCCAATAAAACTTGATTTATTAAAATTGGATGATGGGCCACATTTGGTCTGTGAGCTGTAATTTGTCAACTCCTGATTTAAAAGTTTTGAGGTTGTATTTTTAACATTGTCCTACAAAATCCATCTGGAATTCATTGTGTGTGTAGATGTATGGTATAAGTTAGATATCTATGTCAGTCCCAGGGGTCAGCAATTAGCAATTATTCAAGTATCACTTACTAAAAAGTTGATCTTTCCTACACTACTTTTTTTTTTTTGAGACAGAGTTTCAGTCTGTCACCCAGGCTGGAGTGGAGTGGTATGATCTCGGCTCACTGCAAACTCTGCCTCCTGGGTTCAAGCAATTCTCGTGCCTCAGCCTCCCGAGTAGCTGGGATTACATACATGTACCACCATGCCCGGTTAATTTTGTATTTTTAGTAGAGGTGGGGTTTCATCATGTTGGCCAGGCTGGTCTTGAACTCCTGGGCCCAAGTGATTCGACCACCTCGGCCCCCCAAAGTGCTGGGATTACAGTCGTGAGCTATCACGTCCATCCTTCCTACACTAATTGTTAATGCCTTCCCTGTTACATTCTTATTTTCTCTACACAGGCAAATCTCTGTGCTCTCTCATCTGAAACATTGTTCAATGTAGTTATAGAATTATAATAAATTTTTATTTCTGGGGGGGCATAAAGTCATGTGTCTTTATTCTTCTTCAAATTATCTTGAAAATATTTGGTCCTTTCATCTCTTATTTGTGTTTTGGATCAATTTGATAAGTCAGAAAACAAAAAAGAAGCATGGGATTTTAATTGGAATTGTACTGTCCTACCTGGATTAGTATTCTCATTATGTTACTAGCTGAAGGACCGTGAACAAGATAGTTTCTGAGCCTCAGAGATAATATACAGATAACAGTACCTGCCTCACAGGGTGATAGTGAAGATTAAGCAGATTAATATAGGGAGCACGTCGAGAACCATGCTCGATATAGCATAAGCACTCAGAAATCTTAGCTATTAATATCTTTAGTAGAAGTCTTCTTATCAAAGATATCAGGACAGTTTAATCAGGTCAGTTAATTAAAGAAGTTGTGAGGAATTAAAAAAAAGTTTTAGATCTACTTTAAGCATCTTATTTCATCTTAAAATGCATAAATATATATTCATGCAGGAGTGGAAAAGGTTTTGTTGACCCTTTATCCACAGTTCCAAGTGCTGATGGTGGCTTATTTCCTTGTATGGTTTGTAATTTTTTACTGTGCACTGATTTGATAAGAGTCTGTGTGTACACATGCATGTGTGTGAGTCCCATGTGTCCTGTATTGTGAAAAGTGTCACTCCACTTCTGTACTGATCCTAAACACGTTTTTTTTTTTTTTGTTTTGTTGTTGTTGTTGTTTGAAATGGAGTTTCGCTCTTGTTGCCCAGAATGGAGTGCAAATAGCACCATCTTGCCTCACCGCAACCTCCGCCTCCCAGTTTCAAGCGATTCTCTTGCCTCAGCCTCCCGAGTAGCTGGGATTACAGGAGTGCACCACCACACCCAGCTAATTTTTGCATTTTTAAATCGAGACAGGGTTTTCACCATGTTGGTCAGTCTGGTTTTGAACTCTTGACCTCCAGTGATCTGCCTGCCGTGGCCCCCCAAAGTGCTGGGATTACAGATGTGAGCCACTGCGCCTGGCCCTAAACACATTTTTAATGTTAATTTTTGGTTTAGGATGTCCACATGAAGGAGATGTTGTTAATCACAGGGGACATTCATATGGGAGGTTTTAATTATTCATGGGAATTTTATTTTTTTTTAATCCAAAGACTGTAGAGATGTCAGTTTTTCTGCTGGTACCTCAGGCCTGCTGGTGGATTTCTCTAGTGTCCCTTCTGCTCTCTCTAAACGGACAGGAGGCTCTAAGAGGCTTCATGTGTGGGCTCAGTTATAGTTGCCTCTCCTTTCCTGTGCTCAAGGCCCCATTTCCCATCCGCATTTGAGTATGTGTGTGTGTGTGAGGGGAGCCATCCTGTAAAAGCCAGAAAGCCTGCTAGACAGATTCTAAAAGAGCTGGAACACTCCCATGTGACTTTTAGAACCCCAATTCCCAGAACTGTAGGTCTTATTTCCAGCTCTGTAGGCTGTGTGGTCGTCAATGCAGTGTCATCATGTGCTAAGTTCTCTGGTTGTGAATTTTCTAATCATTCCTGAAACTCGATAATCCCCCTTTTCTTCCACCCCTTTTTAAAGCTTACCTCCAAATGAAAGCATTTTTAATTTTATCTAATTTTTTTTTTACTGGAGAAGGGCCTGGCCATCAGTTCAATTAAAATCTCGAATAGTTAAATTTTCCATTGAAGTTTCTGTTGTATGGATGCCTATGGCATTTGCAGATGCAAGATAAGTCACGTGTCTGTGATCTTTGTTTTTGAGACAGGGTCTTGCTCCGTCACCCAGGCTGGAGTGCAGTGGCGCTATCTTGGCTCACCGCAACCTCCACCTCCTAGGTTCAAGCAATCCTCCCTCCTCAGCCCCTCAAGTAGCTGGCACTACAGGTGTGTGCCACCATGCTCAGCTAGTTTTTACATTTTTTTTTTGTAGACAAGGGGTTTTGCCATGTTGCCCAGGCTGGTATGGTGTCTATAATCTTTATACACTAACAATTCACATAGTTCAACATGGCATTATCAAATGGGATTGATTTCATCAACATTCTAAAACAGTTCAGGGGATGCTCTGTGTTCAAAAATTGTTAGCTTGAAAAGCCATTATGGATATACTTTTCTGACGGTTTTCCCAGTGGGTTCTTCTAGCCTTCTAATTTTATGCCTTAATTGGAAATGCTAAATATTTGCATTTAAAAGAGATAATTTGAATGATCAGTACTGTAGAGTGTCTTCAAAGCTACAGTACCTTTGCCATACTGCTTCATTAGATACAATCACACAGGTTTTTTCTGCTTCCCTGTATAGCTTATATATAGTGTCCACAGAGCTGCAGAATTAAGGTGGTGGTGGGTTTCTGCCCTCATCCCTTTGCTTCCTGTCTGAACTCCTAGGCTGCAGAGACTCCTGTCTCTGTTGTGACCATCCTTGTTTCTCTGCTTCACAGTCCATGACTGTTTCTAGTTGGTACGGCTTTTACGGGTGACCTCTTCCACTTTCAGCCCTGTTTTTTGTTCTGTTATTATTTTTTTCTTTTTTTTCTTTTGTCTTTCATAACTTCAAAGGTCCTCTCAGCTTCCTCATGGAAAAAATAAATAAAACAACCCTGTCCTTTGAGCAGATTTGCTAGCCAATCAAAGATCCTCTTTTTAATCTTGCAATGAGACAATCTGAACACACATGCAATTTGTGGGTTTTTGGCTCTTGTTGATTTTAAAACAATTGGTACTGGATATCTAGGGCCACCTGCTCTTTTGGTGGCTTGAATTTTTACTCATTTTCCTGTTTAGTTTTGTTCTTACTGTAGCTGTCTATATGAAGCCTGCTGTATATAGAAGGCTTATCTCCAGATAAATGAGGTTGGATACCCAAAGACTTTAGATTTATCTGCAGAGCCACTGATTTTTGTCCTATTCCCGGGAGCAGATGGGTATTAAAATTAGAGCAGCTGTTTCCAAGTAAGGTTAGAAAAGCTGAAAAGAGAGCAGAGGGAATTTTGTGTGCCTGCGGAGAGAAAAACACACATCAAAGTAGTCAAGAGGCCAGGCAGGTACACAAGAACACTTGGCACTTGACGGCTCAACCCAAAGCCTCCCCCCACTTTTACTGAACAAGATGACCCTGATTTTTCTGCTCTTGCACCTGGTTTCACAGGCACTCATAGATTTCTCTCTCCAACTTCCCTTAAGGATCCCAGGCCACCGAGCCTAACAGATACAGAAGAACACTCTTCCTGGTAGGCAATTCTCTGAATAAAGAATGATTTAGAAAGCAATGGGGTCTCTTCTTTGTTTGAGACAAGAAATATTTTTTGAGAGCCTACTATGTGCCTGGTTTTCCAACTCCCTGCTACCCCACATTGGTGTCATTTGTTCTTTATTTATTCTTTAAAATTAAGGAGCATGTCATTTGTCCTATTTAAAAAATAAAGAAATGAGAACATTTAAAACGTTTGGAGTCCCTGTCTTTGGGGTCCCCAACAAAAGTGAAAAGTTCTTTTCAAAGTGCTACTCTGACTTGAGTTTCCACCCCTGTTTGGCATGTTTCACTGGCTTTCTCTGTCTTCTAGGAGGAAGGTCAAACTCATTAGGAGGACACAGAGGCTGCTGGATTTTGGCTTCTGCTGGCTCTCCTGGTCCCTGTGGCTTCATGTGGCCGCTGTGCTGGAGGGAGAGTCACTCTGGAATCTGTGTGCCATTCTTGCCTGGGAGGAAAATCAGGAAGGAACCTTATGGTTACTTTTGGGTAGAGGCAAGTTAGTTTCATCATCTTTCTTAAATATGACAACCAAGGAACAAAGAGTATGTCAGATATGTGAACACGGTAGGTGTTTTAAAAACAATTTTCCAAAATTGCAAAGCACAAAATATATACAGAAAAGCACCCCCCAAAATATGTACAGCTCAATGTATTATCATAAAATAAACACCTGTGTAACCACCACTCAGATCAAGGCTGACAATGTTGCCCTCCAGCAGCTTCCTCGTCCCCATCTCTCCCAGCTCCGCAAAGTTAATCACTCTTCTGACTTCAAGCATGGGTTACCTTTGCTGTTTACAATCTTTACACAAGTGGAGAAAACACTGTGTTTGGGGAATTTGTTCTACTTGTTGTACAAGGCTATAGTTCTTTTTTTTCATGGCTGTATAGTATATTTTATCAGTATACTATAACTGTTGTCATCCAGCTCCTTAATATTCTTTTTTGTTTTTATTATACTTTAAGTTTTAGGGTATGTGTGCACAACGCGCAGGTTTGTTACATATGTATACATGTGCCATGCTGGTGTGCTGCACCCATTAACTCGTCATTTAACATTAATATTCTCATAGTTAGTACTCTTTGTGTTCTGTTTATTAAATATTTGTTTACTATAAGGTTATACAGATATTTTCTTCTATTATCTTTTTGAAGCTTAATTTTTTACCTTTCAATTGGATCTAAAATCCAATTGGAGTTAATTTTTGTATACGGCTTGAGAGAGGGAAAAATCTTCATTTTTTTCTCATTGGATATCAGTTTATTGAAAAGACTCTATTCTAGAAGTCAAGTGTCCCTGTGTGATCCTTTCTGTTTCTTGTCTCTGTTCCATTGATCTATTTGTTCATCTTTCTGCCAATATCATGCTATCCTTATTACTATAGCTTGAAAATTCCTGCTTTCTAATAGAGCAAGCCCTCCCACATTGTTCTTATTCAAGCGTGTCTGTGCTATCGTGGGCCATTTTACAGCAGCACACAACTGTTGCGATTTCTGTTGCAGCAGCATTGAATCTTGTAGGTTAAGAAAAATTTGAGTCTTTCTAATATCACGTTTTCTAATTCATGACTGGAATATTCCCCCTTTACAATTCTCTTCATTGAGATCATGCATTTTTAACATTTGATTTATTACTAGGAATTTAATTTTTTTCATCTATTATAAACTGTACCTTCGAGAAAATTATCTTTAGTTTGCTGCTGATACATGGAGATGCAAAATATTTTTATTTTTTGGTAAATTTTGATCTTGCATGAAGCAAACTTGCTGAAGTTCCGTATTTTAATAATTTATCTGCATGAATAGTCATATAGTCTGTAATTGACAGCTTATTTTCTTATTGGATCCTTATACTTTCTTTTTATTTTTGCCTCATTGCACTGTGTAGGACCTTTAGTGCAGTGTTCAATGGAAGTGGTATTAGCAAACATCCTTGCTTTCTTCCCAATTTCGAGAGAAACTGTTCTACCTTTCACCAATAAGTATTATATTTGCTGAAGGTTTTTTGTAGATACTCTTTATCAGATAAAAGAAGTTTCCTTCTATTCCTAGTTTGCTAAAAGTCTTCACTCTACCTAGATGTTCAATTTAATAAGAGTTTTTTCTGTATTGGTTGAGATGATCATACAATCTTCGCAGGAAATTTAATTCCCAGTTTGCCTGCAGCCTTCTTTTCCTGAGTACGAAAGAGGCAGAAGTCAACATATTTCCTGTATTGATGGCATTGTAGTTTTGTAAAAAAGAGTTTGATAGGTTGTATGAGTGTCTCTGATGAGAGGCGAAACAAAAATGTATGCACTGGAATTGTTCTGCAACTTTTTTATTCAAGAAACTGGTCTTTGACTAAAAGCAAAAAAAAAAAAAAAAAAAAAGCATTTCATTTGAGGCTGGCGTGCCTATGTCAGTAAGTGCAGTTGAGTGCTATCTCTTAGGACTTACTTAAATATGGAAACCAAGGGACAAAGGGCAGATCAGGTTTTTGAAGAACAATTCATTTAATTCTTGATATATCTGCAGCTGAGTAGGGCTTAGAGATTCATCACTATGACTTATCACTATGTGTTAATCAGACTAAAGCAATTACCTTGAGATTTCAAGGTAATTTCCAAATGCACTATGTTTTAAAGAGACAGCATGAAAAAGTAGGGAAACAATATGTAAGAGTTTATTTTAATGGATTCATTTTATAACCACATGTTTCAATTCTGCTTATAATTTCCTTTTAGCCTACTTAGAAATATGACTCAACTCACATACAAAAATCAGGACACGCTGGTTTCAAGAAAGCTGACTCAGAATTAAGGGAATAATGGACTGACCAAATTAGTCTTGGAATAATTTTTTTGAATTGATGTAGAGTTTCTAATACAGAAGTAAAGACCTATCAAAACATGGAATGTGTATTTCACTAAGACATATAGTTCTTGATTCGGTAAAGCGAATGAGCATTTTTATTATTTGGATTGGAAAAAAAATCTTGGGATGCATTTCTTGGCTGAGTCTACTACTGGCATAAGCACTATAGTGATTTTTTTTATATCTTTATTCCTAGTGAGTAAGCAGTTGGTGTTGGAATATAGTTGAAATCCTTATTGAAGAAGGTGGGAAAAATTTCTTTTTGAGACAAAAATACTGTGACAGTTGGACCCCAACATTGTTCATTTGCGTTTCAGAAGGAAGATGACATTTACAACCACTGCAATTCCTGTTTTGGACATAGAAACACAATATTAAAAACTTAAAGGCCTTTAGAACGTTCTAGTCCCATCCCTTCCTTTTACAGTTGAGGGTGCTGAACCCCAGGAAGCTTTCTTGCCTTGTCCAAAATCACCTGCAAATGATACTGGAACCCCAGTCTTTCTCTCCCATATCGCGGTACCTCCAGGTGGCAATTGTTCATTCTAATTTCTCCAGTAACCCTAAGCTATAAATTCTGGAGTCATCTTTGTTGTAGTCCCCCTCTCCAATTGGCAGACACAGACACTCTCCTGCTATTTCAATATCCCCTTAGTCTGTGTGACCTTTCCCCACCCATCGTCTTCCATGGGTCCACCTAGTTCTATATTTAGCCTTGGCATGGGTTGCTCATCATTCATCTCCATTTAGTTCAGCTGATGGATGGAAAGGTAGAGGGAGAATTTCCGTATTTCTTCTAGTGAAGGAAAGGTAGGGGTATGACCGTTCATTGTGTTCTTGCTTCAAGGTGGACTATCTAGATAAGCATTCTTTTCATAGTACCAAGATTTATTCTGCAACCTTCGTGCACATAATTATGACTAAAAGAATATCTGGTCCTTTAAGTTGTTTTGCCAAAGGTCCTTCTGTTATTTAATCACCTGGTGCACACCAGTCCAATTAGGGAGTTGCATGGGGGGAGAAAATAGATGTTATTGCTATCCAACTTGTAGGGCCCTGTTCAAGATAGTTTTCTTTTTTGAAGTCTTTCCAGGTGACCCCACCTACATGTTTTCCCTCTTTTGTGAACCCCAAAGTCTGTACTGTCTAGATCAGGGACTGGCAAACTAAAGGGCCAGATAACAAATATCATATAGGCTTTGTGGGCCAGGTGCTCTCAGTTGTCACTACTCAACTGCTGGTGTATTGCAAAAGCAGTCAACATATAAACAGGTGGCTGTGGTTGTATTCCAATAAAGCTTTATTTACAAAACAAACTGGATTTGGCCTATGGTTGTAATTTGCCAACCTCTAGTTTGTACTAACAATTTCTAAATTTTAGTTTTGGGACCAGGTGCATCAGAATCATCCGGGAAATGTTGAAAGATACAGGTTTCTAGGCTTCACCTTTAGAGTTTCTGATGAATGGCCTGGAGCTGGGGAATCTGTGTTTTAAAAGTTCCCTGATTGATGCTGCTGCTTAGACAAATCACTAAAACAACAGCTCATTCTAGTTACCTGCTTCCCTTCTTCATTCTTTCCTTTTCTATTTTCCTCCCTCCCTCCTTTCCATCCTCCGGTAAATATACATACAAATAAATACATAACATTTTATTTGTGTTTAAGATTATATAAATGGCATGATTCTGTAGACTGTTTATTTTGTAGATTGCTTATTTCTTTGCCCTTTTTATTGAGGCATTTATCTTGTATTTATCCTAAAAATTCTTTCTATAATAAGGGATTTAGTCCTTTATAGTATGTTGTACATTTCTTCCTTCATGATAGTGTTGCATTTTAAATTTACTCATGGAGTTGCAATGATTAAAAATAATTTTGATGGCGTGAAATGCACTGTTCCCTTAAGGCAGTGGTCTCAGTCAGAGATGATCTTTCCCCAGGGGATATTAGCAATGTTTTTGGTTGGCATAACTTGGAAGGAGGGATTCTACTGGCATTTAGTGAGTAAGGACACAGTATGCTGCTAAACATCTTACAACATACAGGGGAGCCCCCAACGACAAAAAAATTATCCAATTCAAGGTGTCAAAAGCACCAAGGTTGAGAAAACCTGCTTTAAGGCTATTGTTTTTGTTCTTTGTTTAATAAGACACTCCTTCTTCCTATAATGCTAATATCTCTATTAAAATCTGTATTAAAAGTTTTAAAATTGATTCTGCCACTGAGACAAATTACTAACATAATAGTCCATTTTACTTCCTTCTTAACACCATACACAAATTCCCCCTGTTCTTTCCCATCCTTGCCTCTATCTTCTTCTCCACTTCTCTATAAGTATCACGAGTCCCCTGTGTCCCCTCTGTGGCCAGCGTGGTGCTAGGTCATATAATGTTCCCCACCCACTGCCCAGAATTTGTAAGTTCTCCTCTGGGGCTTTGTCACATTTGGTTTCCTCAAGCACCGTCCCATTCCCCCTGGACACCTTTGCCCACTTAGCTTGGGTATAATGGTGGAGGGGCTGACCTCTGATCAGCTCGGTTCTTCCCTGAACCTTTGAAAACTGCCATCAGGCTTAGTGGCCATCAATAGAATCCTAAGTCTTCAAGCTGGAGGAGGCCTTTCGAGATGCAACCCCAGCTCCTCCCTTAATGCATGATGGGTGTGTGTCCAGAGCAGGTGTGCAACTTGTCCCACCCACCTGTGAAGAACTGGGCCAACACCACGGTGCTGCTTGCTCAGCTGGCTCCATCTCCCACTGGAAAACTCCCAGACCACCTCTTCTTGGTGGAGGCATCCGGAATTGCTGTCTTTGTTTTGCCGAAAGCTGCCACTATCATTCTAAAAGAGACTGGTCCCAAGACCTGCTCATAATCTCGTTTCCTATTTGCTATGATCAAATCCATTCTCTCCCTCAGCATTAAAAAAATGTAAGGTAGTTTAATATAAAGGTGTTGGGGTGGGTAACCTCAACCAAACAAAGGATCCCAATAGCTGACATGCGTACCAGCAGGGCAAGCAATTGACTGCTCAGGGCAAGTCCAAGTTAACGTCTCTGACTCTTCTATTGGACTGTGAGCTTTTCAAGGGCCAGGTAAGGCTTTATTCATCTTCCTGACCCCTCTTACAGGCATCCTGCCTCGCACATCATATGTGCTTGATAAGTGTCACATGAATTGCTGAGTGGCCATATTGAGTTGTTTGTAAAAGTACAGAAGAGGCAGGGCTGAAGCCCATACGTTTTCTAAACTAGTATGGAAGGGAAGTTAGTTACCTGTGTATCTCCCCAGGCCCCACCACCATCCAGGTAATGCTGATGCAGGTGTCCACACTTCGAAGCAACCCTATTAGCTTGGGCTTACTATTATCTAATGACCCTATCAATGGGCCTCTTTAGTGCCTTTTAAAGTTGGCATTTCATCCTTCTGTTTGTGTGCTGCAGAGGACATGGGAATTGCCAGAAACATGGGTAGCAGAGAATTTAAGGAAGAAAAACAGGCCATGGCTAAAGCGTCACACAGCTACTGCCTTTGAATCACAAGTCCCAGGAGAGGCTGGCACCCTCGCTCAGGTCTGGCCTCCCATTTTACTCAGTCCATTCCCCCAGAACTGCTCTTGGTTAGAGTAGACATCATTTGACACGGGTGAAAAGTCTAAAATAAAATGTGGAACATAGTTTCAGGTTAGTTCTATGATGTGAAAAAATGTGGCTTAAGCAGATGAATTGATCCGATGCAGCGAGCATACAGCATTTAATAAATGGG
The DNA here is from genome assembly GCF_009828535.3 of Hylobates moloch. Classification (NCBI taxonomy): domain Eukaryota; kingdom Metazoa; phylum Chordata; class Mammalia; order Primates; family Hylobatidae; genus Hylobates; species Hylobates moloch. The sequence goes on from NW_026652276.1 coordinate 12,138,615, forward strand.
CCTGTTGGTTCACTGTAAGCAGAAGACCATTAACCCATGGGCTTTCTCTTTCCTCTTTATTATAGCTGGTATTACAAGGGCTTAATCATTTTTCCCCATCATTAGAATCTAGAAATTATAGCTCGGAAAATATCATGTATTACATTTTATGCATTCCCAAAGTTAGGTCTATTAATTCTGACATTTTGCCTCATTATGCATTTTGGCAGTTTGGTTATTACCTGCTTATAGTTCAGATTTTATGGGACGCAAGAGCAGATGCGACCTCTCCAACAGGACCTTTTCTTTAATGAGATAAAATACAAATACGAACTTTAAAAAAACTTGACTGTATACAGAACCGTAGGACTTATGATAAATATTTATGATTTGCCTAAAAGTTAATGATGGCACCTTATCTTATATATGCTGTTATGAATTGAAACAGCTTTCCCCAAAAATAAAACTAGTCTGAAGAGTTAGAGAAAATGATGGCAGAAAGCGGCCATTGTTAATGAAACAACTAATATACACTCCAAGGAAGTAGCATTAGGATAAAATTATTTTTAAAAAGGGCCCAATGACCCTGCAATGTATTTAATTCTCTGCCTCATACTCCTGTGTGTGTGTGCATGTGTGTGTGCACACATGTGTGTGTCCATTTGTGCGTGCATGTGTGTACATGTATATGTGTGCATGTGCATGTGTGTGCATGTATGTGTGCGTGTGCATGTGTATGCACGTGTGTGCATGTATATGTGTGCGTGTGCATGCATGTGCATGTGCATGTGTGTGTGCATGTGTGTGCATATACACTCCATCACATTATCCACTGCTTTGAATCCCCTTAGAAATTTATGCAACTGACTGTTTAATTTTTAGCTTTTGTCCTCTCTTCTTCACTAAGAGTGTTTCTCCCGGCCTTCCGTGTCAGTCATTCATTCTTTCATCCCACATGCTATTTGTGCATTCCTCTCATCTATGAAGCTCAGACGACAGCACTTAGGGTATTATTGATCCTCATCATATTTTCTTTCTGGCTCTTTATCCCCTTCCCTGGTGGGACTGACTCCTGAATGTGGTAAGTTGAACATTGCCATGGGACCTGCCCTTTACCACTCAGCTCCATTAACCAGCACCTCTGACACTTCCCACTGGGGTGAATGGCTTCACAAAGTGGCTCACAGAGATGTTCTCTGAGGACCAGAGAAAGGTGGCTTGGCTCACTGTGTTGAAAGCCACTTGTGAAGTGGGTCTGTACTCTTCCTGCCCTCATCAAGGCCGAGGCTGCAGGTTGTGCTGGTTCTGTCTTATGTCTCAGGTCGACAGAGCTTTTACTCCTTTTATAGCAGATTTAAAGTTATTTAATCACTTTAAAACACCACAGGCCGGGCGCGGTGGCTCATGCCTATAATCCCAGCACTTTGGGAGGCTGAGGTGGGCGGATCACGAGGTCAGGAGATCGAGACCATCCTGGCTAACATGGTGAAACCCCGTCTCTACTAAAAATACAAAAAAAATTAGCCCGGTGTGGTGGTGGGCGCCTGTAGTCCCAGCTACTCGGGAGGCTGAGGCAGGAGAATGGCATGAACCCAGGAGGTGGAGCTTGCAGTGAGCCGAGATTGAGCCATTGCACTCCAGCCTGGGCGATAGAGCGAGATTCCTTCTCAAAAACAAAACAAAACAAAAAACACACCACAGTGGGACATTTAAGGCTCCCCCTTGACTTATGTTCTCAAGACCTGAGACTGGGTCTTGGAGAATCCTGATTTCATTTAACAAGGCAGTACACTTCATAGGCTCTGGCAGCTGCTTGTATATAACATCATTCACATTCATTCACTCACTCATTCATTCATTTAGTAAATGTTTATCCAGCAGCTCCCATGTGCTGGGCACTGTTCTAGGGCTGTGGATACACAAGTAAATTAAACTGAAAACAGAAATTGGACCTCAAAAAGCCTACATTCTGGTGGGGGAAGAAAAAAAATGAATGTATTAAATAATTTAAAATTTATGTGAGATGATGATGGATATTTTAGAAAAAAAAAACAAGGAAAGAAGGGTTAAACGTCAGCATCATGCAATATATCCAGGTAACAAACCTGCACATATACTCCCTGAATCTAAAATAAAAATTGAAAAAAAGAAAGAGGAGCTGACATTGACAGAGGGTGGAGACCTTGCTCTGTTAAGTAGGGTCCTCATCAGAAGATGGCATTGGAGCAAAGACTCAAAGGTGGCTCAGGAGCAGCCTTGAGAAGCAAGGGCATTCCAGGCAGAGGGAAGAGCCGGTGCAAAGGCCCTGGGGCAGGAGAGTGCCTGGAGCATTGGAGGAGCAGTGAGCAAGCCAGCGTGTGTGGAGCCAGTGAGGAAGGTCAGGGGCAGGAGGTGAGGTCAGGGAGGCTGGGGCAAGCACATCACAGAGGGCCTGTAAAACTTGGTGAATACAGGCTGGGCACGGTGGCTCACGTCTATAATCCCAGCACTTTGGGAGGCCGAGGCAGGTGGATCACCTGAGGTCAGGAGTTTGAGACCAGCCTGGCCAACATGGTGAAACCTCGTCTCTAATAAAAATACAAAAATTAGCCAGGTATGGTGGCAGTTGCTTGTTATCCCAGCTACTTGGGAGGATGAGGCAGGAGAATCGCTTGAACCTGGGAGGCAGAGGTTGCAGTGAGCCAAGATGGCACCATTGCACTCCAGCCTAGGCAACAAGAGTGAAACTCCATCTCAAAAAAAAAAAAAAAAAAAAAATTAGTGAATACTTTGGCTTTTATTCTGGGTAAAAGTCAGTCATTTGTGTAACACTGTTAAGCCTCAACTGTAAAATAGAATAATAAATATACAAATGTACTTACCAAAAGGGTTGTTGTAAGGATGAACTAAAGTAAGAAATGTAAAACACCCAACAGAATGGCAGGTGCACAAATAAGTATTGTGAATAGCAGGTAGGACTAGGTGCTTTTTGTGCTTGTACTAGGTTACTAGATGTAAACTTTTAGTGCTTGTACTAGGTTACTAGATGTAAACTTTTAGTGCTTGTACTAGGTTACTAGATGTAAACTCTCTAGGACAGATTTAGAGTTCTTTTTTTTTTTTTTTTAAACAGCATTTTATACCCAGACCTGGTACAGTTCTTGCCATAGTAAGTCCTCAATCAGTGTTCCTGGAGTATTACCATTATCACGCATTTTTCTAAAAAAAGCATTCAGGCAGTCTTAATTGGCCTACATTTAATAGCTACTTGTTTTCTATTGCTTACAAAAATATAACCCTTACCTTCTGCCTTCTCTACAGGAATATTTTTTTGGCATGATAATAACATGATATCAAAGTTGTGGTGCTGTGTTATGGAAAGAACTCTTGGCTGAAAATCAGAAGATGTGGTGTCCTAGTATAGTTGCTGTGAGAGGTCATTCAACTCCTCTGCCTGTTTTTTTTTTTTTTTTTTTGAGATGGAGTCTTGTTCTGTTGCCCAGGCTGGAGTGTAGTGGTGCAATCTTGGCTCACTGCAACCTCTGCCTCCTGGGTTCAAGTGATTCTCCCACCTTAGCCTCTCTAGTAGCTGGGATTGCAGGTGCCCACCACCGTGCCCGACTAATTTTTATATTTTTAGTAGAGATAAGGCTTTGCCATGTTGGCCAGGCTGGTCTCAAACTCCTCACCTTGTGATCCGCTTGTCTTGGCCTCTCAAAGTGCTGGGATTACAGGCGTGAGCCACTGCGCCTGGCCCTCTGCTCTTCTTTTTCTCAGAAGTGATATGGGTTCAGAAAATCCTTCTCCATTTCAGTGTTGGTGTGAAGAGAAGCTACTCTATGGAATGTTCTTTGAAAACTCTAAACGGCCATCTTGGGGAGGGTAGGTGTCGTGCCTGTTACCGTGGGAAGGGTGTGTACATGTGCTTAACTGGTTTCTCTGTTGGAATGTGGACTTCTGCTGTGCTCGGCGCCCCTTTTGAGGAGGCCCCTGCCTCTCTGAGGACCGGTGGTTGTCAGCTGTGGGCTGTGGCAATGGAGCTGAAGCTGTGAGGCCTCTCAGGCCACCAGATAGGTGGTCCTTGCCTTAGTAATATCATTCTCTAAGCTGCACAATGGAGGTTTGGACTTTCAGAATTAATTTTTCTATTGCTCCCTTGTGGTTTAAATGTATTTCTGCCTTTTTAATGCATGTATTGAAATTCTTATTTGTGACTAGATCAACCTCAGATGTTTTAAAAGTTGATTTCAGAAACATGGCTTCGAATGTCTCCTTTGTTCACGTGAATAAAATTCTTCTTCTTGTTGCATGATTCTTGAGGTGACACCCATTCCACAAGGCCTTCCTAAAAATAAATCAGAAACAAGATAACAACATTGTGACTAAACAAGAAGTTCACATCCCTCCCTCATCACATGTTGCTTTCCAAATGTTGATCAATCTATCATATCTCCTTTTTCCAACAATTTTTTTTTAAAGTCCCATCATACAGCCTGTGTTCCTGGACAGGCTGGGAATACAGCAGTGAACACAGTAGATAAAATCCCTGAATTCATGCAGCTCACATTTTTGTAGGAGAGGGGTAAAGAAGAGATTACTCTAGATTTCACAGTGAGGGAAGGCTTCTCCTAGAAGGTAGCATTTGAGTAGAGGATGGAATGAAATGAGAAAGAGAGCCATGCAATGTCTGGAGAAAAAGTGTTCCGGGCAGGGGCCCAGCAGGTGCAAAGGGCCTAAGGTGGGAATCAACTTGGTATAGTCCAGGGAGAGAGACAAGGTGAGGATGGGAGGCTACAAGGGAGAAGGAAGGTTTGTGGGAGGAGAGGAAGGGGCCTGACCAAAAAGAGCTTTGTGTGCTGAAGAAGCAGTTTGGATTTTACTTTGAGTTGATAGATTGTAAATATTGTAAATTAATTATTGAAAGTTTATATATTCTCTTCAGATACAAATCCATTGACTCTGATCTGAGATTCTGTGAAGCAATTGTCAAGTGATAGCATAGAATTAATGTGGTATTTTTGAAGCTTCATTTGATTCCACCCCAAATCCCTTAATATTCCTTAAGGAGTCTGTTGGAAGTTGCTTGATAGGAATAATTAGCAGAACGAGTAGCTGTTTTACCATTCAGAATTCTCTTCATGTATGTTTAAGTATGTGAACTCATTTTAACAAGAGAGTGAGGGTCCCACTTCTCTGTCATTTATTCTGTACTGAATTCTGTTTTGTAGTCAGCCCTGAGAAGCCAGGGGCATATCAGCTGGAGATCTAATTTTCTCTTTGTCACAGAAACAAATCATAATTTAATAGGTGCTGAAAACATGACTGAACCCTTGCGCTATCTGAAGAGGAGCAGGTGATTTTTCACATCGTTTTGTAGCGTGTCTCCAACTACCAACACATGGCCATTCAGAGGTCAACAGCGAAGGACTCTGAGATAAACACTTTCCCCAGACCATGAACACAATTTAAACACATATGACTGAGTTCTCATCTTCCATATCTGGTGAGGGAAGAGGTCACATTTCTCTGTAATCACCCTCCAAAATAATGAGATAAAAAGTTCCATAAAATTCTGCGTAAGTCCCCACCACAGTCTCTTCTAGCTAGTAACTGTCATGCAAACTGATCATTTTGGAAGTCTTTAATTAAATAGTACAATATCACCTTAAAAAGTATTGTTGACCGGTTAGGAAATTGAGAGATACAGGTAAGCGCATCTGCAGGGCAGATAAATTGGGCAGTCTTTTCTCATGAGGAAACCTTGCAAAGGTCCAGAATGTGGAAAAGGAGATTCCAATTTAGATTGCTAATATCATTTGACTGCTAAAAATGTCAAAGTTGGTATCTTCCTAATGAGTTTTAACTATTTTTGCCCTAGAAAATTCCTCTAAATAATTGGTTCCTGAAATCAACATTATTGGGTGTTCTGGATTTCAAGGAGGCTGCTCTCTGCTTTGTATTTTCTTGCTGGGTGCCTCTTATCTGTGGTAAGGTTAATGTTGGGATGACCTTGGTGAACATCCCCCTGCAACAGCACAAGTAGTTAAGGCGTGTATTCCACAGGAATAGCGTTTCCATTAGAGCAGTCGCTCTGAGACGCAGAGCTAATTTCCCAGCGATGGCACCACTTTTCTTATGAGGGAATAATTGACCCATTTATGGTCTCATTTCAGCTTATTGCAGATCCTTGTGCCAGCAACCCTTGTCACCATGGCAACTGTAGCAGCAGCAGCAGCAGCAGCAGCGATGGCTACCTCTGCATTTGCAATGAAGGCTATGAAGGTCCCAACTGTGAACAGGCACTTCCCAGTCTCCCAGCCACTGGCTGGACCGAATCCATGGCACCCAGACAGCTTCAGCCTGTCCCTGCTACTCAGGAGCCTGACAAAATCCTGCCCCGCTCTCAGGCAACAGTGACACTGCCTACCTGGCAGCCGAAAACAGGGCAGAAAGTTGTGGAAATGAAATGGGATCAAGTGGAGGTGAGAACGTTATATCGTGTACATTTTTACATTAGAAACCAGAAATCTTAAAGTGACTCCAGTGGTTCTAGTATCAGCAATTAAAAATGAAAGCATTTTAAGTTAAATCATGAAGCAAAATATGTCCCTAAACTTATTCCTGTCTGCATTTGTGTGTACGATGGTTTTATAAGTATAAAAAGAGTAAACAAAAAAAATGAATCAAATTATTTTTTGGAATGGTATCCACATGTATTTCTGTGAGATAATCTTAGATTTTGGGGCAGACAGCTCAGTGTAGTCATGTAAAGGAACATGTCATAGGACCTTCCATCATTGACCTTATTTTCCTTCCTGGGAGTGTGTCTTAGTCTGTTAAGGCTGCTATAACAAAAATGTCACAAACTGGGTTGCTTATAACCAACACACAGTATCGGTCCATTCTTGTGTGGCTATGAAGAAATACATGAGGCTGGGCAATTTATAGAGAAAAGGAGTTTATTGGCTCATTGTTCTTCAGGCTGTATAAAGCATGGCACTAGCATCTGCTTCTGCTGAGCCTCTGGAAGCTTACAATCATGGCGGAAGGCAAAGGGGAGCCACTGTGTCACATGGTGAGAGTGAGGGCAAGAGAGGGAAGGGAGAGGTCCCAGAAAACAATCCAATCTCACATGAACTCACTTATCACCAAGGGGATGGTGCTAAGTCTTTCATGGGGGATCTGCCCCCATGGCCCAAACATCTCCTACCAGGCCTCACCTCTCACATTGGAGATCACATTTCAACATGAGACTTGAAGACACATATCCAAACCATATCACAGACATTTATTTCTCACAGCTTTGGAGACTAGGAAGTCCATGATCAAGGCAGATTCAGAGTCTGCTGAGGGCCTGTTTCTTCACAGCCCGCGTCTTCTCACTGTAACCTCACATGGTGGAAGGCGCTATGGAGCTCTTTCAGGTCTTCTACAAGGGCGCAAAATTTCATTCGCCAGCCCTGTGCCCTGCTGACCTAACCACCTCTCAAAGGCCCCACCTCTTAATACCATCATCATGGCGGTTAGGATTTCACTCATGAATTTAGAGGGGCGCAAACATTCAGACCACAGCAGACCACAACGCTCAACTATTTTTTTTACTGTTGTCATTTAGGTTCTATTTTTGGTACCTTGAAGTATTTCAATGGGGTTTAGAAAGAAGAAGCTATCAATGATTTTGACATATTTTTAGAATGCATTTGACAAAGAAACTTCCAAGTTTTATTTATTTTGGCAGCAGCAAATTCTATTTGTTGGAACTTCTCCTGTCTGAGTTTGAGTTTGGCTGTTTTATCTTCAAGCTCTTCAAAAGTCTTTTCAGTAGACTCCTAGAAGTTGGCATAAAATAAATTTGCTGGGTAGAAGAGTTGGGGAACAAATCCAAATCATGAGTTTGAAGTGACATAGGGGAGTGTAATTCCATTCTATATTGTATATTTTATATGTATGACATCCATATAAACCTGCGTTGGTATATTATTATTATGGGTTTCATTGTTTAAATGAGAAAAACATAGATTTTTGCATAGCATGTATTAGAGTCAAGGAATGCATCTAGAAATTTCCTTTATTATAAAAGAGATAGTAGCATTTCTCCTTTTATTTTCTTGAGTAATTCTAACCGGTTGACCCACTTTTTTTTTTTTTTTTGTATTACCGCACAGCTTATGAAGGCCACATTCAGACTGCAGGGCGATGTTTTTAGCTTACCTAAAAAACTGTGAGCTTGCTCTGATTTCACACTTTTAATAAATGCTTTGAAGTTATGATGTTAATGCTTCTTTGCTGGATGACTCAGTTCTTGCATGTGAACTAGATTTGATTCAAGTTTATCAAAGAAGTGTCCTTTAAAAGAAAATTTCTCCCTAGCCAGCCATTTCAATCTATTTATTTAAAGTCATGTTATTTTACAGTTGGTAAGTGTAAAAAAGAAAAAAAAGAAATGTCTCATCTTCCTATATCATGGGTTATTTCTTAGGCTGTTCGTGAAGCAGATTTAAAGTGCCAGAGGAAGACATGTTAATATGTATGCCTAACCTGATGGAAACCAGGAGGCATATTATTATCCCCTTTCTGTGAAGTAATAATGCTTTGGAAACATAAAGTTACTTGGAGCCTTAGAGGCTTGGGTAACAGCCATCCATTATACAAATTTAACAAGTTATACTCACATCTTTGAATATCAGTGGTGGGCTTTATCCATAGAATTTGACTGTAGGGCATTCTGGAAAATAAGATCTAAGTGTGGGCTGTGGAGTGAAATTGCTGAGAGTTTCTGTATTGTTCTCAATTAATTCTGTGATGATGAATACTTTTAATACTGCTTCATTTTCATTGACATGGGGGAGGACAGTGATTGTGGCATGAGGACTAAGTGCATAAATTGGCCAGGAGTATCTCACTGGACATAGCTCAAGGTTTTGCAACACGCTTTTTGATGAGCACAGTCCTCCCCCCACCAATTGATCTTCTTTTTTTAAAAAATATACATCCATATAATACTTTTGGGAAATAATTTGAAAGTGAAGATATAGCCTACAAGGAAAAAGAAAGGCAGCGTTCAAGCTCCCCAGCCTTAGCATTGTGCTCCTGGACCCATCAGCACAGAGAAGAGTCATCAGACCTGACACTGCATGCACTTTGCAAGTTGAAGGCTGGCTTGCCTAGTCATTAGGCTTTTACCTGCTGTTTGTAAGTTAGTCCTTAAAGTTGGCCTCCTGGTTGCCATCAGGTTAAGCATAGTGCAGGGGTCAATGACTGCTTGTTAAATGAATGGAAAAAGAGCAGGGAGTGACATCTGCTTCCTGTCCTGCAATATCCTATCGATCAGTTTTAACAATCCCAGGAATTTGTAGATTGCTCTCAGGGAAGCTGTTGCATTTCAGAACATCAAATGACAAAGATTTCATTTTCTTTTGAGTTTGTAAGGCTTCACTTCTTCGTCTCTTCTCTAGCCCTACCCCTGCATCATCAAAAGGGATGAAGGAAATTCAGCATGGAATTTTACTTTATCATATTATGTTATACTATAAACAACCCCAATCACATGTCATTTTTTTTTCCCCTTCCCAGGTGATCCCAGATATTGCCTGTGGGAATGCCAGTTCTAACAGCTCTGCGGGTGGCCGCCTGGTGTCCTTTGAAGTGCCACAGAACACCTCAGTCAAGTAAGAAAATTCTGAGTTACAAACTGTTAAGAGTGTGATGCTATGACCTATATATGGGGTTGTGTCCATCCATGGACCTGGTGTGTAAGTGGCCAGTCAAGTGAGAATCGTGAACAGATTCCATGGATAGATGTGTCCCCTGCCATTTGAAAACCAGAGGAAGCGATTTCAGAGGCAATTACAGTGAGGGTCATCAGGCTGGAGAAGTGGAATTGAGAAATTGGACTGGATGAGTCTGGTGTGAGGTGACAAAGTGTGAGGCCTTAGATAAGACCCTCAGCCAGATTCCTTGTCTCCCAAATGCTTTGCTTCCCAAATTATTGGCCTCTTAAGATTTTAATGGACCATCAGTTACATTCAGATGCATAACTTGCCCCAAATTTAAATTCTACATATTACAATTTTCTCTTTATTTTTTATTATTTTTATTTATTTATTATTTTTTACAATTTTCTCTTTAAAAGCAAGCGCACAAACAGAGTGTTTTGTTTTCAGTTCAAGCTCTTTGAAATGACAGGGTCCATTGTCACCGGTGGGGAAGAGGGAGAGGCATAGGGAAGCAGCGCTGGTTGAGACCTGATATGTGTGGTGCTTTATATGAGGCTCAAGTCAGCAGGTGCCCAGGAGCACAAAGGTGGGGGTGGGGTATGGGCCAGTATTAGGGTGCTTCAGGCCGGCTGACAACCCCCCATTTCCCATCCTTCTAAGTTGCCATTGACTACCGCCCTCCCCACACTTTCCATGCAACCTAAGGGGCATTTGCTGTCCAGTCTTTGGGGATTTTTAGAAGACTGGGAACATGTGTCCTGGTTAACCAGTTTGATGCATTGGCTGCTTTTTAAGGGGCCTATGGGCACTATAGGTCTCTTCCATGTATCCGTGGCCATTTTTGTCTACCTGGCTTTCTAAACAATGGAGTCCCTGAACATGTTTGGAAGAGGGCCTTTGTTACATTGCTCTTGCACCCTGGGTCCCCACAGCCTTGAACTCACTCTGGCAGGGGAAGGGCCTGGAAGGGCTGCTTGGGAATTCCTGGGCTCAGGAGGAGCGCTCCCATCGGGAGAGAAGGGAGAGGTGGAGCCTGAGGCAGCTTCGAGCTCCACCAGCAGGGGGACCCCGGTCCTAAGCGTTTCTTTCACTGCTCAAAACCACTACAGCTGAAACCCCTGCCGTCCTGGGCTAGTTTTAGGAGCAGGATCTCTAGTTTCCTTTACTCTTTTGAAAACATCTCTCAGCCCTTTCTTGTCTAGATCATATTATCTTACCTCGATAAACCTTTCCGAATTTTCTGGTCTTCTATCTCCTTAAATGCTTTTGTTTTTTTCCTCTCAACAAACCTGCCATTCTCTGAGACTCCCTTAGGCTGCAGAACAGGACCGAATTAGCAGAGTCTGACTCAGACGAAGTGAGATGGGGGTGCCGAATGACCTGTGGGCACTGAATTCACTTGTGGGGGTTACTAGCTCCTTACGCTTTCATTTCCTCATGAATTTAGTCACTTAACAAAGCTTTACTGAGCCCCTGCTGCACGCCAGGAGCCCTGTGCTGGGGGAGCCGATCTGTGCAGAGTCTACTGTGATCTTCTCCAGGAGCACTGGGGAGAATGGGCAGTTGTTGGGATGTTGGGAAGTGGTCAGGGGTCTCTGGGAAGAGGTAATATGTGGGCTAGGAACACAGTTCCAAGGTGGAGAAGGAGACAAAGCTTGGGAGCTGAGAAGGAACTGGGTTGGGGTAGCTCCTAGTAGCTGAAGCATTGGGCTGTGAGGAGAAAGGCGCAGGAGGGCAGCTGGGGTTGGGGTTGGAGTTGATGGGCTTTCTATGACATCCTATTCTCTGTGGGGTGTTTTTTTTTTTTTCTTTTTACCAAAAATGAGCCAGGGGAGGCCTGGAGCATTGGGGGTTGGATTGTGTGTGATTGTGTGTGTGGGGGGGGGGGGGGGGGGGGTGAGGGGGGAAGGGTGATACACTTTTGCTTATTTTGGCAGCATAACTCAGGTGGCTGTGTTGGGTTGCAGTCCACGTTTATGACAAATTTAAGCAAAACTCTTTTTATATTGTGTGGCTATGGAAGGATTTGTCTGAAAGAGAACTCAGTGTACTCTTTTACTGTTCATCAAAATTGTTACTCAAAGCTGAGTTACCAGTGACTCATTTTGTGGTACACTGTGAACAAGTGGGAGTGTGGGCCGTTATAGTGGACGCCCGCGTATCTGTTTATGCCATCGATCTCCTGGTACCTTGGTAGATGCACATATCATCTTTGTATTTATTTTTAATTTGAAGGATTGGTTCTAAGATGAATTTTTCTGAAAGGAGCTTTCTGTTTACATCATTCTTGTTTCCAGGATTCGGCAAGATGCCACTGCCTCACTGATTTTGCTCTGGAAGGTCACGGCCACAGGATTCCAACAGTGCTCCCTCATAGATGGACGAAGTGTGACCCCCCTTCAGGCTTCAGGGGGACTGGTCCTCCTGGAGGAGATGCTTGCCTTGGGGAATAATCACTTTATTGGTGAGTTACCAAAATCTTCTACTCAATACTGCATCCGATTCAACCCAACCTTGGTTTGGTGTTGAGATAGTAGGTAGGGAATTTTGCTCAGATAATCTGAATTCTATCCATCAATGCTATGTCTTCCAGTTTGGTAAGGTTTTAGAATAAAAACTGTATTCTAACATAATGTTTCTTTTTCTTTTTTTTTTTTTTTTTGATGATGGAGTCTCGCTCAGTCACCCAGCCTAGAGTGCACTGGCGCGATCTTGGCTCACTGCAACCTCTGCCTCCCGAGTTGAAGCGATTCTCTTGCCTTAGCCTCCTGAGCAACTGGGGCTACAGGCACCCACCATCACGCTTGGCTCATTTTGCATTTTTAGTAAAGATGGGGTTTCACCACCCTGGCCGGGTTGGTCTTGAAATCCTGACCTCAGGTGATCTGCCTGCCTCAGCCTCCCAAAGTGTTGGGATTACAGGCATGAGCCACTGAGCCTGGCCCTAACATAATGTTTCTAGTGTGGCTCAAAGTGGAAAAGGCATGGGCTCTGGAATCCAGTGACTGTGTTCCAGCCCTGGCGAAGTCATCACAGGTGTGTGATCTTTGGTACTGAATGCTCTGGCATCAGTTTTCCTTTGGAGTCTTTCATCTGCTTCTTTTTCCAGAAATTGTGGGCAACTTGAGGTGTTGGATGTTGGTCTCTCAGGATAACCTTTGTTCCCAGTTGATTTTGGCCTGACTTGGGACGTTCAAACACAGCACCTCACAGTGATTTGCCACTGCAGGGCCCCCAACTCAGAAGTAACTGGTGGGATTATAGCTCTCTTTGGGCCCCTCTCCTCCATAACCACCCCTCCTGCATCAGTCACTTCTAACTTTTTACTCTCTCTTGAACTTGATTCTGTAGTTTAACCTTCTCAAACGACCACACGTCCAATTAGCTGTTTTCTTTTCTTCTTCTTCTTCTTTTTTTTTTTTTTTTGAGACAGAGTCTCGCTCTATCACCCAGGCTGGAGTGCAATGGCACGATCTCGGCTCACTGCAACCTTGGCCTCCCAGGTTCAAGCGATTCCCCTGCCTCAGCCTCCAAGTAGCTGGGACTACAGGCATGCACCATCACGCTCAGCTGATTTTTTTTTTTTTTTGTATTTTAGTAGAGACGGGGTTTCACCATGTTGGCCAGGATGGTCTTGATCTCCCGACCTCGTGATCCGCCCGCCTTGGCCTCCCAAAGTGCTGGGATTACCGGCTAATTAGTTGTTTTCTAATTCCTCTGCTTTGGCGTAGAAATGGCCGCCAGAAAGAGAGACCCTCAGTATTCCCTACCCCACCCGCTGCCTCTTGCTTGGACACTTGGACAGTTCCCAGAGGACCACCTTTCCCCTAGTTTAGCATTCTGTGTCCTTTCAGTTGTCTTTGTTTGGGGTTGGAACTTGGAACTCTGGTCCTTTCGTATGCTGACATAATGTTCTGCCTTGCAGCTCAATTCAAAGGCCTGAGCTCAAGTTTAGAATCTACCCATCCCAGTCCAATGCACCCAAGCAGCTTCTTGCATCCTGCTGTTGATTCCTTCTCCTGTCTGACTATATATTGCAACCATCCTCACCAGGAGGATGGGGTAGGCATCCTCCTAACAGCACCTGTCTCTCAGGGTTGTTGGTCAGCTTAAATTAGATAACAAATGTACAAGAATAATTGACAAATGTTAAGGATTATCCTAGGGCATTTTCTCTATTTTTTTCTGGTGTACACTAAATATTTTGCTAAATGGAAAATATGCATTTAGACTCACCCTCCAAAATATGATGCAAATATCATAATGAAGATAAAGGGATGTAAGAAAATGCTCAGGTCTCTATGATTTATATTGCATTTTATGTTTGACTGACCCTCTTCTGATGAGGAAGTCCAGCTCGGGGAGCAGGAGTTTTACCGGGTGAAAAGAAGGTAAAGAGAAATTTGTTTTGGGAATGAACATGGCTTGACAAAGAGACGAATGCATTTAACTTCAGACTGGTGTTTGACTATCAGGATGAATGACAGATAATCAGAAATTGTGCGATAAAGTCTTGTCAAGAATCAAATCTAAATTTCACTCCCCAATACATTTGAAGTAACTGTTATTTACTTCCATATCTGCTGTAAAGATTTATCTAAAAGGATGTAGTTTCTATATTTTGATAGTTTTATTTTGTATTGAATGTAAGTTTTTCTGTTTGGTATGACATGGAGCTAATATTTCAAGAAAACATATAAAGTATCACTACTCTTTAAAATGTCCTTAACGGTACCAGAAGATACTTATTTAAGATTCAGACAGTCTCTGACTTATGCTGGTTCCACTTAATAACTTTTTGACTTTACAACAGTTTGAAAGCTATTAACATTCAGTATAAGCTGTATTTCAAGCACCCGTACAGCTATTCTGTTTTTTGCTTTCAGTACAGTATTCAATAAGTTGTATAAGATATTCAACACTTTATTATAAAACAGGCTTTGTGTTAGATAATTTTGCCCATCTGATGGTCAATGTAAGTGTTTTGAGCACGTTTAAACTAGGCACGGCTAAGCTATGAGGTTCGCTAGGTCAAGTGTATTACATGCATTTTTGACTTACAGTATTTTCAGTTTACACTAGGTTTATTGGGATAGGACCTCACTGTAAGTTGAGGAGCATCTGTATAAGTTCATATTTTATACTACTTTTGGTGGTAACATAACTATGACCTTAGACTGACATTGAGATTGAGGATGGGGATTAATTGAGATGGATTTTCCAGTATTAATGTAAATTTATTCTTTTGGGATAGAAGAAATCTTGTGAACTCATACATATTTTGAGCTCATTTTGCTAATCAAAAATTTTGTGGAAAAATTATCTTTGGATGAAATGTATTATTCCTTAGGGGAATAATCTTTAAAACTTTGATATATTAGGTCAGGCACGGTGGCTCATGCCTGTAATCCTAGCACTTTGGGAGGCCGAGGCGGGTGGATCACGTGGTCAGGAGATCGAGACCAGCCTGACCAACATGGTGAAACCCCGTCTCTACTAAAAATACAAAAAATTAGCCAGGTGTGGTGGTGGGCACCTGTAGTCCCAGCTACTAGGGAGGCTGAGGCAGGAGAATGGCGTGAACCCTGGAGGCGGAGCTTGCAGTGAGCCAAGATCATGCCACTGCACTTTAGCCTGGGCGGCAGAGTGAGACTCTCTCAAAAAAAAAAAAAAAAAAAAAAAAAAACTTTGATATATTAATAACTATGTCAAAGAATTCTTTTCCCCAAATTATACTTTAGATTATGAAGAGAAAGCAGTGATTTTGAGTAACATCCTTTATTTTGATAAACCATTTTTTTTTTCATTTTGAAAATTTGATATCTTTCTAAA
This sequence comes from Hylobates moloch, assembly GCF_009828535.3. Lineage (NCBI taxonomy): Eukaryota > Metazoa > Chordata > Mammalia > Primates > Hylobatidae > Hylobates > Hylobates moloch. Next base: position 12,154,121 of record NW_026652276.1, read on the forward strand.
TTTTCTAGTTAGGGCTTTCTGGGTTTTTTATGTGGCTTTGTAAGGAGATCAGGATCTTTTGGTGTTATTCTCTTCAAAGGTAGCCAGCAGTCCTGTCCCGAGCTCTTCCTGGGGAGGGATGGCCAGGTTCCTAACCATGATAAATCAGCTCCACCTCCACACCGCCAGCTGCTTCTCTTACAAAATCTTTTCATCCTTCAGAAACAAGATGTAGCTTTTGCAATCTTTGCGGAAGCCTGATGCTCACTACGTTGACATGTGCTTAATGCCCTTTTGTTTTATTTTTAAAAAGGAGCTTATTAAAGCAATTTACTTTTACAATCTGGACTCTCCAGACACAAATACGTTTTAGCTCAGACTATTTTTAAGAGTACAGTGGCATTCATTTAACAAACAAACCGATGCTAGGGTGGGCGGAAGAAAACTTCCACGGTAAAGGAAGGGTAAAGTTTCAGAATTATGTTGCTGTGTTTCTGTCCCTCCTGCTTGTTTTTTAGAGAGAAGCTTGAGGCACTTTCAGGAATTGACTGTCTCCTGCTTCCCCTTCACTCTCAATAGTTTGCACATACATAACTAAGGATCACAAATCTTAAATTCAGCTGGATAATAAATAAATAAATAAATAAATAAATAAATAAATAAATAAATAAAAATAAACATAACTGATGCCCAAAGGTATTTTCTTGTTTCTATGCAACAGAGCAGAGGAGACCCTTCTGTGTCTTTGGGAGACAAACTTGGTTGCTGTCACCAGATTTACACTAATACTCTTTAAAAGTTTATTGCCGAGAGAATGTTCTACATTCCAGATTAAGAGTATATACTTACAGTTGGCTTATTTCCATGTTATTACAGTTCATTTCTTTATGGTTTTCCTTCATGACCATGGCCTTGTTAATATTTATAGTATTTTGCAGAAAGAGATGATAGAACTTTTTACCAAGTGTGTTGTTCTTCCCTCTGTGCCTCAACTTCTTTCCTCCTTTGTTGCCACCAAATTTCGACTCTTCTGTCCTCTCTTTACTTATCTGTCCTGTTTACCCTAAATATGTTACTTCCAAATATGTCATTTGCTTGATGCCACGCATTGGGGTAAATATCTAAATTAGCCTATGTTTAACATTGTCCACTTCTTGGGGAGCATCGGAGGTGCTCATTAGTGTCCTGAATGATTCATTTGCTGGATGTTTCGTATTTTCAAAGAGTCAAATTCATTGCTCCAGTCACATTTCCATGAAACAGTTATGGCTTGCCTGTCTTAAGTATGAGATATATATGTATCTTTAAACTTGCTGTTGCTTAGATGTGATGGCCATCTCAGGGGTGAGAGCCAAACCAGATCTCTGGGGTGCGGCTTCTGTGTTAGGAAGTTGCTGAAGGTCACTATTTCCTTTGGTGAAAGCCCCTTTGGGCCGCTTTTAAGGCTTTTCCCCATGTTGCCTCCTGTCCTCAGGCATGGTTCTCCTCTCTTCTGCACAGCGGACTTCTACCCTGCAGCTCACTGCCAGCCCCATCCCCACTGGGGGTGCAACCCTCTCCCACCCCCATTCTCTCTGAGCCTCAGACCCCCAAACTTAGCTCATTTCTAAGACCTCACTGAAATCCCCTTCTTCTGGAGTGGTTTATGAAGAAAATGGCCAGTTAAAATTCTACACAACGTGCATTCTCAGATCTCTAACTGCTAAAATCTTACAAACACACAGGCACCCTGGAATATTCTAACAGTTATTCTCCCTGGAATATTCTCCTTTGGATCAGAAAACTCAGGTGGGGACTGTCAGCTTTATCCACACTCCCTGCCTGCCTCAGAGAAACCCTGATTTTTCCCTGCACACTTTTCTTTCTTATGGTTCGTGTTGTTACCTCCATCTGATATTTTATCCCTTCTCTCTTCTTTGAAGTTATCTGCATTTTGATCCAGTCTGTTCCTCTCTCCATTGTTCCTTTGTAGTGGTCTTTCTAGCTTCCTATACTTGCCTTTTTCTCTTCCTTCATTCTGTTCTCCTGCCCATAGCCTACTATTTTTTCAATCCCTTTTATTAGGTACACATTTGTACCATCCTTTCTTACAGTTTCAGTACATTTTTAAAAATGTCTAACTTATAAGTGCATGTTACTGTTTAATCCAGACCATTGGTATTTCATGTATGGCCTCCTAAAATGCTTCTCTCATAACTTTAGGTCCACTGTAACTTCAAAGGGGTGAATGGTACAACCCATGGCTGATGAGAATGTCCTTGTTGGAGCTGAGGTCATTTCTTCAGGATTATAGCCATCAAATTAACCACGGAACCCTGGAAATCAACCATTTGCAGGTCTTTCTAATTGACGTCTTAACTGGATTAGAAGGTTTCCCAGTCTGCCCATGACTCCTTTGAGTCTCCTGGGAGCTCTAGAGAGCGTGCTTTCAGTTGCCTTGATTCTACATTTCTAGCCTGAAAAGATTCTTGTTTTGAAAATGGTTCCTACGGCAGTGCATTCACTTTGTTTGTTTGTTTTTTCTCTTGAGAAATAAGACACGAATAACTAGGTGCTTTGGGAGGTACAAGGAGGAATAAGACTTTTCTTTTACTAAACTAGTAAGACTGTCCTGGTGCTCTGGCCCTACACAGTCCCCAGGGTTTCATTCTTTATGGACTTACCTAATGCTTCTATCTTGACTGGCATAGTGATGCTTCCTTGGAGATACAGTATTTTGTAGCCTAACACTTTATACCATGTTTAGAAAAAAAAAAAGGAATTCTCAATACCCAGCCAACTAATACCATTACTCTTAGGCAAAAGTTCCTAATTTGGGCTCAGTGGGCCCTTGGTTTTGAGGTAGTCATAGGGATCAAAGATCCACTTCATAGATCTCATGAATCTCCTGAAAATGCACTTTTGTGTATCTGTGCATCCTTCTCAGGAGACAGTCAAAACCTCATTGGATTCTTAAAGATATCTGAGTCCCTAAAAATTGTAGAGCACCACTTAAAGCTACCTGTGGGAGGATGTTTGTTTTTCAGCATTCTCCGCTCATTCAGTGATATTTCCTTTGACAGATGTACCTGCTTCCTAAGTCTCCATATTGAGGAACTTAAATTATTTATTTATATTTGTAGGTAGCAGGGCTGTGGGAAATACTCAGTTCCGTATTAGTTTAGAAAAGATGCATTGCATGCCTCTCATTTTCCAAGCACTGTGGTAGTCTGGACATGCAAAGATGATTTAGGTGTGGTCTCTGAGTGAATGGGGCAACAAAAGCTTAGACAAGTGCCCAAGACAGGGTTGTATATAAGAGGCCATGGGATTCAGAGGAAGGAGCAACTAACTCTGCCAGAGGGAGGGAAGGCAGGCCAGTATTCTCTTTGGACATACAAAGGGCAGTGTGTGTGTGGCATTTTGATGGCACAATAGTCTGTGCTATTAAGATCATTTGATAATAGTGCTAGAAATGGACTAGTGGCCATCACAACTGGAAATAGAGATATTTCAACAAGCATGTAACAGAACCTTTGAATATGTCGCCTACCTCCACCCAGCTGCCTCTCATCTTGGATATGAACCATTTATGTAAAGGTAGGTGCTCAAGATGTGGATGATATTTCTTGAGTTCTCTGTTTATCTTTCAAACGAAAAAGAGGGATCTTCTAGTCTTCGATGTGAATTTCCAGGTAGTCCTTTGGAATTCCTTAGTAAAACCCTATTTTCTTATTCTTGAACTCTGCTTCCCTCCCTTCTGGGTAAACTATTCCTATAAGCCTTGTCCTTTAAAATGAAAGTTTCAAAAGCAACTGGAGCTGGGGTACCTCATTCTGTAAATTTGACAGAGAGAGTGATTTTGGAGACAGTCTTCCTGAAAGGCAGGGGACACCACTGGGGCTATAGTAGCTGGGGTAAGGGCTGCTGGCAGTACTGAAAGCGGGAAAAGTTCCAGTAGAAAAGTAGGGGTGGGAGATGTTGCTAACATCCCAGCTTGGCTGGAGGGCTTCCTGAAGCCGGGCATAGTGGCCAGTGTTAATTTTCTGTGTGTGTCTATTTTAGCTATTTAGGCATCAAGTCTCTAGATGTGTATTCCTTTGTCTCAGCCATTTCTTGACGAATCATTTTGTTTCCTGCTCAGGAATTAAAAGGAATCCAGAGATAAAAAGGCCAGATCCTGCCACTCCCTAGCTGCCTTCCTGTTCCATTTTGTTACTGTCTGACTACCGGCTTCTGTGACTGCTTCCTGGCCATGTGGAGCAGCCAGGACGTGGCTCCCTGTGGAAGACTCAGGGTGGTAGGGAAGAGATGGGAGGAGACAGGGCAAGCGACCGACCAGGACATGTCAGAAGAAAGGACTCCCATAGGGAGTGAAAGATGCTTAGCATACGTTTTTCTCTTGTCAGAAAAGCCCACGGGGAGATGCAGAACCAAACTGGAAATTCACCTCTTGATACTGTGAAGAGCTGAGGGTCTGTGTGTCTCTTTTCTGAACACTCTGACTTTAGGTGATATTTTCCCTGCCTCTAATATTCACTTAAGTTGAATTTCACTCTTTAATCTTATGTATTTCTATGAGCCTCTCAGATCTTATAGAGTAAGTCAAGATATAAAGAAATAAGATAGTAGGCAGGACACTTAAATTTTTGGAATATTCTTTAACTTGATAATATCTTTATTGATTATCTATTTTTAAGGATCTTTGTATCCCAGCTCTGATGCAGTGAACTGGGTTGATTCTCTAAAATATGTTAACTCATCTTTTGTAATCCATCTTTACTAAATGTAAATTCTTACTAGCACACTGGTACCCTGGAATATTCTAACAATTTATTCTTCCTGGAATGTTCTCCTTTGGATCAGAAAACTCAGGCAGGGCATATCTTCTTTATCCACACTTCTTGGTTTTTTTTTGAGACAGAGTCTCTCTTTGTTGCCCATGCTGGAGTGCAATGGCGCGATCTCTGCTCACTGCAGACTCTGCCTCCTGCGCTCAAGTGATTCTCCTGCCTCAGCCTCCTGAGTAGCTGGGGTTACAGGCTCCCACCACCACGCCCAGCTAATTTTGTATCTTTAGTAGAGATGGCGTCCTGACCTCAATGATCCTCCTGCCTCAGCTTCCCAAAGTGCTGGAATTACAGGCATGAGCCACTGCGCCCAGCTTATCCACACTTCTAGAACTGCCCATTTTCTGTAACTGCCCCTTTCATTCTCATAATGTCAGGCCCTGCATTCTCCATACCTACCCAGTTACATGAAGCCTCTAGTCTCTGGTCCATTCTCAAACAAGCCTGCGGTACTTTATTAGCTTTTATTGGTGGAGGGAGTTCCCATGTACATCTTACCATTCAAATCAAGTTTCCTGGGGTCCCTGGCCCCTTGGTTGTACATTGAACTGGAATATTCTCCTCTAAATGCATATACACTAAGCTTCCTCCAGCTTCCTGGAGCAAAACCTGATTTCCTTAGGCATAAAGTCCCACTGCCCACAGTCCCAGCTTCATGACCCTTACCCTGACCAGCTGCTGCATCTGTGGTAGGTCCCCTTCTCTGTGGTCTGGACCCTGATTTCATGATAGTCCCATTAGTTCTGCCTTGGACCATGCCCTCTTCTTAGATACCAAGGCCAGCCCAGATTGGAACTGTGTCTTTCCTGCCTCCAAACCCTGTGGTTTGGCTTGCTGGCCAGCCTTCCTAGCTGTTCACCTACCTCAGCTCTGCAGGTTTCCTACTGGTTCTTCTCCATACAGCTGGCATCATTTCTCCCCACTCTGACTCCCTTCCCCTTCTTTTATAAAATCTTTGCTTTACCAGTCATGTGTCTCACATTTCTTTCTGCTCATCACATTGACAGCCAGTATCACACAAAGTAGCATCAGAATGTTCTCCATTCCCCCCCACCAACATTTTTTGGCATGATGATTTTATATGTTTAATTAAACTGTAAAGTTCTAGAGAGATTGGATCATGCCATAGCTCCTTGCCACCATGATGACCACATGGTTGTCACTTGACAAGTTAAACTTTGTTCCTATGTAAAAGTTATTCTGCTATTTCCTAATGCCATGTGAAGAAAATTCCCAGCTGCAAAATGTCAACCTTAAGAATTATTTGTAGGTTTTCACAACCCACCTCTGTGACATTTAAATCCTCATTCCCCCTTTTTATTATATTAAAAGTATTTTAGAGTATCAAATGCCAAAAAAAAGAGAGAGAAGCTTTTCATCATTCTTTTGGGAATGTTACATTTTGTCCTCTAAGATACCTTGCTCTGGGGGCCAGGGGTAAAACAGGTGAAAAAAGTTTGGAGAAGATATCATCTATAGAATCATTAACATCTTTCACTGAAAGCTTAAGATTAAAAAAATGCAAATATTTCACCTTTTCATGGTCATTTTAAAACCACAGTTGAGTAAGGTCTGCTGAACTCCCTGCGATGGTGGGGGTGGGGAGTGTAGCAGGGAGAACCATTGGAATGTTCCAATGCAATAGTTTGAAAAGAACAAAAGCAGAGGAAATATAAAGCTTCCCGAATGGCATAATTTACATCAAATTCTTATAGCTTGCATTTGCTTAGTTCAAAGATTTCTATGAAATTTGAGTTTTACTTAAATTGAGACCTCATATTAATATTATCAGCAATCAAGATTATTCTTTTTGATCTTCTTTTATTACTTAATGGATTTTAGGATTTAAAAAAATTAGTTGGCCTGAACTCCATGCCCTATTTCTATATGCTCTACTCCTAAATATTGTTGTGGTCAGCATGATTTACTTATTGGTACCTATTGATTGTGGTGATACCCCGAGCACTCCATTCTGGACACGTGTGTTCCTGGAGCTGGCAGTCTAAGGTCCAGTGGCCTTGCTGGGATGGGCTTCCCGGGCTGCGGTGGTGTTGCAGCAGGTGATCAAAGATGGATAAGATGTTTCTCTTCCTACCAAGAGTGTCCCTGAAATCAGGCTGGTTAGAAAGGAAGATCCCTGGTCCCCCCAATGGACCCGGTAGCTCCTCAGGAGACTCTTTCACAATGCTCTCAGCCAATATTTTTGAACACTAAAAGTTATGCAAATTCTACAAATTTATCAAGAAGTAAAGGACAACTGTCAGTAGAGTAAAGCCAGTCTGAATCCATGTGGAAGGGCACGGTCGTGAGTTACCAAGATGCTTCTGCAGTTTTTGAGCATCACTTTCAAAATTTAATAGAACAGAGCAGTTGCAGATACTCTACAATTTGGGCCTAATCCATTATGTGGGGGATTGCCTGGTTTTGAGAAGCAAACTGAAGATATGTCTTCAAAGCCATAAATTCTCCTTTTCTCTCCTTCCTCATTCTGCCTCATTTTTTCTCTCCCCATCAACACTCTATTTTAAAAAATAAAGCTACTGCATTTTATTTACAGGTTAATTTATGAAAATTAAATAAATTATTTTTATATTTTAAAGAATTTCTTCTTAATTCTGGAAGAAAATACTTTATCCCTTAATACTAATGAATTTTGACCGAAATCTTGTCTTTAGAATTTGATTAAATATTTCTTTAGGCCAGGCGCAGTGGCTCACGCCTGTAATCCCAGCAGTTTGGGAGGCTGAGGTGGGCGGGTCATGAGGTCAGGAGATTGAGACCACGGTGAAACCCCATCTCTACTAAAAATACAAAAAATTAGCCGGGCACAGTGGCAGGCGCCTGTAGTCCCAGCTGCTTGGGAGGCTGAGGCAGGAGAATGGCGTGAACCCGGGAAGCGGAGCTTGCAGTGAGCAGAGATCGCGCCACTGCACTCCAGCCTGGGCAACAGAGCGAGACTCCATCTCAAAAACAATAACAACAACAACAACAACAAAATATATGTGTATCTTTAAAACTTTCCCTTTTTCTTTTAACTTAGAGACAAACTTTCTCAGGGCTTTGCCAGCTTACTGTCAAAAGCTTTTCTTAGCTTCTGTCAGTGCAAATTTCAACTAAGAAAGTAATTTTTTAAATTGCCTTTTTTTATGGCCAAATTTCTGCTTCTTTGTAGCATCTCTTCTCTTTCTTTGGAGAGAGGAAGAAAGAGAAAGAGAGCAGGAAAGAGAGAGAATTTCTCAGGACAAAATATATAAACCTCTGGAAGAATGCTTTTCTTTCAACAAGGTAATTTATTTTCTTTTGAAGAATGAAAATGACTCTATTGTCTATTTATTATGAAAGTAATATATACAAGAAAGATAAGAAAAACTGGTTTCTTCTCCTATAACCCACCCCACTGCTGACAACCAGTGTTTACATTTTGTGATATTTCCTTTTCTTTGCATGACGGTGCACGTATATAGATATACACTTTTTTTGGAAAGAAGAATACATTCATTTACTGTCTGGTTACTTGCTTTTTTCATTTAATGTTTCACTGACAATCCTTTATGTTAATAAATATAAATCTCTAACAGTTTTCTTAATGGTGGTATAGAGTTCCATTGAATCAATGTACTATAATTTATTATCAATAGGCTATTGTTACACAATTTGTTCCTTCCTTTCTTTCTTCCTTTTTTCTGCTTCTTTGGGCAGAATTTCAAATGTTGGTATAACCACCTTTTTGTGTCTTCTCGGATGATTTATTTGGGTTAAATTCCCAGATATGGAATTTGCTGGATCAAAGGGTTTGTATATTTTAATGGCACATTTGATACACATTATCCAGTTGTCTTTAACTTTCTTCCAGTTTTCGCTCAGGACAGCCAGTTTATGTTCAGAATTCTGTGTTGTTCCTCTTCCATCAACCTTCAGGTGGCATTCAACTTGAAATTTACGTGTACTTTTTAGCAACGTCCTGAAGAATCTGAGACTTTTAGGGATCTCCTCAAGGAAAACACAGTGATCATTAATAGTTTTCAGAAAAAGGACAGTACAGATCTCCTTAAGCAGAAGATATTTAAGTGGTTTCATCATCATATTGCATTTATACATCAGAGTAATGGTAAATGTAGTGGTTTCATTGTATTACTGCATTTGCACATCACATTCAATGTGGAATGGCCAGGAAGGGTAGGAAATAAACAGGGGGTTGCTGCTTTCATGGTCTTTCATGGACGCTGTCACATTGCCAAGTTCTAGTGACATTCCTCTCATTTAATGTTATGCAGAGAACAGTCATATTCCAGAAGATTACAATTCCTGATTTCATTTCCATTTCCTTCTCTGTGATCCTTTTGCTTTTCCACTGCAATCTCCTGAAGGTAGATATTTAAGTATCTTTTATCATAGACTTTTTACGAGGTCAGAATGAGTGCATGAGAATGGAAGGAAGGATTTTTCAGAAAATGCAGATGTTTTGAAAACCCATCAGAGAGGTGTTAGAGATGATCATTTACTTTTGACATGAAATCATGGTAGTTGTAATTGTTTCTCACAAAGGTCTTGGGTATAAAACTCAGAGCATCAAGAAAATGGACCAGAGTCGAACATGTCAGCAGAAGAAAATTGTCTAGTTTTTGAAGAATATAAATAATTGGGATTGCATTTTGAAAATGCTGTCTTGCTTTCTCATCTCAAATGCTCTCTCTGACATTTGGGTTTTGAATGCCATGATATTTTTGGTATTCACGTGCATCCTTCACAAGCAATCCTCACGTGGTTGTCCTGTTTTAATGCCGTAATTGTGAGTTTGACCTACAAAAGTTATATTTGCTTGGTAGACAAATGGATAATCTCCTTAAATAAATACATGACAAATGCTGTTTGGCTGCATCGCTAATAACAGATGACAGCCTCTGGAACATTCCATGATAAAAAACAGGGATCACATCATCTGCTCATTTATCTGTATCCTTGTTTATCATCAACTAACATTTATGGATTAATGACTACGTGTAGGACACTGTTCTCAGGACTGGGAATACAAAGAAATACCAGGTCCCAATCCCTGACTTTAAGAGATTTTAGCCTCCAAACAAACATGTTATACTCACTATGTAACTAAGATTAATCTTGTTGTCTCATGTCCTAGTCTTGTTCATAAAGTCACATTCAAGTAACCAAAAAAAATTAAAACACTGTATATCTTTACTCATCTTTTTGAGGGATTATGAATAAGAGTAGGGGAAATGCATTCCTGTTGTGCAGCAAAAAATTGCATCCATCTTATCTTGTCCTTTCTCTTCTCTTAATAGTCTCCATGTGTTTGGCACCTGCTTTCTTAAATTCTCTCTCCCACTATCAAAGTCTGCTTCCCAATGTCTCAGCCTTTGAGGCTTTCCTTTCCTTTCCTTTCTCTTCTTGTCCTGTTCCTTTAGCACTGTGCTTTATATGTCACTGTAGCCTCTCTGTTTGTTTTTAGTTCTTCTCTCTATTTCCTTCATTACTTGGATTCTCCACTGCAAAGAATTTGACTGGGAGATGACCCAGCAAGCTGGTCTTTCTCCCTTTCAAGCTGAAGTGAGGGGCAATTTCTAACATTCATGTAACATGTAATTGTTACTCGAGTTAGATGTTAATGATTTTGAGGTGATGTGGCACATCAGGAGATTAATCAGAAGGTCAAGGAGTGTCTATTCAATATTAGATGAACTGTACAGTCCATTTAGGGTCTACACGAATTCACATCGCAAGGTGAGAGTAGTCACCAAGGGGCAAGTGAAGGCTTTAGACTCAAGGTGTATCTTGAGCTTAGCCTTGAACTGAAGAGCAGGTATGAGAAGGAAAGGCATTTGGGGTAAAGGGGAATGGTGTGAGCAACAACATGGGAGGGAGAATGCTCTGTTCAGAAATAATAGGACAATTTGGCTAGGGCAGTGGAAAGTTACGGGAAATTAACAAGGGGATAGGATGTAACAGCCAGACTGCAAGGGGGTGTGTGTGCTGTGTTGAGATCTGTATTTAGCTTGTAGGCAGGGTTTTAAGTAGAGGAGGGGGTGCTGTGGTGGCTGTGGTGGAGATATAACATGGGGAGTGTTATGGAGTAGCTTTTGGTGAAATGAAGAGCCAGAATCCGGTGGGTGGAAGTGGGAGCAAAAGCAGGCCTATGGGTGTCAGGACCACTGCCAAAGTCAACTCTAGATGTGCTTGTGTGTGAGGGAAGTACTGAGAAACAAGGTGGCAGAATCAACAGTGACAGACACCAGGGTTTCAGATGGGGAGGTCTCATCAATGGGAATATACCAAGCTAGAAAGAAAGGCTCTTTTCTGAAAAGAACTGCTGCATTGCGTTTGGATGTGTTTTTGGTATTCACTGGGCAGTTAAAAGTGCAGAACCCCAATTCAGGGGGAGGCCAGGGGTAGAAGTTGAGTGCAGAGGTGGGAGTCTTCCGTAGGGAGGTTAGAATGGAAGCTGCTGGGGAGGAAGGCACACACAGAGAGAGAAGGCGTGGGGAGCGGAGAGAAGGGATCTGGGTAAACGCGAGTGTTGAGCTGTGTGTAGCACATGGGAGGACAAAGTGAGCCAGCCAAAGAGGAGGAAGGGAGAGGTGGAGCTGGAGACAGATGGTGAGAGGGAGTGGGAGGGGAAAAGCAAATCCTAGAGGGAATTTCAAGGTTTGAGATTTTAGCAGCAAGTAGATTTCAATGGCGGTAAACTCTGAGTGTGGCTTCCCTCTTCTGATGAGGCAGTTTCCTCCTTTCTGCCCATCAGGCCCAGGCCTGGGCATCATCCTTAACTTTATTCTTTCCCACATCTATTTATCAGAAGGACACTCGGGCTCAAACTTCAACAGATCTTGAATCTGACCTCATTTTTCTATCTTCACTGCTACTAGCATGGCCCAACCCCCAGCCTCTCTTACCTAGGTTATTGCAGAAGCTGCCTCACTGGCCTCTCCGCTTCACCCCAGGCCCCTACAACTGGCACCATATTTGGGGAGGGCCATTTTATGTCTCATCTCTGCTCACAATCCTGCAGTGGCTCTCATTTCCCTCGGAGCAGAAGCCAAGACTTAAACACAGACAAAATCTTCCATGTCTGCCCCTTAATTCTCTGATCCTGGCTTCCCCTTTTCTCCCCTGTGCTCCCACCACTTCCAGAACTTCCCAGTTATCCCTGTGCCTTGGCTTTTGCACTGGCCACACCCTCACCTGGACTCCCTCCCCCACCTGCTTTGCCTCTTTGTTTACTCATCACCTTCTCAGTGTAACCTCCACTCTTGTACAACTGCAACCCCGCTTCTCCTCTCGTCCCCCTAATACTCCACATGCCTGTGCCCTGCTCTCTTTTCCCCCATAGAATGTATCACTCTTGATTTTTTTTTTTTTTTTTGAGGCAGAGTTTTGCTCTTGTTGCCCAAGCTGGAGTGCAATGGCGCAATCTCAGTTCACTGCAACTTCTGCCTCCCAGGTTCAAAGGATTCTCCTGCCTCAGCCTCCCATGTAGCTGGGATTACAGGCACCCAACACCACACCTGACTAATTTTCATATTTTTAGTAGAGATGAGGTTTCACCATGTTGGTCAGGCTGGTATTGAACTCCTGACCTCAGGTGACTTGCCAGCCTTGGCCTCCCAAAGTGCTGAGATTACATGCGTAAGCCACCGCACCTGGCCCACTTTCTAATATAGACTATAACACCTATTTATTACCTGTCTCTCCTGCTGGAATGTAGGCACAATGAATGCAGGGAACTTTGTGTGTTTTGCTTACTGTTGCATCAAAATGACTTATTTCAGTACCTGGTTCATAGTAGGTAGGCAATAAATGTTTACCGAATAAATTCAGTAAATATTACATTCCTGGTAAATAGTCGGGAGGAATTATTCTGTAAGTGTGGAAACCCAACTCCAACTTGCTTACAGGAAACAACCAAAAAACCAGCTAGCAAAGGTGATAAGCGAGAGTCTCATGCAGTTGAAAGTCCAGGGGCGGATCTGGTTTCAGTAAGTGTTACAGCCAGCTGGAATCACACAGATCTCCTGGAAGAAAATCATGGCCCTCTGAAATGCTTGGTTTGAACTTGTTTTAGATTTTGTGCATCTGATCATATTTTGTAGAATACATGGTGGAGATGCACTGAGGCACGTGCTCACATCCATCCATCCATTATACACAGAGGCACACATCCATGGGAGCACTTAGGTGAGTGCAGTGAGCCCTCCATATCTGTGGATTCCACATCTGCCAATTCAACCAACCATGGATCAAAAATATTTGAAAAAAATAAAAAATAAACAATAACAATGTAACAATAAAAATAATACAAATAAAAAACTAATACAGTGTAATAATAATTTACATAGCATTGACCTTCTATTAGGTATTATAAATAATCTAGAGATGATTTAAAGTATATCAGAGGATGTGCATATGTTATATCCAAATACTACTCCATCTTATATAGAGAACTTAAAAAATGTTTTTTTAAATTTTTTTGAGATGGAGTCTTATTCTGTCATCTAGGCTGGATTGCAGTGGCTCGATCTTGGCTCACTGCAACCTCTGCCTCCCAGGTTCAAGTGATTCTCCTGCCTCAGCTTCCTGAGTAGCTGGGACTACAGGCATGAGCCACCATGCCCAGTTAACTTTTGTATTTTTAGTAGAGTCTAGGTTTCACCATGTTGGCCAGGATAGTCTCGAACTCCTGACCTCAAGTGATCCGCCCACCTTGCCTCCCAAAGTGCTGGGATTACAGGCTTGAGCAACTGTGCTCAGCCTATATAAGAGACTAGAACATCTTCAGATTTTGGTATCTGTGGAGGTTCCTGGAACCAGTATCCTGTGAATACTGAGGGATGACTGTATACACAACCACAGATGCACATTCATGTATATGCACGCACATAGATAGGCATCCATCCATAGGCACACACATACAGAGATGCACAGACATGTATATGCACTTAAGTCGTTTACAAGATTTAGTAGGTATAATAGATCATTATAAAAGAATGATCTATTGGCTTGGGGCCAGGTGTGGTGGCTCATGCCTGTAATCCAAGCACTTTGGGAGGTTGAAGTGGGGGGATTGCCTGAGCGTAGGAGTTCAAGGCCAGCCTGGGCAACATAGAGAGACCTCATCTCTACAGATAATAAAATTAAAAAAAAAAAAAAAGGAAACGTATAGCTTGTTCAAAGGTGAGTGTGTAGGTCAGTAGGGATGCGTAAAAGAAACAACTGGTTTGCAAAGAAACATTTAGAATTAGAAATAATGCTATAATTGTAATAATGAGTGTATGGTGTATAAATAGTTAATATACATGAATACAAAGCAATTGCAAAATAAAAATTATTTTCTATTAGTGCGATATGTGTATTTTATAAATCATTTCCTTTAGAATATTAAAGTGTGATTGACTCCTATAAATAAGCCTGAATCCAAAGCCTGCATTTCCTACTGTGGAGTCAGGTCTCTCTGCTATGCTGCAGGCAACCCTTACCAAGGCAGGGTATGACACTAGAAATGGAAACTAGAAGCTGGGCACAATGGCATGCACCAGCAGTGCCAGCTACTGAGGAGGTTGAGGTGGGAAGATTGCTTAAGCCCAGGAGTTCAAGTCCAGCTTGGGCAACATAGTGAGACATCATCTCTAAAAAAATTAAAACAATAAAAAATAAATAAAATGAAAGCAGGGGCCTCTTGGAACACGGCTTAAAAACCAAAAAAGAAATGGAAACTAGAAAAGCATGAGATCTACTTGATATGCTTGATGATTTTTCTTTTTCTTTGGAATAGGAACAAAGGTTCATTTTTGTTTCGTTTTGTTTTCAGACATCTGTCTTTTATGCTGTGATCCCTGTTAGATATTCTAATAGTGAATGCGGTCTGTTCACACTCCGATTGGGATTTTGGACAGTAAAGATTGTAAGGGAGAGGGATTGAATTTTTAATTTGCTGCATTGACTATTACAGAAAGAATTGATGATCAGATAGGGGTGCAGGACTTTTGTAGAGACTGAAGCATAAATAAAATCTGTTCTGGACAGATAAGGGAGACTCTTTTCAGCCTACTGAGCTGATAGTCACATTGAGTTACAGAATTTAATTTCAGGAGAGAGCTGATTGGGAACAGGGACAATCATTAATTCATTATTTCTTGGCAAACCCTCAAAGCAGGATCGGTGGCATTGTTCATGGTCTGCAGCAAGGCACGGTTTAGAATGAGGCCTTCTACCTGAATTGGCTTGGGGCTCTGTGCTCAGGATATGTAATCCTGGTTAAGGTTGAAGGTACTTTGCTCCATGGTCAGAGCTGTTTTTGGTGACCGCCTGCACTGAAGCCGTTAGCCAGTTGGTTCTCATCACTACCAGCTTTCTTTTCTGGATTCCTTGTTTCTCTCTGCCACTTTGTCTCTCTTGTGTGCTCATATTTGCCATCACCGCAGTCAGCTCACTTACACTCTTGTATTTGTGTGTTCACATATTCCTCCTTCCCTTTCAAAATGTTTTCTGAGTGCCTACTGTGCACTAGGCACCTGCTTGGAGCTGGTGATAGAGCAATGAACAAATCAGACAAAAGTCTCTGCTCTCATTAATCATGGGTTTTAGTAGGGTGCAGAATAAGTAGATAATTACAACTGTGATCAGCACAGTGTGCTATGACTGTAGTCGATAATAAAAATATAACATAACCTTGTGGAGGAGGGTTTACTCCCTTGGAGAAGGACCATTAGGCTGAGATATTAACTAGGCAATGGGGAAAACCCCTTGTAGGCAGAACGTTGGAACTGCATGTGCAAAAGCCCTGTTGTTGGAGGGAGTGCATAATATTAGAGGAACTGCAACAAAGCATGAGGCTGGAGCTTGGAGAGTAAGGAGGAAGGTGGTGGAGATGTGGTGAGGAGGTAGTCTTAGTCAGACATGTTGGGCTGTGGAGGCCATGATAGGATCCTAGTGACAATGAGGAGACATTGAAGGGAAGGTTGAAAAACACATTTATCCTGGTGTAGGATCCCTGTGAAAATATATGCATTTTAATTTGGCCAAAAAAGAAGTCATCCCTAAGTCAATAGCTTCCATACCTGGCCAACAGGCATCTGGGGGAGCAGGTAAACCCACAGGTGTCTTGGAGCCTAAGTTACAACTGATTAAATAAACTCTTTAGGCAATTATGAATCACTGCAGATTCTAGGTATTTGTGAGCCTGATGGGAGAGAGGCTGGGTGCCGAAGACCTTTCTGGAGCTCCAGCAAGTGGACAAATAAAGAAGACTGCCTGAGAGCTTCTTGAGGCCTGAGGCTGAGCGTATGACAGCACCTGTGATGCAAATGCTAGTATGAACTAGAAATAACCCAGGCTGAGTCAGAGTCAACCTTCCCATACATCTACAGTTTTTCTTCTCTCAAATCATGGTGCACCATTGGGGCTTCATTGCAATACATTGGTTAGTTCTGTTTTTAGTACAATAAATACATGCACTGAAAAATAAAGTTGTTATGCATAATTTAAGAAGCAAATGCAACCCAAATTAGAAATCTCTTCGAATGCTTGAAAATTCAGGTAATTTCTTTCATATGACCTTGACCACTTCAACTTGGGATTTTAAATCAATGTGGAGCAAAGAGCTGTATTAGAACAAAGACAATTGAAAGATCATGTTCACAATGCTTGCAACAGCCAGGCAGGTAAACATGTCAATCAACAGCTTTTCACATTAGCTCATCTGAAGACCTGATTCCCAGACTCCCTAACGTTTATGAAGTCATCTGCAGCCCAATTAGCTACGTTTAGAATCTCCCATTGCCTCTCACATCAACACAGAGAAGTGATTAATATTTCTGCATTCATAGTAATGCCATTAATCGGGAGGCATTCATTGAGTATTAATGACGAGATGTGGCGGGTGATTGGATATGAGTGCTACAGTAATTTAAAATTGATTTACTAGTATTTGATAAGTTGAAACTGTACTAGTGGGAGATAAAGTGATACAATTTGAACTGATTATGAAAAGGTGATCAAATAGACATTGAAAAAGAGATTAAATAAAAAATTTTAATTGTATATTCTGTGCAAGCCAACAAAATTTCAAAGGAAAGTGCAAATTAATTTTCCTGTTCTACCAATGGGTATTCAGAAACTGGCATTTTAAAAAGGTGTCCTATTATGATGTGGTTCTTACAGGCAATAAGAAAATATCTTTGCTAATTGGAGATTACTTAATGTGAGAAATAGGCACACGGGGAGATTTGACAGCTCTACTTGTAAATTTTGCTTCAAAAAAGGATTTTATAATTTGAATATTTTTATACCATTATGCCAACCAATCTGTCTTGTATTAGTTTCTGGTTATGCTTTTTTAAGAAAGTCTTTCAAATCCTATGAATTGTAGCCATATCTTGTTTATTCACATATTTTTTACAACTTTAAGTAATGCCTAGAGCCTAGGATTTTTAATGGAGAGACGGGGCATGAATTATTCAAAATGGCAGATAGTAAAAGTCATTTACTTGCATTTGAATGTATGGTATACTTTTATCTGGACATTATTTAAAAATTCTAGCAATAATTTTTAAAGAGTAGCAATCATTGAAACAAATTCCATTTCATAGGTTTGACTTGAGAAGGGCTTAGAGGACTCTCTGAATGACCTCCAAGCTTTCATCCTGGCATTGCTGTTTTCTCAGGGAACAAACTTTTCCAGAGCCTCTTCCTCAGACTTGTAACAATTCTAAGTTCCACTTAGGACCTGCCATAGATTGAGCGTTTATGTCCTCCCCAAATTCATATGTTGAAATCCTATCACCCAATATGAGGAGTATTTGCAGCTGGGGCTTTTGAGCGGTGATGAGGTCACATGGGCAGAGACCTCATTAATAGGATTAGTGTCCTTATGAAAGAGACCCCAGAGAGCTTCCTCACATCTCCTGCCATGTGAGGATACAGTGAGAAGATGACCAACTGTGAGCCAGGAACGGGTCCACAGTGGACACTCAATCTACTTGTACTTCCCAGCCTCTAGATCTGTGAGCAATAAATTTCCTTTGTTTTAAAGCCATCAGTCTATGGTCGTTCATTACAGCCACCCAAACGCAATAAGCCAGGACTCCATTTTAAATACATGTTGGATGCTTATGTTGCTGGTGGTGATGATGATGATGATGGTGATGGGGTGATGATGTTGATGATGATGGGGATGGGGTGAGGATGATGGTGATGGTGGTGATGGGGTGAGGATGATGATGATGATGGTGATGGGGTGACAAGATGATGATGGTGATGGGATGATGATGATGATGGTGATGGGGTGAGGAGGATGATGATGATGGTGATGGTGTCATGATGTTGACGATGATGGTGATGAGGTGAGGAGGATAATGATGATAGTGGTGCGGTGATGATGTTGATGATGATGGTGATGGGATGAGGAGGATGATGATGATGGTGATGGGGTGATGATGATGATGATGGTGATGGGGTGATGATGATGATGATGGTGATGGGGTGAGGAAGATGATGGTGGTGGGGTGAGGATGATTATGATGGTGATGGGGTGATGATGGTGATGATGATGATGGGGTGAGGATGATGATGATAGTGATGGGGTGATGATGATGATGGTGATGGGGTGATGATGTTGATGATGATGGTGATGGGGTGAGGATGATGATGCTGGTGATGGTGTGAGGAGGATGATGATGGTGGTGGGGTGATGATGTTGATGATAATGGTGATGGGATAAGGGTGATGATGATGTTGATGATGATTTATAGTGTCCTTACATAATGCTTGCACTTTCCTAAAAACTATTCCAATATTAAGACCTTTAATCATAACAACCACCCCAGGAAATAGTGCTATTATTTTTATTTTAGAAAGAAGGAATCCAGGACATGAAGGGTATAACTAACTCTCTCAAAGTCACAGAGCTGGTGAGAACTCAGGCCATCTGGTGGCAGAGCCTGGTGTAATCTTTCCACTACCCTTGTGTCAGCACAGGAGCCTGGTATCTCATTTAAATGTTCATAGTAAAGCCACTAATCAGGAAGCATTCATTTGGAATTAATGAATGGATATTATGGGCAATTACCACTTCTGTAATGTGAAACATACTCTATACAGAATACATAAAGTGTTAAAAATCAAATTATAGAATATACA
Organism: Hylobates moloch; assembly: GCF_009828535.3. Lineage (NCBI taxonomy): Eukaryota > Metazoa > Chordata > Mammalia > Primates > Hylobatidae > Hylobates > Hylobates moloch. The sequence continues at coordinate 12,173,077 of NW_026652276.1, forward strand.
TGTTTATATGCATATTTCATATATCCCTATTTAATCAGAGGAACGATATTAGATACTTTTGCTGAGTTGATGTTCCCACTCCTCCCTATTCAATATAAAGTGAGCCACCTTGATGACTACTCAGCTTTGTCACTACAAAGGAAGAAGACAGAGAAGGGGATGTGATGGAGTTAGTATTTTGTGTTTATGACTCTAAGTAGTAGCTAAATGGTGATTCTTTCTGGGCCAGGTGGCAGAGGTGGTGGGATGTGGCCCAGGAGGAGTTTTGTGTGATTTATTTACAGGCCTGTATTGTTTAGGAAACAGGATAAGCTGTTGTAATAGAGAGACCTTAAATACAGTGGCTTAAACAAGGTACAAGTTAATTTCTCCCTGCTGTTACCATCAAGAGGTAGTTCGTCTAGGACTGATAGAGTACATTTGTGTGCTCTCAACACACAGGTTCCATCTCTGGATGCAAGCTAGCTGTCCAAGCTGTCACAATCACATTGGTATTTTAGCCAATAGAAAGGGTGCGTGCTCGGTCCTTGTAAATGTACAATACGGTATTGCTGTACTTTGTCTCGCTGGTCACAGAGGAGAAATATACTCTAGCTGCGTGGCCCAGTTCACAGCAAAAACTCTACATTCCATTATTATAGGCGTGTGAGGAGAATAGATATCAGTGGGCAATTAGCAGTTATTCCCACTGTTCAAATACTCAACTAGGACAAATGATTTGACTTAGGACACATAACTTAGTCTAATATTAACGGAGAGAGGAGTGTGGTAGGGTGAATCTTGAAAAAATATTAAACAGAAATATAGCACTGTGGCTAATAACACTTTACTGTGGGAATAGAAATTTCTTTTGGAAAAGTGTAGAATGTCAGTCTAGGAAGGACTCTCAAGATAATTTTTTTTTGTTCGCTCTTTAAGCCTGTATTTTGATATTAAATAAATTTTAGAGTTTTCTCTGCAGGATGAATAGACAGACAGTGTACCTGAGATGTTTACAAAGTAGGAAGGTAGTTGTTAAGGATTGCTATATGTGACAGTAAGGTTTGTGGAGAATAAGTCAATCTATCTTCAGATGATAGCAAGTTGATTGTATGTTTGCTAGGATATCATCACATTATCTTTACAGTTTTTTCCCTAAAGCAAATGATATTACTTAATATGTAATTTTCATAGTCATTTGGCTAGGTATAATCTACTTGATGGTTTACATAAGTGACAAACGTAAAAATATTTGGACCATTTCTGGGATGTACTGTTGTGTCTTCTAATTTGGAAAGCATTTTTTGGCCATACCTTACTTAGGAACCCAGAGAAAATGAGAGATTCTGTATGGGTGAATTTTCCAAAAAGCAGTTTGCTCTTTTAAGCATCTAAACTTGCCTTACAAGCAAGCAAGCAAACCACAAGTAACCTTTAGATGGAAATTTTTAAAAGCCTTTTTACAAAAGGTGAAAAGACTCTACATGAAATCCTGGGATAGTTGGTGTGACCAGGCAAGTGACATTCTTCAGTGATGGAGGCATAATTGTGATAGTCCATGGGTGTGGTGACACCATTTTAAATGCTTATTTAATGCCCCCCCCCACCCCCGCCTTTACCTCCTGGTTTGGACTGCGTTCTGCTTAGGTGTAATGGAAGGACAGCTGAGTCCACACAGCTGAGGTATGTTAGTAAGCCTCGTGTAATCATTGCCACCCTGGACTGGGTCCTGGCTCAAGTTTGCTCTCAGCATCAAGCAATTTTTGCACCTGGCCTGACATTGTCAAGAGATGATTTATTTCTCCAGTTTTGTTTCCCAGCCCACAAGTATTGAGTCACAAATCCAGGGGGATCCTGACCGGCTTATTAGCTTTGCACTAACCTTATCCCACCTTCCGAAAGAGCTGGCACAGGTGTGCTGTTTCACCCCTGCCTCTGAGGGGTGAGATGCGGGATTGCGGGTGTTTATCTTCCCCACACCTGAGTTAATGCAAAATCCCTGGGTCTCCATCTAGGGATGGAATCTGTGATATAGCAAACCTTTCATGCCTATCTGGTGCCAGCCATGGGACTTTGTGGACTGTGAACCATTTTTATAGGTTATTGGTTTGTGCCAAATGACTTGTGGAGTCTTAATAGGAAAACTTGGCACAGTCTGTTTCCAACACCTACTGCTCAAATATTTATGGTCAGAATTTCTATTTTCCACTTATGCTTTCCCTTTAACAGGAAAGAAAATTGTCTTTAGCCAAATGACTGAAGTGAGAAAAGCAAATCCCATTTGCTATTAATCCCAATGAGGTGTTAACTACAAAGTCCATTTAAGACTCTTTAGTGTTAATATTAAGCGAGACAAGCAGTAAAACAAACAGTTAATGGCCTGAAGCCCAGGATTTTCTGCTTCCACTGATGCTTGGCCACTCCATTCCAGAGATAATAACTGGAACTCCATTCCAGAGATAATAACTGGAACCCCTTTTGGTTGTCCTCAGCTTTGCATTTGCACCAAGGGAGGTGAGCTTGGCAAAGTCTTGGTTTTAAAAGGGCCATAACGATGGCAGAACATTTCATTGCCATCCTAATGAGCACAGCTTGGAGTTGTGAGCAAGAGCAGAGTAAGTGCATTTATTTGTGTGTTAGGAGAGTAGGGAAGGAGGGGAGTGGAAAGGGAAGGAGAGAGAAAGAAACCCAACTTTTATTTGTCATCATAACCAGTTACTCGAGGGTGTTAACAGATCCCTGGATAAAGTTTGGAGAAAGTTCCCCTTCATTACAGTTTTAAACTCATTAGGGAAATCTCCCAGTTGTGTAGCAAATAGAAGTGAGCCTCTCAAGTCCAGCACTGTCGTTTTTCCTCCTCCCTCCTTCCTTCCCTTTCTTCCTTTTTTCTCCAGCATCTAAATGTTGAGTTGAGTTGCGTAGAGTCCTTGAAACTTTCTTTCTTCTGGTAGACCAAAGTCTCCCTCTTCCATGCTAACGTTGCCAAAGGTCTGACCTCCTGAAGCTGTTTATGTTCTTCAGGTCACAGAGATCTTATCTTTCCTTATAACTCTGCTTTGGGAAAATAATGAAGATATTTATGTTTCAGTTGATTTTTCTAGTATGACGATGGTCTGATATCTATGCCAAACTGATTATATTATGACTGTCAGGCTGTAGAGCTTGGTTCTGGGCCTTGTCACCCTCTATTCTCTCCCTAAGTACACTTTCCCTGTCCCAATGGTTTTAATACCATCCATATTCAGATGAGTCCAAAACTGCAATCTTCAGCTGTGATGTTTCTAACTACCTATGTTCTACGTTCAACCACCAACTTGATTGCTCCCTTTGGGGGTCTCATCAGCATCCCAAATTTAGTATGCTAACGATGGAAATCTTGATTCACTTGCCTACCACCACACCCCCACAAAGTTGCTTAAACTGTCTATGTGTAATTTCTTCCCTTCCCTCATACCTCACATCCAATCTATATGAAAATCTTGTTTGTTCTTTGAGTTGTGGTCTTTGAAAATGCACCAGTCGTGTGTTATTCCCCTGCTTAAAACTCTTCAATGGATTCCCATGGTGCTTGGCAAGGAATCCACATCTTTACTAAGGTTCATGAGACCAGTTGTGATCTGGCTCCTCCTGCTTCTCTGCCTCAGCTAAGACACTGGTGACTGCAGCTCTGTCTGACACACTGACCTCCCCAGCTTTTCTTGCTGGCTCATTTTCACTTTCAGGGTGCAACCTAAATGCTACTTCCTACCTAGACCTCGGCAAACATCTGCTGAATGTTGAATGAATGGACTCAGCTCTCCCTCCATCCTACACTGCTGTCCCTCCCACCCTATCCTGCAGCCCAGTCCTTACATGGACTCATGATCTGTCCATTTAGGGTGCTTCTATATTTCAGCCTCATAACTGGAATCACAGACTTAGACTGTACACAGCTATGATTTAAGCAAATGTTTATTTGTGAAAACTTTGAAATAACTCTAATTTTACATTTTTTTGTGGGTTGCAGTGAGGAATATAAGGTTATAAAAATCAGATGATGATAGAATGCCTTTTTATAACAAAATGTATAAGAACCCTTGAAATTTTTGACAGAAAGCCTTTATTTTCTCTTTTTTAAAACTTATATTTGAAGTTCAGGGGTAGAAGTGCATGTTTGTTGCATAGATAAACTTGGGTCATGGGATCTATTGTACAGATTACTTTATCATCCAGGTATGAAGCGTCGTACTCATTAGTTATTTTTCCTGATCCTCTCTCTCCTCCTACCCTCCACCCTCCAAAAGGCACCAGTGTGTGTTGTTCCCCTCTGTGTGTCCATGTGTTCCCATCATTTTGCTCCCACTTATAAGTGAGGACATGCAGTATTTGGTTTTCTGTTCTTGTGTTAGTTTGCTAAGGCTAATTGCCTCCAGCTCCATCCATGTCCCTGCAAAGGACATGATCTCATTCTTTTTTTATGGCTGCATAGTATTCCATGGTGTATATGTACCACATTTTCTTTATCCAGTTTATCATTGATGGGCATATAGGCTGATTCCATGTCTTTGCTATTGTGAATAGTGCTGCAATGAATGTACACAGGCAGGTGTCTTTATAATAGAATAATTTATATTTCTTTGGGTATATACCCAGCAGTGGATTGCTGAATCAAATGGTATTTCTGTCTTTAGGTCTTCGAGGAATTGCCACACTGTCTTCCAAAATAAGCCTTCATTTTCTTTCCTCCATTTTAACTTTGTTTCTGTGTATTAATTTCCTTTTTTTTCTTTTGTCTCCCTCAGTATCTATCTTACGGTTTGGTTTTCTTTTCCCATCACACTGCTTAGTCTTTCTTCTCTTTTACTCTCTCTTTTTCTGTCTTTTCTTCTTTCTTTTATACATCTCTTATTTCTATTTCTCTTTCTTGCTTGTAATTCACAGCAGGCTTTATTGGGACACCTTCATTGCCTCCTATGCAGCACCAGTTCTTCAGCCTAAAAAGACCATGGGAATGCAGGGGTTGACAAAAGCCCATTCCCCATTCTCAAACAGCTTTGTAAATGCATCCAGGCTGTCATTCACACTGCCACTTTACCAGTTTTTGTCTCTGATCAGTTGGCCTGTGGATCTTAGAATTCTGAGTATGAAGACAAGCCTTCCTATACAGACCTCTGTGCAGCAGCAACTATGCTATGTACATTGACTTCCTACCATTAAGGCAGAGAAAAAGTGAGCGTGTGCTCTGCATTTCTTATAAAGTGTGTTGGAAGTGTCTATCAGTTTGAGTGCTGTGTCAAAGAACTCACACTGGCTTTTCAACAGCTCTCAAATGATCACTCTTTTATAAAGCCCCAAAGAACTTCCTTCTTTTCAATGAATTCTATTTCATTTCAGATTCTTCCTGCTGCCCCTTTGTAAGGGGCACAGTTCCTGCTCTTGGCATGTGGAATTTCCTGAGGGCTACTTTGCTTCTGACCCAGCTGCAGTTTGATGAAAGTTAAACCGGACAGTATTGCTTTTCATTATGAGGAAATACAGGCATTTTCCCCTAGATGTGATCAAAGGGAGATACAAACAACTAACCGAAATTACATTTTTACCTGGAAGGAGCCCCCAGCCACTGTTCTTACTGTGTGAACAGCACATTGCTGCAAATAACATGCTTGTCCTGTTGATCCACTTTAGGGTATTAGGTAAAATAATTAGGAGTTACGTGGTAAAGTGTGACACACTGTTGCAAAGACTGATTTCTGTAATCATCTATTAACAGATTTTAGGACCAAAATACAGTCTTAATAAGCAAATAAAGCTAATATAGAAACTGTTTTCAGAGTTGTCTCTAAGAACTTCAGAGACTTATGATGAACTTGTGTATATCAATTTTGTCTAAATATCATCTCATCACCTAGATTTCAAAAATAGATAAGTAATATATGCTAATTTTAGATGTGCATAAGGTTGCCTTTAATTCAAGGTGATTTTTACTTTAATCATAATACGCATCACTCGTGTGACTTAGATTAGTTTTTGTACCAGACCAGTGGTTCTTAACTGGAAGCACACATCAGAATTACTTAGAGCGTTTTTCACAAAAACATGCCTGCCAGGGACCCATCCAAGACTGGATTCTGACTCACTTATTTTGGAGCCTGGAAATACAGACTTTGAAAAAGCTCCTGCAAACCTTTGAAGCTACTAGTTTCAACACTAGTTAAGAACTGCTACTTTTGCCTGAAAGTTTGGAGTGGCAGAAACCAAGAGTGACTTATCTTTGTAGCCTTAGAATTTACAGTGGTGTCTCATTGGTGGCTGTGAGTTCAGTAAGTGTTCATCAAGGAAATGGAAGCATATTATCTAGAAAACCATGCCTTGTATATTTTTAACTATACATTCATTTGCATGATTGCTGGCTAAGTATAACAGTTAAATAGGACTTTAAAACTAATCAATCATTGGATGAAAGCCTTGTCTATAACATTTTAGACCATTATGTGGTCTAAATGCTTAGTGAGTAGACAGAGATGATACAGATCTTAATAAATAATTGAATGTGAAACTAGAGGACAAAGCAAAGGTGTGAAAAATACTTTTATAATAACTGATGTCTGATTTTATCTTTATTATTTTATGTGTAAAAGTGTTACTTGGAATAAGAACTGGTAGCATGCCAACATTCTAGCAGGCTCATTTCTCTATCAAAGGTAATCACCAGTTGGTAAGCAATTTTTTTTTTTAGTAAACTGGAATTTGTACATCCAAATGATTGCTGTTCTTCAAAGTGGACATATTGGATGATAAGACATTCTAAAAACTCCTATTTGGGAATTGTCTTTGCTGTCTTTGGCTATTAATGTACCTGTATCTTGACTCCCTACTCACCACTTCTCTAAGACTTGTCCCTTGCCATCAAGGAAGCTTCAGTAAAGGTGGTATAAGAAGCCACCCAAGATACGAAATGATCAGGAACAGGTACATGATGTTTTATGCCTGAGCACAGATGGACATGGTAGAGCTCAGAGTAGGCTAGAATATGGAGGAAAAGCTCATGATTAAGGTGGGCTCTGGGCTGGATCTCAATGGCTGTAAGACTGGAAGAAGGAGGAGTATTCCAGACAAAGGGGGCATTGTGGAAATGTTTACAGAGTTGGGATGAGCAAGATGTGTAAAGGCGGCTGGGAGGTATAAGTTGTCTGCATGGTTCAGGGCCATAAAGGAGGAAGTAGAAAGCACTACAGAAGAGGCACTTTTGCCTAAATCATTAATTTCCTTACGTCCCAAAGCCAATTTAAATAAACTTTTCAGTAAGAAATCTTAGGAAGAAGGCAGCTAGTTCTCTTTGGACATAAAATACCACTCTGCGTCAGACCTGTGGTGCCTGTGTTTACTGAGACACCAAGAGACGTTTGTCTCCTAACGCCCTACTTGAAGTTGAGGAATGTCTCCACTCACTCTGACTTTTATTAATCTCCTATCATGACCTTGCTGCCCGTGAATTTCCTTCCTTCCCTTTCTCTCTTTCCTTCCTTCCTTCCTTCCTTCCTTTCCTTCCTTCTTCCTTTCTTTCCTTTCTTTTCCTTTTCTCGCTTCCCTTCCCTTCCCTTCCCTTCCCTTCCCTTCCCTTCCCTTCCCTTCCCTTCCCCTCCCTCCCTTCCCTTCCCTTTTCTTTTCCTTTCTCAGAGTGTCACTTTGTCACCTAGGCTGGAGGGCAGTGGCACAATCAAATCTCACTGCAGTCTCCCCTTCTTGTGCTCAAGTGATCCTCTTGAGTAGCTGGGGCTGCAGGTGTGTGTGCCACCACGTCCGACTAATTTTTACTATTTATTTTTTTGAGATAGAGTCTTACTCCATCACCCAGGCTGGACTGAAGTGGCATGATCTCAGCTCACTGCAACCACCTCCTGAGTTCAAGCGATTCTTGTGCCTGTGCCTCCCAAATAGCTGGAATTACAGGCACATGCCATGATGCCCTGCTAATTTTTGTATTTTTAGTAGAGATGGGGTTTCACCATTTTGGCCAGGCTGATCTCGAACTCCTGCCCTCAAGTGATCTGCCCACCTCGGACTCCCAAAGTGCTAGGATTATAGGCGTGAGCCATCATGCATGGCCATTGTAAAATTTTTTTATAGGGATGAGGTTTCACTATGTTGTCCAGGCTGGTCTTGAACTCCTAAGCTCAAGTGATCCTCCAGTCTCAGCATCCCAAAGTGCTGGGACTACAGGTGTGAGCCACCATGCCTGGCTGAATTGAACTTCATACTGCTTTTTTGAATCCATCTTCTGCCTGTTAAAAACATTCCTGGCATTGATGTAGGACTTTGCAGATATTCTGTCTCCAGATGCTCCCTGGGACATTAAGTGCAGGGTGACTATATTGTCCCATTGCCTGGGAGAGTCTCACTTTATGCCTGTGTCCAGGCATAATTATAAAAAGTTGTATTTTGAAAGCCATCTTAGTTTTGAAGATAAATCCTATGGTCAGCATACTTGGGTTATTATTCCTACTTAACACATTTCCAGCACATTGTCTTAGCACCTTTTATGAGTAATGCAGGAATGTTTCTCCTAGATAATTAAGGTGTTGATTATACGTTGTTCATTTACATTCCGGGCTGGCTAAGGCTAAAGTCATAGCCATGTCTTCCTCTGTCTCAAGGAGAATCAGGGTAAATGTTGTTTCCCAAAGCCTCAGTGATGGGATTTGAGGGATCCCACAGGCCTGAGACAAACCCTAGACAATTATGAATAGAGCTGTTATCGTTGGCAGTTTTCTATTTTCTCAACAGTACAGGGCGCACAGGAGAAACTGGCATACACAGTAGAGATTGAAGTATGGAGGAAGCTGCAGCTTTTCACAAGGTGTTTGCCTGGGGGACCTAGGCCACTTGGGAACCCATCTGCACTGGCATGGCAGCCAACATGGGCAGGCTGGACATGTCAGGTTCTCACTTGGCACGGTTACTCGGGATCTTCCTTCACCAATTGGTTTGTTCCATTTTGGGTCTTGTCCCCACTGCTCCCCTGTGTTCCTCTGCCTAACACTCAGGAGATGACATCTTCGCAGGGCTTCCTTCTCTCTATGTATGAGTGCCTCTGATTTCCTGACTTTGAAAAGGAGACACTTCTCTCCTAATTCTGTATAGAATGTGGGGAACTGGCTTAGCTTTAACAAGACTTGACTGAATGCCCAGGAAATACACAAGTACAACCCAGAGATCAATTGACCACAGCTACTAGAAGCAGTTCTGAGAACTAAAGGACCTCATCAGATTTGTGCCAACCCCCCTGCACTGAAGGGATCTCCAGGAATCATTGCACATCAGAATCCCATTCAGAGGGTACAGATTCCTTTTGCTCCTCAATTCAAAGCTTGCTTTATTTTTTGCCCTAGGATGGCCCCCATTTATCATGGTAGATGGTGGGCATCTACTCTCCCTCTCCTCTAGCATGTGATGGCCTGGATGAGCTGAGAGGCCGTGTAATCCTGGTGGTTCTTCATGCATTGGTGCGTTTCCAAAGCACATGGCCACAGCAATTGATTTCATCCAGGTGGCCTTGTCGCGAGCCCGGGACAATAGCTTTTTATAGTCCTCTGGCCAGATGAAGGAGAAGATGGGGTCTTGCTCCTCTCCTCCCGCAGTCCAGGCCTAGCTTTTTGAAGCTCCAAAGCCACACAAAACAGTATAGGCAGATGATGGTATGGATCCCAATTTAAGAGAACCCCACCTGTATTAGTCAGTTTTCACACTGCTACAAAGACATACCCAAGACTGGGTAATTTGTAAAGGAAAGAGGTTTAACTGACTTACAGTTCCACAGGGATTGGGAGGCCTCAGGAAACTTACAATCACAGTGGAGGGGAAGCAAACGTGTCCTTCTTCACATGGTGGCAGCAAGTAGAAGTGCTGAGAAAAAGGGGGAAAAGCCCCTTATAAAACCATCAGATCTCATGAGAACTCGCTCACTATAAGGAGAACAGCATGAGGGTAACCACTTCCATGATTAAATTACCTCCCGCTGCATCCCTCCCACCACACGTGGGGCTTATGGGAACAACAATCCACAATGAAATTTGGGTGGGGACACAGCCAAAGCCTAGCACCACTCTCCAGATTCCTTTCATAGGAAGCAAATGGTTCTACAGATTTAATATTGTTGGGCCAAACATTTACCATCTCAGCCTGAAACACCTGCCTGTAAGTTAATTCCATCCTTCAGGACTTCAGGACTGCCTCAAGGACCATGTGCATTTCCCTGAATCATGGTTGCGAGGTTCACTGGGCTTCCAGAGTGGTCCATCAAGCATGCACTGCCTGTCCCATAAACAGTCCCGCTTTTACCCTAGAAGGTAGAGGCTCTTCACAGCCTTCTGAAAGGTAGTTGTTTGGTTAAAAAATTTTTAAGATCCATTCGCCTCAGTAATCTTCATTGTATGACTGTACTTTAAAATTATGTGTGTGTATTCCACATACATCTAAATTACATGTTCGTAAAATGCACACACACTACATATATTTGTATATACATTCTTATTATTTTATTTATTTATTTAATTAATTTATTTATTTGTTGAGATGGAGTCTCACTCTGTCGCCTGGCTGGAGTGCAGTGGTGCAATCTCCATTCACTGCAATCTCCGCCTCCCAGGTTCAAGCGATTCTCCTGCCTCAGCCTCCCGAGTAGCTGGGATTACAGGAGCCCGCCACCATGCCTGGTAATTTTTTGTACTTTTAGGAGAGACAGGGTTTCACTATGTTGGCCGCTAGTCTTGAACTCCTGACCTCACGTTCCACCCGCCTGTGCCTCCCAAAGTGCTGGGATTACAGGCATGAGCCACCATGCCCTTCCTTATTTATGTTTTTTTTTTTTTTTCTTTAAATGGGGTTTCACTCTTGTTGCCCAGGCTGGAGTGGAGTGGCATGATTTTGGCTCACTGCAGCCTCTGCCTCCTGGGTTCAAGTGATTCTCCTGCCTCAGCCTTCCATGTAGCGGGGGTTACAGGTGCTCGCCATCACGCCCAGCTAATTTTTATATTTTTAGTAGGGACGGGGTTTCACCATGTCGGCCAGGCTGGTCTTGAACTCCTGCCCTCAGGTGATCCACCTGCCTCTGCCTCCCAAAGTGCTGAGATTACAGGCGTGAGCCACTGTGCCCAGCCTATATATACTTACTTAATGTAGGCACTTCCTTTTAATATTTTTAGAGGCTCAATTTGTTTTCAGAAGGGTTTTTAGTCATCGTATATATTTGTGATATCATTTTTATATCTTTCCCCAAAGATAATAAACAAACAGAAAAGACAAACAGAAATAGCTGAGAAGCCATGAGAGAAGTCTTACATTTATGAAAACTTTTAAAAGAAGTATGAAAAAGGAAAGAATGCAGGAAGTCTGTCCTGACTTTTTAAGCCAAATTTCTCAAAATATCCTTCTCTTTAAAAGTATGAAAAGTGAACCTGACAGTGTCAAGCAATACTTTGAGTAAACCTGTGAAAACAGGCTTTAGGAGTGTGCAACACCTTAGTGTGCAAGCACTTCAACATTGAGAACATTGAAAATATTTGGGAAGTTTTGCTAATTTGTTGTCAATAGAAGCAGCATGTTCTCAAGTGACCATCAGTTAATGAGGTGATGCTAGGTACCATGCAAGCAAGGTGCACCAGCGTGGGCTCTGTTTCTGTCCAGTTAATTATTACTTTTTAATGCAATATACTTATTTATTTATTGAGACAGAGTCTTACTCCGTTGCCAGGCTGGAGTGCAGTGGCGCCATCTTGGCTCACTGCAACCTCCGCCTCCCAGGTTCAAGTGATTCCCCTGCCTCAGCCTCCCGAGTAGCTGGGACTACAGTCACGCACCACCATGCCTGGCTAATTTTTTTGTATTTCATTAGAGACAGGGTTTCTCCATGTTGGCCAGGATGGTCTCGATCTCCTGACCTCATGATCCGCCTGCCTTGGCCTCCCAAAGTGCTGAGATTACAGGCATGAGCCACTGGGCCTGGCCAAAGCAACGTACTTATAAGAACAAATGGTGAGGAAACGTCTAGAGAAGGTGACCACAAAGTCATTTTGGGACTGTGTATTCTAGATTTCAGGATACTAATATTTTCCTAACCTGTCAAAGCCTGTTTGAAGTTGTGATGCCTGAACTATGATAATCTAAATAAAAAATCTGGTTACACAATATTTAAAATATGCATAAAATTGGCTGGGCATGGTGGCTCCTGCCTGTAATCCCAGCACTTTGGGAGGCCGAGGGGGGAGGATCACTTGAGGCCAGGAGTTTGAGAACAGCCTGGCCAACATAGTGAAACCCTGTCTCTACTAAAACTACAAAAATTAGCCGGGTGTGGTGGTGCGTATATGTAATCCCAGCTACTTGGGAGGCTGGGGCACAAGGATTGCTTGAACCTGGGAGGCAGAGGTTGCAGTGAACCAAGATTATGCCGCTGTACTCCAGTCTAGGCCACAGAGTGAGACTTTGTCTCAAAAAAAAAAAAAAAAAAAAGCATAGAAGTATGGAAATGAGTATAAGGTTTCATTGTACACAAGATTTAATAAATGTTTTGCAAAATTTGCT